>NW_008751697.1:813122-829026 GCF_000715545.1 Opisthorchis viverrini | reverse complement strand
TGTTTTCGCTTACCCGCCCTGCTGTATGCAGCAAGTAAGGCGACCCGGCTGATGGCACCACGCGACGGCCGATGTGGCATGAGTTTATTTGTCTATGTGCAATTCATGGTTGCATGTGGGCTGGGATACTGCCAGGGTGCCCACACCTAGACAGGATGACGATTAGGGTCCTCAACCAAAGCCTTTGGCTCAAAAGCCTAACCGCAAGGCAGCGGCGTTTGGCGAGGAAATGCAAATGCATTACCTTTTCTACGGAACAAGTCGCCATACATGTTCCAACCCCCAACCTGGAGGACCAGGAGACTGTGTTGGTCAGACCTCTAACCATTGACCAACCTGGTATGAGAGACTCTGAGTGTCGCGCGGACACCCCCCAGTATAGCTCAATGGGTCGCCGAGGTACACAAACCGCCACACCACGATAAGGTTCAGCCTCTTCGTGCGAATAGAATGTGAACCCGAAGGAACAGGATCGACGAGCAAACCCGCAAGGGCCTGCTGACAGTCGTCACCTGGCTTACGTATGATGGCATTTTAGTGAGCACTAGCATCACACCAACCGCCGAGTCCCCAACTCCTCAGTATGGTACAGCACTTCCCCCTCCAGCACAGTAGCGTGGTCATATCCGCCCGGGGCGAACCAATTTAGCAGTCATGGGTTAACAGGCGGTATAGGTGGGGTAGGGATATAGCTGCCATACCAACGGAAGTACGAGGGCTAGGTCAGGTTCGAACCACAGACCTTCCGGTCCGTAAGCTAGAACCTTGACCACTGTCTGGACGATCAAAAAAGCCCCAAAACTCAACCATCGACGGTTGTTGACCGACACAGTATGGGAGTGCTGGCGTTCAGCACGTCCGACTTACACATTCAGATGCTTCCACAGGTTGAGCAGCTCACGCGTCGGCACGTTCGCCCTGAGTCGCACACGAATGAACCGTTATCGTTGGAGTTTGGCAGTAAGCTGTCTCAAAATGTCCCACACCTACATTTATGGCTTTCCATAAGGGACATCTGTACGGTGCCAGATTTCTCCAAGATCTTGAACTCGCCTGAAGCCTACCTCCATCTCTTCCTTCCTCGGCCACGGAAGGCTCTGTCTCTACCATCATCGTCGTTATATACAACAGTGGTCCGAGAGCGCGATCCGAAGCCGTGTTTCACACGCGACGCGTTGCATGTAGGACTTACGGAACTGGCCGACCCGTGGACGCATCCGCATAAGCCTGATATAATTGGTAAGACACCAGAGCTCCCATGCACGTTTGGAGAGCCGATGGGTAATTCAAATCAAGTTTGCACGACATCCCGAAGGCAAACGTATAACGTACTGTTCCTACATCGTCTTTTCATCCATTACAATCGAAACCGTTCGCTTTTGGCAGTTCTAAGGGTATAATAATGATGAAGATGCGACAAACCGAAGCAAAAAGGCATCTACAGATGCCACCAATACCACAATTTGATGCGACGCTTGTGCTGATTGTAATACCACCATGCGTGGACCAACCGATGGCCGTTAACAGGCCTAGAAGTGTTTAACCCCCCACCTCCATCAGACCTTAATCCAGTTTGAATAAAAATAATTATTATTCACCTGTAACATCTTTCCAGGGTAAAGCAAAAGCTCAAAATGATGAAGTAATGTCTGTGTAAACCTCAATGCAAAAAAAAACCAAAGGATAAGCCCATCGTTTGTACACTCATCTACTAGGGCATACGTTGTTCGCCTTGCAGTTTTCGCCATTCTGAAATAAGACAAACCTTCGGTAGGTGATGATTCGACATGTGTAGCAAGGGAAAGCTCGACGACGTCTCTAGCCATTGATGTGGCCCGTGTCGGGGTCCCCATCCAGGAAGACGGCAGTGACCAGCGCAGCTGAGTTTGCTGGTAATTGCTTTCATACTTTGGGAGAAATAACTCACCCTTCATAGATGAACTGATCACACTGCATAGGTTCCGCTGACTTGGCCACGTGTTGCGTATGCCAGTCGACCGACTTCCTCGAAGGGCTCTTTTCGCACAACCACGTGAAGGGTGGAAGAGATCTAGAGGCGGTCAAACAATGACGTGGCAGCGAAGTATGAAAGCCATTACCAGCAAACTCAGTTGCGCTGGTCACTGCTGTCTTCCTGGATGGGGACCCCGAGAGGGTGTAACATCAAAAGCTAGAGACACTGTCATACATGACCCCGTCGCGCCCCCAGTGGCGCTCGTGCATCAAAGCCTTCAATGCATAGCTCCTTTCCCAACCTCCCCTCCGCATTTGACAGCCCACTGACATGGCTGGATTTATGCACCAATTTACCAGCTAGTGCGTGCAAATTCGCAGCTACCTACCCCCCCCCCCAAATCATCGGTGAACGAAACTGCGGCAGCTACAACCACTGCACGACGAGTACTCGGTTATTACAGCTGACAATGATGATGATGATGATTCAATAATTCCTGCATTTTGTTTTTGTCTTCGACTTCCGATTTCCAAGGTCCTCACAAGCAATGGTTTGGACATTAGCAGACTACTCAAATTACACAGTAGTCCAAAATTTCAAAAAAAACACGAAGGCCACTAAAGTACGAGCCGTAAGGGTTTGCAGTTCGAAAAAACCTGTTTCTCTGACTCAGTGCCTTTCCGCATACCCGACCGAGGCCCACTGGATAGCCGATGTGCCCTATATCCTCTTCAGGAAACTAGGGTTGATGCATTGTTAGTACGTCTTGAAGTGGAACTGGGTGCCTCCAACTTAACTGCAAACTAGGCAGTTCGGGGTTCACATACGAAGAGGCCCCGAAAGCCAGTAGTCTATTTGCTTGACATAGGCTGCTTGTGAGGCCATGAAAAAGATACTCTCTTCAACTCGTTTGAGAAAACTACCAAACATTTTGCTCAGCACAACCGTTCTGCTTCCATGGATCTATCTGATCATTGTCCTAACACGTGTGCTTACCCGTCACCATTGGTAAAATCCACGCCCTAGTTCACATCATCTTTTGCTGAAACTTTCTTGTGGACTTGAAAAGTGTGTTCGTCGGACCATGGATCACTTTTTTCTGGAAATAATAAACGGTTCTTGTGGTGGTGATTTAAGCTAATTCAGAGCTTAGTAAGCGAGCATTCTCCGAATGACCCAACCATAAGTGTCCCAATTCGATTAGGACCGGAATGTACAAGAGATGGCGGATGCATCTCTCTTCATCATGAGCTGACTAGGTGCTGTTCACAGCCGTTCAGCTGTAGCACCCTTTTGCTGCCTAATTGCCATGCCACTACAAGGAATCACGAGGGTTCGGATACTGCCAGGGTGCCCTAGTCTAGATAGGGGAAGCCGAGAGGCACGGGCCCGGTTCGAACGACGGATTTTGAGGTCAGCTAATTCGCGCTCTAACCAGTGATCCACCTCGTTAGAGTCAAAAAACACTCGTTTTTTGTCGTGGGGCGTCGAGGGTTCCTAGTTTACTGTCTATGGGTGCGCAGAAGGCCGTGAATCCGGTTGAACTGCAGGTGGCCAGTCGGATTGTTGTTGGAAGTGTTCAACCCAACGCTCACGCGCGTTTTAGAGTTGGGTGAGCCGTCGTTATCCGTGAATTTCACTACCCAGCGGCCTTCCCGGGTCTGTTAACGCAGATTCACAGAGTATCTTGTTTCTTGTAACTCTTAGGAATTTCGGGGGCACCGCAGTTCTCGATCGGCGTAAACGCTCTTCCTTACTTGAGATGTATCAGTTCGTCCAGTCGTATTGTATTCTCAACTTGGAGGAATACTTATCCGAGCGTCCAACAGTTTTAGAATGCTGCTCGAGATCCAGTGCTTGGATCTGGTTGGTTTCACACTACCGCCGAAGCAGGTAATGTGAGTTAACTGTTTTTGAGAGTATCATAGCTTCGGTCAGTTTCAACAGATAGTATGTGCAGGAGCGACTTTCAGTGCGCCGACAGGATAACCTTAAAGATGTTGCCAAACGAACCACATGGATCCGAATTTCGAGAGGCAACCACTCAACCGGAGACTCTTTAGCTCGATGACCTAGGATAATGAAAACACAGTCGAACCGGAAGCAGGGACCTCTGGATAATCAGATATGCAGCCAGAAACAAGCGGTAACCCATGAGGTCAGTTGAACAAACCTATATGGGTCTTGAATCCTCACTTCAGCCGGACAGCATACATCGATAGAAAGCGAGTCAAGTATACAGGAAGGGCTGACCTTGTCCGGTTTATTTCAGTGGAAATGTTCATCATCACGATCATCATAGTGCCAACGTAAAGGGTCGCCAGATGAACTGAGTCCGGGTTTGAAGAACGGGTTCGAAGTATGCACGGACGTGATGGCCGAGTTAGCTGTTATCGCAGCTAAGGGCAATGAGCGGAGAGCAGACCTTACAGTCCTTTGAAATGCATCCACAAAGAAACCGCTAAACGGGGTGGAAGTGGCAAGAACGAACATGCGGAAAAAACGTCAGTAGTAGCTTGTTCTCGCTTACCCACCCTGGTTTGTGCACTACGCCCAAAATTCAACGTCCTACAATAGCGATCTTTCCGAAGATTTCCGTGAGTTGTCACTGGGACGGTTCTCCCGTGGATCTGACTTTTTGGAAGGCTGTAACAAGCAGGTCACATCCGCCCTCATAACTAGTAACTATCCTGTACTACGTGAGCTCTTCATTAATGGCCTGAGGACTACTACGAATGGATTCTTTTAATAAATTTGGCGGTCCCTAGATATAATTGGAATCCAAACTTCAAGGCTCTTAGTGTTGGGAACGTTAAAGCCGCTGCATGAATATTTCACTCAACCGCAACTGCCCGCAAATCGAAATGAGTGCTAATTTCTCTAAAAGTTAGACAATCCCGATTCACACTTTGCCAACCACAGTGAAGGCTACCTCCACAAGAACAGTATTCGAGTCTAAGGTCAGAGAAATCGGACACATTGAAGGTCGCTGCTGCCAGGTCGTGCACCACCGTAGAAACGTCCCCAGAATGACTCTGGAGATTCATTCATCATATGCGGTCTCGTTCAGCATGGACTACCGGCTGTTCATCTTCAGAAAATGTGGTGGAAATGTGGTGTGATTACGTCAAACATATGGCCCGAAATCCGACGACCACATCCCCCTTGACTTCAACTGACAGACCCGCCCACTCTTGATAGTCGCCGCAACCGTGACAAGCTGAAACTAAACACATTTCACTTCGTCCCACATAGCTCGACACGAGAGAACAGATGAAACACTTTTTCATTCAAAACGGCATCAATGATCACAGTGGTAAACCACCATCGTTACTGCATTCCTGAAGTGTTTTGAATGACTGTTGGACTCACTCGTCAAGTATTGCGATTTCTTTTGGCAATATGCTTTATTCAGTGCAGTGCGTAAGAGGCGACAAAGCGGATAAACTCAAATCCAGCGATAAGGCGCTTTTCGCGCCGCGCAAAAAAATCAACTCCATAAAGCTTGACAGCCACATCACACGAAGTACAATGAACACGGAGAAGCGAAATTTAGACCAAAGGGACTCTTGATTTTCAAATGATCCTACGTGTATCCGAATATGTTGTTTATAGACAGCAAACAAAGCTGCTTGGGAATATGAATAGCGGAGCAGATAGTAAGAACAATTTTATAAAATTGCTCAATCCATTAATTCCACTCACCTTGTGCAGCAAATCCAGAACACACGGAATGATGTTATGGTCGATGACCATCTGTATCTGATCAGTGTTTCCTGCAGTTATATTGCTGACAAGCCAGCACGTCTCTTTCACGATGTTTGGCCTGTCGCTGTTCAGCAATGAAGGGATATAAGGCAGCAAACCGAGGTCAATGACCACTTGTGTTTGCGCATCATCCCCAACGACGAGATTTCCAATAGCCCGCAAGGCGGGAGATACGTGACTAGCCTGACGAATGAATGTGAGTCGGAAGCAGATTTACCGAGCTCGACGCCAGAAGGCGAAGTAAGAGCTGGACGCAACCGCTGTCCAGGATGTCATCTATAATATTGTTGACGGCATCGCTGGCATATGCTAAAGCCCAGGCGCTATCCACCACAACTTCCTTGTTTTTTTCATAAACCAAGAGCCGCTTGAGAACAGGAAGTATGGTCTTGATGACATTGGAGGGGGGAGGTGGGTCGCGGTTACGGCAAAGGTTTGAAAGGACCCAGGCGATGTTTGAAACAACGCCTTCCATATCCCATGCACGCTCAAGCAACCTGAAACAGTTTCAAGTCTCTGCAAGCGACATACCTCAGAACTGGCGCCAAGACGCCCGCACTGATCAAAAGGTCCCGGAATTTCGACCCATCTCCGGCAATATTTCCCAAGGCCCAAACGCTTTGTTCAGCCACATTGATAGCAGGATGGCTTAAGAGGTCGATCAATTTTGGCACAGCACCACCATCAACAACGGCTGCCGTGTGAGCTGTATCTCCAGATGCAATATTTGTCAGTGCCCATGTGGCTTCAAAGACGAGGGAGTCACTGGAAATAGGTTTTAAGGGGCTACACTTACGAGGAAGAAGTGAGCGAAGACACGAGAATAGAAACAGCATTTCGTTTGTAAAACTCATCTATAGGAGGATTCTTCGCTCGTGATAATGTTTTTCGACAAAGTTGCACAGCACGAAACCTGATACTTTCATCGTGACTTTGCATGTCACGTATGACTGAGTCATAGTTAACATGGTCAGGCGTTGCAACCTATAATTCAATGTCTATATCAAAAGAGCAGCAAACCTGTTTCTCTTTTAGGGGAGAAGTTTCATCCAACTCGGTAAGGAGGATATTCCGTCGCTTCTGCAGTTGTTCATCTTTCTTCGCTCTACGGAGCTCAACGGATTGATCGACACGACGCCTACGGAGTTCCTGCAAGTTTTACTTTAGCTCCAAGTAACTACCTACATCAACACTCTTATCCTTGTTCTTGTACAAACGCGAACGATCCATCGGACCTCCACTGCGCGCGAATCCAGATTTCGGTGTGCATAAACAAACTTCAGTTCCCTCGAACTAGTTTCTTGGGTTAAGGTATTTCACGAGTTTTCAGTAGATGCAGTGATCGATTCGGCCCTATAAGATCAACTTTACAACAAAATTTTTGGTCAGTGGCTAAAGGTTGATGATACGGTCAGTATGATGGTACTGCTTTCTGGAATGATCCGTGCGATATGTATGTTAGGCGCGTATTCAAGTGAACACGGATTCACTTATTGACACTCAGGATCGATGCATTTGCCCAATCTTCCTTGCTCTAGCTTTTTCTTCCGTAACCTGAAATGCACGTGCGATAAAATGGTGCAGCACAACCCTTTATTCTCTCAGTATGGGGCAGTAGGCTGGTGAGATGGATGATTAACATTAAACAGTATTCAAAGTTGCTATGAGCTAATTTCGAGATGCAACGTGAGCAACCATCATGGGAAGGTTGCTCCACCAATCAACCACCCTGCATGATAAAAACCGTTGTTTAATAAGGCATTCCTTCTTAGCTTGATACACTTACCTTCCCATCGCCATGTGCTAGTTGGGCCAGCGGTTAAAAACCTATCAGTCGAGCCTCGTACAGTTGCGTATTAGGTACCACGGGGGCGATGATACTCTGGAGGAGACGACCAATTACCGCGACACGCGTTCCATATTCACTGGAGATGAGGCAAGCAACCAACTTCTTGGCAGCTCAATGAACGCTATGTCTATCCTGCCCCTTGTAGGCATTGCTTGGCGTGCTCAAGAGGCGTACTGGCGTAGGCCCTTCAGAGCACCCCGAAGACTACGCAAGCAATACGAGTAGTCCATTGAACGATAAATGCCTTTTGAGTTCATTTTTGGTGTTAATTTGGAGAGAGGTTTGACGACAGTCGGACAATTAAATCCTTTTTGGTAGCGAAAATCAAGTTATCGCTTGGTGCTGGACAAGAAGCCATCCCTTTTTTAGCCCTCTTCGTTTAAGCTTTTTCGTTATTACCTCTGCTATTTTTGAACACTAAGCAATCTCTCAATGCTGCTAAGCCTGGAACAAATACCTTTCTTCCTAGAGACCGAAAAATGGCCGGCATCCACGGCCGCGTGCTACCGCCGCTATATTTGGCCGCCTTTATAAAGGTTGTCTATGTTTTGGTTACCATTCAGGCAGACAACAGTGTGCATTGAGTGGTTAATAAAGGAGATATTTTCACCTTTCAGTAGAAACCATGGTTCCGCAGCCCTTATTCTCAGTAACAAACTTGCGAGATACGCAGAGCTCACTTACCGAATGCTTGTCTTCTGCGTGGTCAGCATCACCATAAGTCCTTCGCTGTTTGTCACTTGAGCCGGATCCCTCGAAACTGAGGCGCGCTGATTTGAAACTCAGATCTGCATCGTCTGATCGATTATGGGACTCACACCGCGGCCTCCAGCCCCCAACTCCATTTATACCTTCTCTATAATTTGTACAGATCATGCGCTGAAATCTTCCTAAAATGCAAGTTTGTTACCGAAGCCCTCTAAAACTTGCCCTTGTATATGACGATTACCATTCGGTCAACGCTTATCTTCAACCACTTAGCCAGAGTTTGGTTAATATACCATCAAAGTTTGACTCTAACCGCTTTCACAGAGTTCGATCACCTCTTCATTAATGTTTGACTTCAACCACTCACATAATTTGTTCAACACATGCACAACCAATATTTCACTCCTATTTTGACTATGCCGCAGACATTCGCCTAAGAGCTGACCGAGATTATTAGAACCTTATCATAAGGAAGACAATGCAAGCGCATCCTCACACAACGTGAACTTATATATATGCGGAACAGTGACAGAAGGATGCTGACACTCGCCACTTCACACAACGCCTAGATCAGAGTCTATTCAACCCTACGCACGACCCACTGCGCGGAAAATTTTGGGCTTGATATCATTTGGATTAAACGACAAGAAACAGGCCGGATTGGAACCAGGCTCGATAATACCCTCATTCAATACAGCTGCGTCCTGCAAACCTCGGCATCATCTACTATAACTTATCAACCGAAGGACTGCATAAGTCCTTTTCATTTAGTGTTATTCAGTGTGTCTCTGGTAGCCATTATACATACCTGTTTATCATTAGTGTTATTCACCTTGTGTTAATTTGGAGAGAGGTTTGACGACAGTCGGACAATTAAATCCTTTTTGGTAGCGAAAATCAAGTTATCGCTTGGTGCTGGACAAGAAGCCATCCCTTTTTTAGCCCTCTTCGTTTAAGCTTTTTCGTTATTACCTCTGCTATTTTTGAACACTAAGCAATCTCTCAATGCTGCTAAGCCTGGAACAAATACCTTTCTTCCTAGAGACCGAAAAATGGCCGGCATCCACGGCCGCGTGCTACCGCCGCTATATTTGGCCGCCTTTATAAAGGTTGTCCATGTTTTGGTTACCATTCAGGCAGACAACAGTGTGCATTGAGTGGTTAATAAAGGAGATATTTTCACCTTTCAGTAGAAACCATGGTTCCGCAGCCCTTATTCTCAGTAACAAACTTGCGAGATACGCAGAGCTCACTTACCGAATGCTTGTCTTCTGCGTGGTCAGCATCACCATAAGTCCTTCGCTGTTTGTCACTTGAGCCGGATCCCTCGAAACTGAGGCGCGCTGATTTGAAACTCAGATCTGCATCGTCTGATCGATTATGGGACTCACACCGCGGCCTCCAGCCCCCAACTCCATTTATACCTTCTCTATAATTTGTACAGATCATGCGCTGAAATCTTCCTAAAATGCAAGTTTGTTACCGAAGCCCTCTAAAACTTGCCCTTGTATATGACGATTACCATTCGGTCAACGCTTATCTTCAACCACTTAGCCAGAGTTTGGTTAATATACCATCAAAGTTTGACTCTAACCGCTTTCACAGAGTTCGATCACCTCTTCATTAATGTTTGACTTCAACCACTCACATAATTTGTTCAACACATGCACAACCAATATTTCACTCCTATTTTGACTATGCCGCAGACATTCGCCTAAGAGCTGACCGAGATTATTAGAACCTTATCATAAGGAAGACAATGCAAGCGCATCCTCACACAACGTGAACTTATATATATGCGGAACAGTGACAGAAGGATGCTGACACTCGCCACTTCACACAACGCCTAGATCAGAGTCTATTCAACCCTACGCACGACCCACTGCGCGGAAAATTTTGGGCTTGATATCATTTGGATTAAACGACAAGAAACAGGCCGGATTGGAACCAGGCTCGATAATACCCTCATTCAATACAGCTGCGTCCTGCAAACCTCGGCATCATCTACTATAACTTATCAACCGAAGGACTGCATAAGTCCTTTTCATTTAGTGTTATTCAGTGTGTCTCTGGTAGCCATTATACATACCTGTTTATCATTAGTGTTATTCACCTTCTGACAATACTTCGAGCAAAAAATAACGGCACTAAAATGATGTCCGTCTCCACTGTCTTGTCCTTCCTTTCCTTCGACATCGATTAATTCTACCTGAGAGACTCGATCTTCCCTATCTGACTTGCTGTATCAGTGCTGCGTGACTTATGGTGCTGTTTTGCCGGATTTCGGCTGCAATTGGCCAAAATAAAGCCCTGAATTCTTGGTCTCAGAAAATCATCCGATCATGCAGGGCTGCGCACACACAGAAAGCCTCCCTGACGAAGCGCAACCAATGACACCCTGATTTGATCCCACGGTCCCTTCACGGGCGCATACATATAACATGCATGTACATCTCGGCTTTTTAGTAAGGTTTTCAAAACATTCCGTCGTTGTTGGTTCTCAGTGCATACTTCCAAATATTCTCCACCTGACTGACACTGACATGGCGGTGACTACCAAATTTTTCGCCTCCCCTTTATATTCTCTTGCTTGCGGAAGTGTGACAGTATACGGAGAGCTCCTCACAAGCCTCCGCACACATAATAATGTTCGGCAGTGGTGTATATCCCCTCTGTTCCTTTTAATTTCATGATCGAAAAGACAATGTAACAGACGCCGTGTCTCAAAAACACCGATGTTTGAATTGGCTCCTGCGTAAATCTAATCGGTCTTTGGTGTATTGGCAAAACCGTCCATTTCCCTGGGAAGGAAAAAGGGCAAAGGTGTTTTCGATGAACCGACCAAATTCACTCCGTCCTGTGGTATGCACACGGCACCCACAAGGTGCTTCTGGACATGCAGTCACAGAACATGCCGCTTGCGATCCGGAGAGAGGCGCTCGAATTTTTGGAGCGTTTACGTATCTTGGAAGCTGCATTAGCTCTGACTGTAGTGTGATAGATTAAGTCAATGCACAAATCTGCCACGCCCGGATCGCTTTTGTTTATTTGAGACTTCTTTTGTGCCAAAGTAATATGTCCCTGGATATCAAAAGATGTGCCACCCGCCTCCTAGGATGGGGACCGCGTTATCCAGATATGCCTGGTCTGAGACGCTGCGAGATATAGCTGAAACTCGGTGTCAGTATCATGCTCGTCGTCAGGTTCTACCCGGATTGCTCGAAGGGGCGCCTGGAGATACGGGTACCTCGGGATAATTGTAGTAACCTTGCACCGAGCGTCTTTCGCACCAGCTGTTGTTTTTCGTTCAGCATAAGGCTTTCGAATAATTCGTGGCTGTACGGCAGCAGAGCATCAGTGTTTAACACTGATTTGCTCTTCGTGGTGATGGTGGGGCCAGTTGATTGAAGGTCAGTGCACATCCACCGCTTTGAGGGAAAAAAGCGAGAATGGTGGTATTGTGGTTGTGTATGTTGCTTGAAAGTAGTTTGAAGGGTATTTGTTCCTGGGCAGTGATACACAGTGGGCCCGGCTGGATCATCGTCATTATGAGACACATTCAGATCCCGGAATATGTGACTGTCTTAGTAGCTCATCTACACGAATATTGTAGACATGATCGTGGAAGCGAAGATGGCTTGCGAGACTTCAGCATTGACGATTACATGGGTGAGGCCGGAACCTATGAGTCGGATATTGATGGGGGCCTCACAATGGCCTGAACTAGCCAGCAGCTTTCAAAATATGTGTTTGAGATTTGGAAGCTTTTTATACAACTGCGGGCTGATGATAACGAAAGTGTCGTTTCACAAACGAGAGCACGTTAGCCGATGGTTTCCTAGGAAGAAGCCCCAGCTAACAGGACTGCTACTTTGATTTAGTAAGGGATGGTTGAAAGGTACCGTGGAGACGGTGGAGTTGTCGATACTATAAAGCCACATGACATCGGTATCGGGAGGCAAAAGTTGAGTAAAGTTAGGATTTAGTTCTCTGAATGTGCAGATTTGACACCAAGAATCCTCACACACACCAGATCTTCGCTACGGCTGTATCCATGGGTGCACGTTTGAGGACGAATGTGGTACTTGGATCCTGGGGATCGAGTCCACACCACTTGGTCTTGTGACTGGATGGTATACAAACCTCTGTGTCTTCAAACTTGCTGAACCCAGTAATGCATTTAGTCAGTGAGCTCGGCCATCGAATCATCGGTATGCACACGGCTCCTTCGTTATCGCCAGTGGGGTTAGTTCCGCAAGCAGTAAGTTGATCTTTCTAACAGTAAGACTCGAACTTAGGAGTGGATACCAGTCGTGAACAGGAGAATATACTCATTAAACGTCCTGTGAGTTAGCCACAAAAACAATATTTGGCCATATATTTGAATGGTATTGCGCAAGGTGCACACGACTTGCATCTGATTAAAAATTTTTTCTTGCATTATCCCTGTCGTTTGAAAGCGGCTTCTTGAAAAAGTTAACTGCATCGATCACACCGCGTTTGTACCGATGCAACCGATAAATAGAAGCAATTTGCGAGGGGTGATTGTATGTGTTACCGTCATGAGCTTGGCAAAATATGTATAAATGAAGGACCGTCTTTTGTCGATGGGTTAGATCATTATGCGTAGATGGGGCCTTATAGTTTTCAGCACAGGCATAGCAGATACCATAAGTAGCCAATGTGAGTGACGACGAAAACAGATAAGAGTATATTGGACATTCTTTAGCCGTTGAATTAGCCTACCATGAATATTTGAAGCCTCTAAACCAGCCGTGTGCATAGGTACAAACCGGGCAGTTACTATAAGTAGCCAAGGAGCACGACATCGCCCACGATTATTTGAATGAAGGAGTGTCGCCAGTCATTAGATTAGGCTATCGCGCATATCTGAGGCCTAACAATCGGCGTCACACATACACAAAGGTAGAACAGTTACAATAAGCACACAGGTTAAGCGATGGTTCATGTAACAATCATGATGACCGGAAATGATTGGCTTTATTTCACGACAATGTAGTTGGGCTTTATAACGAGTTCCAAATCAGGAGTCTGGGCAATTCCAATGGGTAAGATATCGTTTTTTTCTTACCCTAGTTTAACACTGATTTGCTCTTCGTGGTGATGGTGGGGCCAGTTGATTGAAGGTCAGTGCACATCCACCGCTTTGAGGGAAAAAAGCGAGAATGGTGGTATTGTGGTTGTGTATGTTGCTTGAAAGTAGTTTGAAGGGTATTTGTTCCTGGGCAGTGATACACAGTGGGCCCGGCTGGATCATCGTCATTATGAGACACATTCAGATCCCGGAATATGTGACTGTCTTAGTAGCTCATCTACACGAATATTGTAGACATGATCGTGGAAGCGAAGATGGCTTGCGAGACTTCAGCATTGACGATTACATGGGTGAGGCCGGAACCTATGAGTCGGATATTGATGGGGGCCTCACAATGGCCTGAACTAGCCAGCAGCTTTCAAAATATGTGTTTGAGATTTGGAAGCTTTTTATACAACTGCGGGCTGATGATAACGAAAGTGTCGTTTCACAAACGAGAGCACGTTAGCCGATGGTTTCCTAGGAAGAAGCCCCAGCTAACAGGACTGCTACTTTGATTTAGTAAGGGATGGTTGAAAGGTACCGTGGAGACGGTGGAGTTGTCGATACTATAAAGCCACATGACATCGGTATCGGGAGGCAAAAGTTGAGTAAAGTTAGGATTTAGTTCTCTGAATGTGCAGATTTGACACCAAGAATCCTCACACACACCAGATCTTCGCTACGGCTGTATCCATGGGTGCACGTTTGAGGACGAATGTGGTACTTGGATCCTGGGGATCGAGTCCACACCACTTGGTCTTGTGACTGGATGGTATACAAACCTCTGTGTCTTCAAACTTGCTGAACCCAGTAATGCATTTAGTCAGTGAGCTCGGCCATCGAATCATCGGTATGCACACGGCTCCTTCGTTATCGCCAGTGGGGTTAGTTCCGCAAGCAGTAAGTTGATCTTTCTAACAGTAAGACTCGAACTTAGGAGTGGATACCAGTCGTGAACAGGAGAATATACTCATTAAACGTCCTGTGAGTTAGCCACAAAAACAATATTTGGCCATATATTTGAATGGTATTGCGCAAGGTGCACACGACTTGCATCTGATTAAAAATTTTTTCTTGCATTATCCCTGTCGTTTGAAAGCGGCTTCTTGAAAAAGTTAACTGCATCGATCACACCGCGTTTGTACCGATGCAACCGATAAATAGAAGCAATTTGCGAGGGGTGATTGTATGTGTTACCGTCATGAGCTTGGCAAAATATGTATAAATGAAGGACCTTTTTTTGTCGATGGGTTAGATCATTATGCGTAGATGGGGCCTTATAGTTTTCAGCACAGGCATAGCAGATACCATAAGTAGCCATGTGAGTGAATGCATGGGCACAGGCATAGCAGATACCATAAGTAGCCAATGTGAGTGACGACGAAAACAGATAAGAGTATATTGGACATTCTTTAGCCGTTGAATTAGCCTACCATGAATATTTGAAGCCTCTAAACCAGCCGTGTGCATAGGTACAAACCGGGCAGTTACTATAAGTAGCCAAGGAGCACGACATCGCCCACGATTATTTGAATGAAGGAGTGTCGCCAGTCATTAGATTAGGCTATCGCGCATATTTGAGGCCTAACAATCGGCGTCACACATACACAAAGGTAGAACAGTTACAATAAGCACACAGGTTAAGCGATGGTTCATGTAACAATCATGATGACCGGAAATGATTGGCTTTATTTCACGACAATGTAGTTGGGCTTTATAACGAGTTCCAAATCAGGAGTCTGGGCAATTCCAATGGGTAAGATATCGTTTTTTTCTTACCCTACATGCAGATATCCCATAAGGATGTGATGTCTACTGAATAGTTGCGCATATCTGGAAATGGGGAGCATCCACAGAGATTACGCTAGCGCCAGTAGTGCACAATGCTTCAAATAGTTTTCTACTCTAATAGTGATTGGAAGTCGATCTTCTTACATACGGCGCTGTGCCGAGTTTTGCCGAACAAACTCATCTCACCTGCTACGTCTGAGAAGCGTAATCAGTACAAAAATTATTTACCTGGGTTAAATTTGCACTGGACACTCTGCGGATGTTATCCCAACTTTAAAGAGCAATGCAGAAAGCCGCTGGCTATTCGCACAATGAGATTGATTTCTCGAAATCTACGGCATTTTCAGACTTGCCACTTCATAGTGTAGAATGTCTATGTATAAGGTACATGCTCCTGTATTATTGAAAATCCTTTACTATGGCGATTTGTTTAAGTGAACTAAATCTGCAGGTGAATAAACACCGCCGACTTTGAATACCTTAACGGATGAAAAAAATCGCGAATTGTGGAAAAGGTTGACTCACATACAATGAACGTAACTTTCAGGTATTTTTCCACCGGAACAGACTTCCTCAACATTCTAGAATCTAAATGGCCTTTGGAGATGCAACTTATGCGCAGGCGCATTCGTGCAAACAACTTTTGGCCGATGATTCCTTGTTGCCAGTGGTGCACGCTAATTATTTGCTAAACATCGTGAACGTTGACTGGCAACTTACAGAGTTTTTCATTACA
>NW_008751697.1:802500-811058 GCF_000715545.1 Opisthorchis viverrini | reverse complement strand
AAATAGTGTTGGTGCTTCGATTACTGGATGAACGCACAAATATCACAAAGTTATCCTTCATGTATTGATTTAAGGTCTTCTCAAATGCCGTGAAGGATGAAAACGATACACCCACAAATTTCTCAACGAAAGCCACTTCCGAAGCCATAGCAGACGAAGTTCAAAGCCGAATGTGCGCCAATACCGAATGTGCGCCAATAATTTTCAAATGTCTCGATAAAAACAAATCGCAAAAAAATAACGGCAGATGAAGGGGGTTTTCAGTCTACGCATATATGCAAAGAAGTGCAACATTTTGACGTAAAGTTTTTAATGATAGCCATGCGAATACTAGTTTAAGAGATAAAGCACGAAATCAATCGTGGCATATTTTGCATGCCACACCGTTCTCTAGAAGGAAAGTACCGGGCACAGAATGTTCCACCCAGGTGGACACTTGGGTGAGTTTGGATCCGCTCACCGGATGTAACAATGCAAATGGGGTTGTCTGCGTAACTCTGACACAAAACACCGCCGACTTTGAATACCTTAACGGATGAAAAAAATCGCGAATTGTGGAAAAGGTTGACTCACATACAATGAACGTAACTTTCAGGTATTTTTCCACCGGAACAGACTTCCTCAACATTCTAGAATCTAAATGGCCTTTGGAGATGCGGACCTTTTCTGTTAGAAATGCTGGCGTTATTGAACTCTGTTATGTCACTGAGCTCGGCAAAATTGCCGGGGAAAAGGTCAACTCTTGTTATCCATCTTCGAAACTGTAAGGTGGCTAATTAATATGGTTACACACAGTACCAAATGGGCTCGCAGAAATGCGTGCCACTGTTTGCAAGATCTCCACTATGCATACCAACCAAATCAATGCGATGACTTATGTGTGTCGAGTGCGTTGTCACTCCGCCATACCTATGGAATTGCCATTGGCATTTATTCAGTGGACTGATACAATCGTAATGGGTTGTCACTTCTTTTCCTTTTCCGTAAACCAATTTCACTGGACGCTGGATCGAAAATAACAAGTGTACATTCTATTTAATGTCGCTTATAGTTTCAGTAAAACACTTCAGACGTCTTACTGTTAGATAGGGAATTTGTTATTTTCTCAATTATTCCCATCGTCGACAATCGGTAAGCCATGTGTATACTTATGTCCAGATGCCAAAATTCGGTGAGCATGTTCGTTATTCGACCAAGAGTCAACAACTGAAGGCAAACATCCATGCCACATGCCCATTACACATGAATGTAGTTTCTGTTGCCCAAAAGCCGATCGCAGCAGGGGCTCGTTAGCTTCTCCCTGCTCTTGCAGGTGAAATAAAACGTTTGCGCTAAAATTTTGCATTTTGTTGTGTATGTGCTCAAACCAAAATATCATCCCAATCTACGTTCATCTTTTTGCAGCTCAACTAATTTTATTGTCCACTCACTCCTTCGGGGACACGTCGTTGCTTTCCAAAATCCCATTCAATTGTGCGAATACTGGTCGTTATTGCTATGCACTTCGGCCAAATAATTCTTCAGTTGCAGCCCCAAAGTTGAATGCAACTCCCATACCACGTATCTCATGAGTCGTTGCTTCAGGGCCACTGTACCGTAGTTTGGATATCGCATCATTTTGGGGACAGCCTCTGAAACGTTTTGACAGCATAATAATGCAGGTGCCAATTGGCTGCTCTTAGCTGCAAAACCTTTGCGAGTGAAATAAAACTTTTTGAGCCAAAATGTTGCATTCTGCTGCGTATGTGATCAAACGAAAAACCACCTTATTCTACCTTCATATTTTCGCAGCCGAGAAAATTGCGCTGCTAACCGAAGCAATCATACTCCTGTCAAAAATGTCCGATGGAATAATTTTGTAGCATCGTTGAGAATTCAGGATGCCTAGATGGTGCTTTAATGTTTGAACTCCTACTCTGAATTTGTTTGCGTGATCCCGCTGGCTCACCAAGGCACAACCTGGCTTCCGGAATTCTAATCTCATTGTGCGAATACTGGGCGATAATGATAGAAGGTTCTTGTTCTTCAAATATACTCACGCGCAATTCGTTCTCACAGGAGGCTCACATGAATACCTACCGAAACACTCGATCGTGATATTACTCAATCGGATGTGCGGTACCAAGAATGGATACTGTACCCACTAAAGCACAAGGCAACATTACCGCGGGACATTCGGTTGAAGAATATCATGAATGTTTTGACTGGGATTCTGGTAATTCTTCCGTAAAAAACAACTTGGTGTGCGAATTAATGCAGTCGACAGATTTCGTGAAATTCGGGTTCAGGTGGAGCTTTGCGTTGACTGAAATTCAGAGAATGTGCTTACTCGGTGAGCCGCGGGAAGAACGGAGCCGACGAAAAGATTTTATTGAACTTTTTTCATCCGGGTTCTTATCCTGTTGTCTAAGCGATTTGGCTGCAATATAAACTACCGAAAAGAGAACGGGGTACCTACGAATAATGATCATAAAATATTTTGTAAATTTTATTCAAGAAGCTGGAAGGACACAGAAAACTTCCGTTTCCCTTGGTTGGTCGAAATCGAGGTACATAATAAGTAGGCAATGCTGAAAAATGATTCTTGGACAGTTTGGTAAACTTTGGCTTCGGTAGAATATTGACGTGTTTCAGAGCTTTTCTTGACGGAGCTTTTGAACCTTCGAGGTCTTTGAAGTTACAATTTTATTCGTGCTCCTATGTGTTGTATGTTTACGATTGACCGTGTCTTCTATACGTACTCACGTCTACGTCACTCGGCGTGAAATCCGTGAATACCGAGCGTATTCAACGGTATTCTTAGAAAAGTGCAGCTTCTTATGGAAAATTCACAGTGTTTAATGGCAAAAGTGTAAATTTCGAAAGCCAGTATTTCAAACTTTGAGATATCCCGGGAACCACCTGGAACCAAACTCGCCACGGCCATTTAGTCGAATTCGGCCACGTTTTTGAGCGGGAACTTTCTTTTATCTAAGGGGTTTTGTGGAAAGTTTGCATTTCATTAAAATCGGTAAATAATCTTCTGGATCGGAGCAATACTAGAGAGCTTGCACAATCACGGAGACTGGCAGTTTCTGACTGCGAGCTGATGAGAAGAACACACCAAACAGCAGAGATGAAACTGAACCCAAAAGACTTCGCCTTTGCTTAGCAATCAATTAATTGTAAAAATCCCTGAAGAAGGCTGCCCGCGGCAACCAAAATGTAGATTGCAACCACTTATTCCGCCGAGTATTAGACGCACACTTAAACTTTTTATGAAATCGTTGTTCAAAAATGCAAACTTTAACAGAATGTTTTAGCCCTGAAGATCTCCTCAACGCGACCGTAGGATAATGGCTCTCAGCGGCTTCGCGCGTTGTCTCTACGAAAACGGTGGAAATTTTTGTGGAAAAGCTGGCTTCTCAAAGTGGTTTAGACGACAACAACGCCCGTTACGTCCGCGCAAACTTCAATTGGAGCGGTCATTCGCGACCTGGTTAAATAAAATCATTCTATTGTTGCGACAAGCGTCCCGCCGAAGCCAGGAAATTTGTCACAACTAGTAATTGTTGTTTTTTGTGATGGTCAGCATACGTTAAATCTGGTTTAAGGCAAGGTTTGATCTTCAGCGATATACCGAGCCGCCAATGGTACCGTTTGATGAACTGTTGAGTTTGTGAACAGAGCGAGCGCACGGCACAGTTAGATGGCCACTGCTTTCAATTCCCGGCACCAATTAAACGGACTGAAACGGTATTCTGGGTGCATGTAACATGTTCGCCTGGGAAATATTAGAGATATAGTAAACTACGAGGAGTCATCAGACCGGGTACGGTAGTCGCGGAACCGTCATCGTGACGCCGTACTTGGGCTCCTGTACAGCCCCGTACATGAACATCTTGGAAGAGCCGTTTATGGTTGTTATTGTATTCAGGATATTCTTGGGTCCATCGAGTGTTCATGGTGTTTCATTGCTGCTATTCAAACGAGGCAATAAGACAGCCGTGTCTACGTTGGTGACTCAAAATATCAAAAAGTGTCAAAATGGTTTGCTGAAAAGCACTTTTATGTAAGTTAGAATGCCTCTCCAAATAACAGACAGTCAAAGGTATCACCAATTATAACTACTTCAATGAGACGGTACTGCCCGATTTCAAAATCCATACTCGATATCTGCGCGCAGATAATATGTATGCGGTCAATACGATTTGGTGTGGACGTATGTGAGTCTGAAGGAAATGCATTAGCTAGATTCTGCGCGTTTAGGGTAGCTTGGAACTTGCAGGGACATGAGATCAAAGATACCTGGTGTTGTTGCGTATTGGCACGACGGGCTAACGTCGGAATGACCCTGCTACATCCTAAAGAAAAGCTTGTAGATTTGCAAAACTGTTGCTTTTGAGGCGTCATATCACGTGTGTTTGGTGAGTCTCGTAGCATCTTTTTCTCTTCTAACAATGGATATTTCGGTTCATACGGCGTTTGCTCGAGATGTGTTCCACAACAAGAACAAGCTCAGACCAGGATCAGTTTTCGATTCTTTCATTGAAGAAGGTTCACCATGCGCAAGAAGTATACTTTGGAGACAGGGCATGCAGTTGAAGTGAGAGTTGTCAGCTGTGCAATCTTCTGCATCGTCGTGGACAGGAGATGCAGAAGGGGCGGATTTGTTACAGAAACATGTAGGGAGTCCCAAACTTTTCCGTGCACAGAGCGGCGTCCGTCAAGAGTGCCCTCTATCCATTATCGCTCAATTTCGCGATCAACGAGATAATGAGGCGAACGCTGAAATCCCTTGTGGACCTGCTTTTCAAGTATCTTCTGGCAAAAATCTGGAGTATGCAGACATTGTTCTCATCTTCGAAGAGAACGACAAGGCGCTAGTGTGTTTGGATGAACTGACCAAAGTCATTCTGTCCACTGGTATGCACTTTGTGCCCACAAAGTATCACGTTATCACAATGCTGTTTATTCCCAGCGGGTAAGTGGCATACCGTCGGGCATGACCATAAGGTTAGTCAGAATAAAGCGTGAGTTTATATGTAGTTACAAGTCGGTGATTAGGTAAGAGAAGGGTCAAGAGAACGAATGGCATAATTGTGGGCGTGCTACCAGACTGGCTATAACAGTGCCAAACTACACTGCACTGAAATACTTCGGTTCCTGGAAAGCCCCGGAACGGATGTCATTTTTGAGAAGATTTGCCTTGAATGTGCAATTGTGTGAGGATGGGGGCATTTTTGGTTGACCGATGAAATCCCCGGATATAGAACAAATGTTGTTCAAGATCGCAGGTATTTTTATGATGCGGCTGCATAGGTAGTGTGGTGGAAATTCGAAGTTGTGTTAGTTTTGACTGCAGCGTGACAGATGAGGTCAATGCACGAACCTGCAATGCTTGGGTCGCTTTTGCTAATTTGAAACATCTATGGCGTCAAGGCGGTAGATCCGTGAATATCAAGTAACTTATGTGTCAGGCCGCAGAATGGGCTGTTCTGTTGTATGACTGTGATACCTGGCCGTTTGAGAAACGGAAATAAGGCATTTTCAGGTGTTTTACAACGGTCGTCTGAAAACCTTAGCCAGTATGGGTCGGTGTCGGCAAATCCGTAAGGCAACAATTACATAACGCTTTTTCGGTTGTGCACCGGGTACTCCCCTTGAAGAATGTGTCCTTGCGGTCTCCAGCTAAATTATTATCACTATCTGATGCAGTCGCATCGCAACACGATTGTCTGTCTTACTAGCTCATTTACTGGTATATAGCCGACATGATTTTACAAATGAAGATTGATCGCAATACTTTGACATGGACAATGAGTTGGATGAAGCCCAGAAGGATGTTCCTCGTTGGTTAGGTTACTAATGTGGTTTAGTATGTGATGGTCACGAGCTTCAATGAGGAGGACCGAAATGTCAATTTTATTGAGCCATATTGTATCGGTATTGGGGATCAGAAATCGAGTGAAATTGGGATTTGGTGCTCTTAACGAGCAGGTTCGATATCATGCATCCGCCTACTCACCAGATCTTCGCTACGTATGTACCCATGGGTGCACAGCTGAGGACGCGTGTGTACCTTGTAACATAGGGCTCAAGTCATA
This sequence comes from Opisthorchis viverrini, assembly GCF_000715545.1. Classification (NCBI taxonomy): domain Eukaryota; kingdom Metazoa; phylum Platyhelminthes; class Trematoda; order Opisthorchiida; family Opisthorchiidae; genus Opisthorchis; species Opisthorchis viverrini. The sequence goes on along the minus strand of NW_008751697.1, from coordinate 804,972 downwards.
CGACCGACAAGTAAACACTCCGCTTTAGCTTTTACTTCACCGCGCCCAATAACTTATATGGCTGTTGAACCCCACTATCGAATCATCGATGCACGCATGGCCGCTCATTATCACCCATTGGACTAATTACCTTTATAACAGTATATCTCCAGGTTCAGCGCAGACACCGACCGGGAGTTGTGGACAAGGGGACTCGTTAAGCGATAAGTGAGTTAGCCACTAAAAATTTGCTTAATTGCGGATATCGCGGAAATGGTGTCGCGGAAAATGTGCGCGAGTCGTAGCTGATTATACATTTTTAGACGCCCCGTCGAGTAAAACCCGAGAAGTGGTTTGACTACGCATTTTGTTTGTGCCGATGCAACCAATAACGCGAAAATGGTTTAATAAAAATCGGGTGCATATTTTTCAGGCATGAGATGTTGGCAGGTGGATGGCGAATGTATATGCTGGACAACCTTTGGTTTTGGATTAGTCTATTACGTATAGTTGGAACATTATACTCAGCTACGAACATGTGCACGGGCCCGGCAGTTACCATAAGTAGTCTCAGCAGGTAAGATCGAGTATAGTTATGAGCATAACAGGCCGTCTTTGACCATTGGACGGGGTGACTGGGCACAATTGAAGCCTCACACTCAGCGTTGCACATAGACACAGGCCTTGCAATTACGATAAGTAGCCAAGGCAGGCGATATCGGCTATGGTTACGAGTACGACTGGCCGTCGTTAGCCATTATATTAAGATATCGCGCACAGTTGGATGCTGGTTTTTATCAGCCCGCATAAATACTGACCAGGTGTTCACTATAGGTAGCGGATATTGGCAAGAGCGCGCACAGTTATGGTATGACGGACCACCGTTGGGATTTAAATTAGGGCATTGCACATAATTAGGACCTAATAATCAGCGTTGCATATTGGCATTAGCCCAGCAGTTTCAAGAAGTAGTCAAGGTAGGCGATATCGCGCATATTTTTGAAAATGAGGTCCGTTGTTCGCTATTAGATTGGGTATGTGTGCATAGTTTGGGCCTCGTATACATCGGTTTGCATAAATACTGGCCCGGTGTTTATCATAAGTCGCAAAGGAAAGCGGCAAAGCGTACAGTTACGAGCACGACAGATTAGGCTGAATTAAGTCACCGGTTAATCAACGCCGCACACGGATTCGGAACTGGCAGGTACGATAATTTGCCAGGTAAGGCAACATCGAGTACAGCGATGAGTGCGACAGGCCACCAGGTTGGGCTATCACGCATAATTGAGGCTTCATTCTTACCGGCCCGCCGGGATACTGACCTGGTGTTTACCATGGATGGGAAAGATAAGCGGCACCGTGTATGGTCATGGGTATGAAAGACCGTCTTTGGCCATGGGATTAGGCTACCGTTCATAGGTGAGGCTTCATAATCAGCGTCGCACACAGACACGGATCCAGCTGTTACGATAAGTAGTCGAGCTAAGTGACAACGGCTGACGTTATCATGAGGACAGCTTTATGGCTGTCGCCACCTATGGAGCATCATATTCATAATGGGAATGATACCTGCAGCCATCTCGTGACGTCTTCTTGTCTACAGTATAGTCATGCATATCTAAACAAGGGGATAATGAACAGAGATGTGTAGTGGATAACCCTAGCAAATACCAGTTCAAAGTAGTTAAATCAAGTGAGTAAAAATAGGCGAGATCATACAACTCACAGTTCGTTGGTACGGTTAGGTATTACCACCACAGCAAATCCAAATTGATCTCCTTCCTGGGATCTTCCTTAATATGTTCCTAGATACTTTCCATCCCGTCGTAGTCTGAAAGGTAGATCACCGCTCGTTAATTCACTGACAGCGTAACTTGACACAGCAAGAAGGGAACACGCCTTTCACGAGGCACAGAATTTGTGTTGTGTCATATTTCTTTTGTTTTCATTTAGACAAAAATTATTCCGTATGAAGAGAAGAGGAATAAGCTGAGATTTTAGTGAGAGATAGAAAGTGGTACAATTTGAGTAATGATAAGTCACAAAGAAAATACTAATGTACAATGGTCAGAAGGATCACCAGAGAACTCTCCCCCTAGAGCGTTGCATAAACAAAATAAACGCTCGACAAGGGACGCTACTAAGATATATAATTGAGCAGCTTCGCTGCCCAAGTTGCTTTTCTACCAGAACGAGTATGAACAACTGGCTGTAAGTTATCCGGCTTTTGAGCTGCTATATCGTTCTTGTTAAGCGAAGGCGTAGATAAGCGTTGTGATTGGTTGATAGGAGAGCATACGATGGGATCAAAGTGCGCTACTATCATTTATTTTTGAAGAGCATAATCACAAACATAAAAAGTGAGTGCAAGCGATGAATGCGAAGGAGTAACAGGAGAATATGGGAGAAAAGAGAGAAACGTCTCATTCGAAATCATGCCAAGGACAGTGCCAGTCTGATGAGGTGAATCCCAAAGTATGTAAAGATTTTGGT
>NW_008751697.1:789859-797331 GCF_000715545.1 Opisthorchis viverrini | reverse complement strand
AGCGCACTCGGGGATGAATCGACGGTAGTAATTGACTAAACCCAGAAAACGACGCAGTTGTCTTACGGAAGTTGGGGCGGGGTAGTCAGCCAACGTGTTAACTTTTGAGGGTTGTGGTCTGATGCCTTTATGTTAATTGATGTGGCCAAGCACTTCGAGGGAAGGTACACCGATTTCACATTTCTCAACTTGGAGAATGATACCGTGTTGTCGAAACGTTCAAAGACCGGCTTTCAAATGGTGCATATGTTCAGTGTGTGAACTGCTGGCAATGAGAACATCATCTATGTAGGCGTAAGCGAAATTTAACCTACGTCAGACTTGGTCAATGAAACGTTGGAAGGTCTGGGCAGCATTACGTAAGCCAAAGGGCATTCGGAGGAATTCGAATAAGCCCAAAGAAGTGGTAATTGCCGTTTTCAGTATATCGTCAGTGGCTACTGGTATCTGGTTATAAGCACGGACAGGGTCGAGTTTCGAGAAAACAGTCTTCCCGTCCAGTCTTCCCGGTCGAAGCGAAATCATGTATGGGGGGTACAGGGTACTTGTCTGGAACGGTGGCCTTGTTAAGCGCCTGATAGTCTCCACAAGGTCGCCAATCGCCACTGGTCTTCTCCATCATGTGAAGTAGTGATGCCCAATAAGAACTAGATGGACGTACAATGCCCTGAGGAAGCGTCTGCTTGACAAAGTCTGGTTGTGCGTCAGAGGTGTGCAGGTTGCCGCCTTATTTGACGGCAAGTTAAGGATACTTGTTTCAGTTTCACCACCAAGAAAATTAGAAGTGATGAAATAATTGCAATAGATACACGAAAAAACTTGCCATGAATTATGCGATTTGTTTGTTTTAGCATTTTTTTTGATGTTTACATTGTTTGATCAAGGACCGCCTGATGAAAGGCGTTGAAAATTCTTCGGATGGGAGAAGACGACGCTAAAGCAGAATACGTAATTAGGATAAAAAATTATCCTAGTTTGAGTAAATAATGGAAATATAAAGAACCGAATAGAAAAAGTAAGTCGTTTTTAGAACTTTCTACACGGACTAAACACAACACAGACAGGACCATGGTGAGCAGGCTAGCATAGCGGCTTAAAGCATGGTGATTCGTCAGGAATGATGCACGCTAATCAGATGAAGTGTGACGTTGATGCGAAAGGCCTAAGGCACGTACCTCTGTTGGACTGTCAGAGATTGTGTGGGCATAGTACAGGTTTGTGCAGTGGGATAGCAGCAGCCTGAGCTGGCAGGAATTGCCCAGGCGTAACTAATCTACAGTGGTGACCTGAAAAGCGGTGTGTCGGTCAGAAAGCTTGATTTATGTTCATTTGGTGATCAGATTGAACTAAGTCAACCAGGATGGCAGTGGTCAGCTGTTTCACTGATCCATTGTTAATAGAAAGAGAGTGCTGTTTACAAATAACCTTGGACACATATTTTATAATCTTTCCAACATAAATTACTCTACGGGAATGGCAAGATGTACTTGGTACCAGCAACCTACCCTTTAATCGATGAACCACAATTGGCCTCGAACTAAAGCTGATACAGTTCTTGACGGTGTTATAAGTACCTGCCGTGCTTTTAGTTGAACGTCAGTTAATTACATCTGCATCAGTATCCCCTTAGAAAGGTAGCCACAAAATGTGTCTATTTTTTCACGTTTTGCGCCTTCCGATATCTACTCCTTTTTGGAGATTTGTGTCGATGGTCCCATGGAGGTAGCTGTTTAGAATGAGCAGGTCACTGAGAAACGATAGTTGATCGTAAGCAGTATCTTCGGAGCAGACTTTCCCGCTCTATCAGCGGACAAAGTGTTGATTTTGCTTAGATAATAATCTTTGCACTGATCAAACTTGTTTGATAATAACCAGAAAATCCAATAGCGGTAAAGTCTGATTTTACTCCAATCTGAATAGGAATCTCATGTTTTTACGCATGGTGTTCAGAGTGTGAGCGCTCTTCTGATTGAAATCCGTTGCACAGAAAAACAGTTAACATATCTGTGAATTCAGCCATGCTATACGATATTTTGCAACGTCCTCGTAGACAAATGGGAGAATTAAGTTTCGCACGAATATCTGAATAACCAGACGAACTAGAAATCCAAAATTCAGCGCAGCGCAACAAATAGCACGTAAGTATCCGAATTGGCGTATATGTATAGCATATGGAATATTAAAACAAAAGAATAATGAGTAGCGCAATGAACAGAGTATCAATCATGTTCGTCACATCCACCACACCTTGAATGAGCGTATGGATGTATATAGTCCAGTGGTGGTCTTGATCGCAATCTTTCGAATCTTCTTGGAATGGAAACTTCAGGCTCTTCACAAGCTGTGTTCTCTTCAGATACGTTTCGTTTGGATACAGTAAGATCATCTACAAAGGATTCATTAGTATTTGGAACAGCAGCGGTGCCGATAACAGACTGACCTCTGGTGTTGAACTCAACCTGGTCAATTTGTCTCCGATGACAAGAGAGGTCTTCCAAATCGAGAATTTGGTGAAAGTACTATTCCTGTAGCAGGTCGTAAATTATCACCATTGAAAAATGCAACATCAGCCGTTTTGGCACAGTCAAGACTTGTAGGCAACGAACGAGATTTAAACAGAAGTGCAGGATTCTTCCCAGTAACGCAATGAGCGGCGTTCCTGTATTGCACTAGAAAATTATCAATCCCACGGTCCAATTCCACAAAAGTAATAGGAGAGAATGAAATGATGGCAGACTTTAGTGTTCGGACAAAATTCTCAGCAAACCCATTCGACTAGGGAAGTAGCGGAGCAGTAAAAAGATGACACTTAGGGACTTTTAACCATTCCTCGGGGAATTTTGCGGTAAAGTGTGTGCCGTTGTCAGTGACCAAAACAGTTGGTATATCTTTATGGCTGATTACTTTCCTCAATGCTTGCTGTGTGAATTCGGCACTCGGAGACGTAGTTAGAAAAACTTCAGGCCAAAGCGAACATGCGTCAATAACGACTAAAGCTTAGTATTTACCAAGAAAAAGACCAAAGTAGTCAGCATGAATCTGTTGGAATGTTTGACGAACAGGCTCGCGTAAGCCAAATGGAATACTTCGTATCTTGGGTATTTGTATGCCACCTATAGCTTTAGAACATTTACCAATCAGTTGTTTGAGTTCATTCTCATTCACAGAAGTCAGTAAGGTGATACTGGTTTGCAGTGAGCTTAGAACTTTGAGTCCGACAATAGATGGTCCCGAGGTTGAAACCAAAAAATTACAGTCGATAGAGATACCTTGGGACAACCTCACAGGGATCGTGAAACTACCACCTAGAGGTATAGAATGCCCAGTTATGCCACGAATGTTAACATCTGTAGGCACTATCACGACACTGCGATAGAATGCAGTTAGATCTGATTTTGGAATAATGGACTCAACACTACCAGTGTCAACAATGAAGTTATGCTTTCGACCAGAAGCGGATATCAACGTTTTCGTGACGAATCGAATTTTGGGACGAAACAGACAGAGAAAGAGTAGAAATGTCTTCAGATAATTCTTTTACGTCAGTAATTGGATCAGAAGTTAAGTAAGACACTTTTTTGGACTTACAGACAAGTTGAATGTGTCCTGTTTTACCGCAGATAAAACACTTCGCTCGTCTGTGGGGGCATGAATATCTGGAATGGTTTCGACCACAAGATTCACATTTCCCAAACTTTTGAACCACCGAATTAGAGCTACGACCTGTGAAGTGTTGATAGATTTGGGGTACGAGAATCTGTTCGACGTTTGAATTTGTTGTTTGTCTGCGTCCTTGAATTATTCCTCAGTCTTCGTTACATGCTTCACATCTTCATACTGCTCACATAGTTTCCGAATAGTTTGAAATTTCTGATCCGGACAGAGCAGCAACTTCTGCTGTAATTCGGGCAGTTGAATACCAGCAGTGAGCCTATCACGCAACTGGTCTTCCAATTGGTCACTGTGTCTGCAGCTGAAGACACGAACCGACTGAGAATGGGAGCGGGTCAACATATTGAACCTAGCTGTTTCGGTTGTTACGAAGTTAATCGGCTTGAAGTGTTGAAGAACTTTTTTCTTCAATGCATTCTAGGAAATATCGATTGGAGATTCAGGATATACTAAATTCTTGATCAACGTATACGCCTCGTTACCAACGAAATGTAGGAAATATGCCGTGAGATTTTGTGAGACACCATATGTCAAACTGTTCCAAATAATCCCCTACGTCTTACGCAGTTGAATTAAAATCTAATGGTTCCATTTTGGCAGGCATGATGAATTGTTCCACTCGCGACGCCAAAATGTGAGAATTAATTTCCGCACGTACTTCAGTATAATCAGACGAACTAGAAATCCAGAACTCAGTGCAGCGTAACCGGTAGCACGTATGTATTCGAATTGGAGTGTATATATACAGCATATGGAATATTAAAACAAGAGAATAATGAATAGAGCAATGAATAGAGTACCAATCATGTTCATCACATGCGAGTTCATTCTTTGCTAGCCCGAAGTAGCTACCACTTACCTCAGTAGGAATAGCTGCGATTAGACCATACCTTACCGACTTTCGGCAACAAAATGGCTCTACACTTTCTCATACTCATGTCGATCGCGGACCGACACCAATCTTATGCCCGCTCATTTAGGTAGCTAGCACTAAGTTCCTCCCCCGTCCACCTTTATTCATTTCTTTACAATAAGGCTTTCAAACAAGTCATGATTGTACGGCAGTGAAGCATCGGTGTTGAACACTGATGTCATGCTGTCGGTGATGATGATGATGATGATGATGACGATGATGATGATGATGATGATGATGATGATGATGATGATGATGATGATGATGATGATGATGATGATAGAGTGAAAGCACATCAAAGCGAAACGACAGCCGATGGCTTCCTAGTCCCATCGTAGAGTTTGTGAAGTTACAATGGCAATCTGAGAACAACCTTTGGATAACCTGTTTAGCCCACTGACACACCTCGTTCAACAAAGTTGTAGGGACGGAATTTAGGGCCGTCGTGTCGCCTCATTTGAACAATCTCAGCTGGTGAATGCTGCGAAAGAATCTGACCGCAACTGGTAGTGATGGGATGTTTTCTGCAAAATTCTTAGGTAAATGAACGTATATTATTAATGGCATAACAGAAGTTAAGACCATGGAAACACTGCCAGGACTCGAATTGAAATGAAAGTGACTATTTGACTGCTTCGGTCTTAGCACTTCAAAATGTCCAGTCAATATTTCGTCCTAAAGACAGCCTCTGCTGAAAAGCCCAGAAGCACTGCACAGCCGTTTCATCCTTATTGGAAATTGTCAGCAGTACGCGTCTGAACCCGCAATATTCCGACCATAAGCGAACAGTGCGTTTGGCTCTCACTTAGGATAAAGCGCCACCCAGCATTCATCAAGGAAACTATATCATGTGATCACTTAATGACTGACTGTTCCAATCTCCTCGCATGGTGACGAAACGTTTGCAAGCCAATTACCAAGCTCAGCAAACAGAGCAACATCCATCCGACCCCAATCAATTTCGTCCTAAAGACAGCCTCTGCTGAAAAGCCCAGAAGCACTGCACAGCCGTTTCATCCTTATTGGAAATTGTCAGCAGTACGCGTCTGAACCCGCAATATTCCGACCATAAGCGAACAGTGCGTTTGGCTCTCACTTAGGATAAAGCGCCACCCAGCATTCATCAAGGAAACTATATCATGTGATCACTTAATGACTGACTGTTCCAATCTCCTCGCATGGTGACGAAACGTTTGCAAGCCAATTACCAAGCTCAACAAACAGAGCAACATCCATCCGACCCACAATAAATTTTGTTGAATAATTTGGGTCGATCTATGGGACGACCATCCCAAGACGTTATAAAACTTACAGCTACTTCGACAAAAAAATTCGATTCCTGTCTGCAACTTACAACAACAGTGCTCACGGTATTCGGTGGTTGTCTCAACAGACTAAATAGTTGGAAGCAGACAGAGAGTTTCATTCTTGCATTTACTTTCATTGCATTTGCATGAGACAGTCGTGGTTAACAGTTCCTATTACCGGAATCAGTCATGTGTTCAGGAGTAGGGGATGATTCGGAAGAGTCTGCCGATGAGAGTGACATTCGTGAATATCAAGAACCAGGTTGACTTGACATGCACAATGATGGGCGATCACTGTTAATCTGATGAAGAATTCCGTCTAACGATACAGGACTTTAGTTAGCGAGCAACTGGTTTACACAGTCTGGTGTTAAATTAGTCCGGTTCGCATGAGTTCACCATTCAAGTTGGAAGCTAAAAAACAAGCTAACTCTCTTGGCTGTGTTCGTCAAGAAAATACAAACTAGACAGTTTCAGATAAATGTCTACACAAAACAAAGAACACCAATCAAAAATTGTATTATTAAGGTAAGCTTCTGTTTTCTATCGAACCAGGATGCTTTGGGACACAACTCGATTGGACTGCCTCGCGTGGCAGTACGAGGAAACTCGAGTAAAAAGAAGAACGTTTATTTGAAGATGCCTGAAGGCACGAAAACTGACTGTTTTCAACTACTTAGTAAAAAATATTTTCAAATCATCTGCAGTCTACCCCAGCAACACATGTAACAAACGTACAAACAGATGGGAAGTAATCTCATAGTTAAGGACAAAACCCGGTACAAAAAATATTTCACGAGTAGAACTTCATGTGAATATCGTAAGAATCGGTATGTGACAAACTGTAATGGAACTCTCCAGCAGAATTTGGGAAGGCCAGCTTACAAATAAATTGGATGGTCAATTGGTTGTTTGTGATGAACATGACTGATGCTCTATTCATTGCTCTATTCCTTATTCTCTTGTTTTAATATTCCATATGCTGTACATATTCGCCAATTCGAATACATACGTGCTGGTTGCCACTCTTCGTTGAATTCTGGATTTCTAGTTTGTCGGGTTGTACCGATATACGTACGAAACTTAATTACCACATTTTGGCGTCGCGATTGGAACAATTCATCATGCCTGCCGAAATGGAACCATTAGATGTTAATTCAACTGCGCGTGACGTAGAGGATTATTTGGAACGATTCGACATATGGTGCCTCACAAAATCCGATATGGATGATAAGAAACTCACTGCATATTTCCTGCATTTCGTTGGCAAGGAGGCGTATACTTTGATCAAGAATTTAGTATATCCTGAATCTCCAATCGATATTTCTTACACTGCATTGAAAAACAAAGTTCTTCAACACTTCAAACCGATTAACTTCGTAGCAGCCGAAAGAGCTAAGTTCAATATGTTAGCCCGCTCTCATTCTCAGTCGGTCCGTGATTTCGTGTTACAGCTGCAGACACAGGCAGCCAAATGTGACTATGGTGCCCAACTGGAAGACCAGCTGCGTGATAGACTCATTGTTGGCATTCAACTCCCCGAATTACAGCAGAAGCTGTTACTCTGTCCGGACCAGAAA
>NW_008751697.1:749724-788106 GCF_000715545.1 Opisthorchis viverrini | reverse complement strand
TTATTCTCTTGTTTTAATATTCCATATGCTGTACATATTCGCCAATTCGAATACATACGTGCTGGTTGCCACTCTTCGTTGAATTCTGGATTTCTAGTTTGTCGGGTTGTACCGATATACGTACGAAACTTAATTACCACATTGTTTGTATAAAATTACGGAGAACAGCAGCATTTTAATCACGGTTCGGAGATCCACTGCAGCTGATCTGAGTAAGGAGATTTATTCTCCCGTCGGTCAGCACAAAGATGAAGATAAAAGAAGATAAAAGAATTGTCTTCCACTTCCTTAGTCTTTATATCGGATGAAATAGTTGAAAAGGTGAACACAATAGACAACTTGATGGGTGGAATACTCATTCCAAATGTGGGCAGTCCCTTCAAGTACCAGTTTCTCAGGTCGTAGATTTGCAATTTTAGCTGATATCAAGTGGGTCATTTAATACCTTGTTCTGCTTTTGAGAAGTTCCAACAGGCCGTTTTCTAATGATGGGACACTACTTTATGGTGTTTCATTAAAGACTTATCAACTTGTCTGTCAGGTACCTCGGGTTAGCTGAACTGATGAAGACAAGTGATGTTTTAAGCGCTCTAAAAAAGTTCTCAGCTGCCGTATTGGGCTGGATCTCTCGGAGTTACTAGATGTGCGTACCCACAACATACCCACCTATTAGACTCTGAGTATCAGTAGTTTTCTTGGAGGTTAAGTGAATTTCATTATTGAGAATCAATAGGTCTGGTACAACCTCCCGATCAAAAGTCTTGAGTAAGGCATTATCATGAATTTCAGTAGCGAGGTTATTGATCATCCATACTACAGGCTACTGGGATTAGCTTTCCATGCTAACGATTGAGTATAGTTTACAGAAACCACGACCAAAGCATACTGTGCAGACGGTTTGCCGTACTTCGTGGGTCATAGTGATCAGGTAAACACCTTGCTCTGGGATTAGAAGAAAACTTTACGCATTTCTATGCAGTTCATTGCAAACTGGCGTCTGGTTCTAGCTGTCAACAAGTAGGACGAGCCGGAAATTTCACTTTCCTTACGTCTGTAGTGCAAGTTGTTTGGGACGGCGAACCTTGACTCTCTATGTACAATAATTTGGTCAGTGGAACATAATATGTAGTCACAGGACACAGTTAACTCACTTCAGCATTCATAGAACCTGATTTATCCCCGTTGTGTATCGGCTCCGCTAGCTGCTTTCCGTACTCTGCAGTTCGTTAGCCAGAGCAAATCTGGTTAGCAGCGTAATAGAAACCAGAAGGCGCCATGGAAAGCCTGCTGCTGAGAATATGGAGAGAAGATTGTCATTAGTGCGGCAAGCTAAAGCTGTGACCTTGTGGGTACAGTCAGACTCAAGTGATGTAATGATGCTGTGGCTACAATGGCCGTTAGAAAACACCGAAGCTTTTTTAGACTGTCTTTAGATTGAGGCTTTGTAAGTTCACGACTCTGTGTAGGACCTAGTCTTGCTCGTTCGCTGAAAGTCTCACCGCAACGGTTTGTGTGTTCCATAGAACAGCATCATCGTGACACCAAGCCTAAATGGGCATTGATGTTAGTAAGATGGTCACTAAAACACCCTAGAGATGACTTTTGATCTGCCAAGGCCCTGTTTGGGCTTGTTTGTCACGCCCTGCCGTTGAATGACCAGTACCGTCTTACGTTTGCCCTGCAGGCTGACTGACATGGCTGATCAATTGTCTACTGGTCCGGCCTACTATGGTGAGTTACCTCCACTGGGCTAATGCACTGAATTTGTCTCATCTGAGGCCCTTTGTACAGGCGCAAAGCTCAGTGTGGGAAACCAAACTGGCTACCTTGTTGAGCTGGTACGCCTCAGGCTTCAGCGGATCAACGCAACTGTTCAGTACTGCAGCACATTACTAGTGAGGCCCAGAAACAGCTAGCAGATGAATTAACGGCCTACATTGGACTACGGTGACTTACAGAGGGGGCGCAGTTAACTTTTTGCAGACTGACGGGTTTTGTGCGGTGTGAAGTGATGCATTTTTTGTAATAAAAACATCTTCAGTTTGATGATGCGAATACACACCCTGTGAGAACACCAGCGGATGCATTTGTCCCTATTTGTGGGATATTCGAAGCTTCCACACCAGCTACCCAGTTGTTCATTTCTCTGACCTTTGTTTGACTTTAGTCGAACTACTCGCGTCAACTCACCCTGTTGCTCCATCACTATGCCATATGAGCTGGATGAATTTAGTATACATATATCGTAAAACATATTTACAGGAAGTTCTGCAACAGATATCAAAGGGACAGTTTTATCGTAGTAATCAACTGGGCTGTCTTCAGGACCCATTGATTTTGTTGGCTTGGTTAGGTGTGCATCAAATGCCTAAAACAGTTTTGACGTTTTTAGCTGGGCAGACATGAGAGACCTTTGAAACCAATTGATTCATGTTCCAGTTGCCCACAGTTCTATCGTGAAGTATTTGATTACGTTAGAATGTCCATATGTAATATGGCCCTGTTAGGAATGCTCTCATTCCTAGAATATTTCCTCACTGAGTTTACGCAGGTTTTGACATCTTGTGAAAGGGATGAATAGCGGTATTGAGCGGCATGATCTTTACGCTCTTGTCAGAGCACTTCAGGTAATATGTTCGAAAAACATCTTTAGATTAAGGCGCCTGAGTTCGAGTCAGTTTCAGTCAGTAGTCTGAAGAATTTGACAAAGGCATCTAGGGAGATTTTTATGTCTGGATGTCTGACTGCGTTCAGGAGCTTTACTCAGTCTGGTCAGATTGACTAGATAGAAATACTGACGTGTCGTTTTCCCGGAGTTCTAATGCTAAGAATGAACAACTCCGGTGGGTTCACTGATTAACAGTGTTTCAAGGAATCGTAGTAAGAGGCGGTCTGGAGATGAAACCATACATTTTTCTGTGGTGGGAGTGTGAAAACTTCCTCCTTGTGATCCCATTTTTATGAGCACAGCGACGATACATCCCGCTCTGGAAGGATGGGCTAGAAAAGGCCAATGACATTAGGACCAATACAATAAAAAATAAAACTTATTCTCAGCCTGGTGCGACTGCAGATGCATTGGCTGACTGTAGCAGCATTTAGAATCAAGCACTAGTGCCTCAGCGATGTGTCATCGGGCCAAGTCATTTGCCGCATAGAAGTGGGCCAGACTGTTGATTCAGTGGACTTCTTAATTAAACGCGCAGTTCAGACATTTGACCTGTGGCTGAAGGTCTAACTTCGAACAAACCCTTACATTGCAACAATACCTTGTTTTCAGATTCTCGAGTCGGGGACTCCAATCCATTTCTTCGGCCCAAACAACCGGGGATCAGTAGTATTACTTTTAACCCCGCGTTCACCTACCAGCCTTCACATTCCCTTCAACTGGGCCTTCTTGAACCATTATTATATCGGTTACCCAACTACTGTCCCACAGCTAGTCGACAAAAATAACTCAATGAATCAAAGAATCTGCTTCGGATCACCTACGTGAGTGTAAAAACTCAGTGAATATTGGGTGAAAGGCCTTGCTAGTGTAGACTGATAAGTGTCGTTTCTCCAAGAACACGTATATATGACCCCAGCTCGGTCATTCAACTGGATCCGCTATATGTGAACCGGCATACTAATTTTTCGCTCCCTTGATGCCTGGATATCCTGATGAAATGGATCCTTGCACCAGCGACACAAGAGTTGCACTCTTAGCCAAAAGCATCTTACAGAACTTAAATCCGGGGAATTATTGTTGTTGATTGTCCTATTTGAGATGACTGCATCACAATGCGACAACTAGTGGCTGTTCGTTGTATCGACAACAGACGGTAGCACAGAAGCTGAGAAAGTTGGCGTCTATCGCTCCGTCCAGCAAAAGCTGCGGATTTTCTCAGGCGATGTAAATACCCGGGTTGGCCAACCGGTTTCAGAAAAAGCATGGCTAGGTGGGCAATTATGGGCTGGCGCAAAATGTACAGGTAATGTTGGTTGACTTTCCTAGTTATGTGCCCAACATAGACCGTTTCTTACCAGCTCTCACGCAATGCCAACTGGAAGCCACTAACCGTAAGGCCGTTGCAGAATCAAGTGTACAATGTGGTAGTTAGCTTCTTGTGGAGTGCTACAGTTCTACAACTTTACTCTGACTATGGGACCGTGCGGCACAACATCCAGTTAGTTGACTTCATTATCTACAGAGGGTGAGCATCCCAAGTAGACCAAAATGAGTCGACTCAAAATATTTCATAAATAAAACGTCACAGTTGTGGTAACTGTGACTCGGAGGACAACAGAAGAATGTTAGGAAGGCCTTTTTCAAAGCTTTTCAAACCTGTTTTCCAAAGTCATATGCACAATGCAGTGAAATAATGCTTTTTTGATCAACAGCTCGTATCCCTGCCAGAAAAATTACACCAGCGTGCAACTATATTGTTCTGAGAAGACGGAAATTTAAAACAGACCATTTCGGATCGATAGTTCCGAGTGATATTATGGAGCAAAAGCGCACTAAGTGGTCCTACCACCCTCATATAGTCACCAATATTGCTTTCTCCTGATGCACGGGTTCTTCTCGGAAGTGTCAAGCAACCGATGAGCTCTTAGGGGGCAGACCTCAAGAGGGCTCATCTAAATGGTGGTGCCTACAGGAGGGGAGACTTCAGCAGTTTCAACAATACAGATAAAACTCTCATTGAAGCCCAAACTTGTTACCATACCATTGTTTGGACACTTATAAAAGCCCAGAGTGCGAATCTTGCATTTCGGTTTTTGATGGGATGACATTTTACGTCATGCAGACAATTGTATTTTCTTGGGATTTGCGAGGGTTGTTTCTGCAAAGATGCCACATTAAAAGCGCGTACAACAGAATCGAAGCGACGTGATCCTAATTCGGGTAAGGATGATGGTAGGTGTTGGGAATTCTGTTGAATACATATCAAAGTGGGTATTTATAATCACACGACAGACTGTTTTGTTTATCAAAATGCCGATTTTACCAGTCATGTCCACAAATCACTGTAGTCATTGCTGCTCACCATGCCTTGTGACAATGGAATCGTGGATGGTAGTTCTCAAATATGTGCTCACAAACTGTTTACTGCTACTGGAAGGGTACATTTGTCAAAACATGCTCGATGTCAGTAAACGTACTAGCATTCAAGGGGAGGCTGACTTTAGTTGGTTCTAGGTTCTTGCCCGGGTTAGGCTTTGTTACATGGTTTATGAATTCCCAGTTTCTCAGTAGGACAGAAACTCAAGTGCAATCAGATCCAAGTGACCAAATTAGCGTTGCACTGAAAATATTATTCAGTATATCTGTTACTAAACGACATCATCATGTTATGGGATTCGCACACCTGATTATCCCAACTTGATGGGATACAGTGATGTTGTAGAGACATTCTCATTCGCATGTTACTTACGCAGACTTACTAAGTAGCAAATATGTCCCACGATAGCCTATGGAGGGTCTCGAAAGTGTGCCTGGCATCTGAAAAAATCTAGCATTTCAAATCCTTCATATATAGTCGCCAATCAAACGTGGAACTATGTCACCAGTAACGTGTGGGTCATTTATATCCCTTCAGGACAACCGGTGTCGGAGGGTGTTTTTCTTTAAAGATATCTCAACCATCTATTACCTGTCATGAGACAGTGTCATCCTTTCGGAGGAGTTTCTTTTGATGATATCATTGTGTAAAAATTTACACTGCTATATGGAATATATTTCTAACGATTCTAATTTTGTCATTCATGTATCTTGTGTAAAGGGAAGGGGTGCTGATACCACGGGACTGCTCAGAAATCCATTAATTTTTCCGTGAATGAAGCAACCTTTGTAGGTAGTTGACCTCCCTTAAGTCATTTTTCGCTGATTTGTGCACTAGCAAGTTCCAGCATCCCCGTAGAAGACCAGAACAGACGTTGGGCTATCTACTAAATCTCTTGTAAATGGTCAATTTTTGAGGGATTACCGCAATGATAATTGAGAATCATATAGCCGAAACCCACCACCACAACCAGGTTGGAAAATTCAAATAAATGTAAGTTAGTGCTCCACAGGAGATCCGTCGAAGCCTTGGTACTGACTTCCCCACTGATACTGGACGGATCTGTTGCCACCACCTTTGTCCTGAAGCTTACATCAAATCATCTGGCACGCATATCACTGGTTTTTGTCGTAGCCTTAACGGCTGATCGCTACAGCTGAGGGCGTAGCACTACTTGGCAACGGTCATCGTAGTAGCTAACCTAGGACTTGTGTATTTGGAAGGACATCTCGAGTAATACGTACCGCAGAAACCCCGACCTCGGTCATTGAGTGGGAACGGAAGTTGATCTGGGTCGTTAGGTCCCCTTGGGAAGCGCAGCAGACGCTACCTGTCTGATCAGCCGAAAGCCTGTGCCTTCGGTTAACGCTGTGGCCACGCTAACTTCGATACGATTGCTCTTTCACTTGCTGTTGGATCATGCCTGGTCATAACATCTCACGGTGGAACATACATTGGCCGACATCGATGCCACAAAACCTCATGCAATCACTGCACTTGGCACAAACAAAAAGCATCGGCAATGGATCCATACATCAGCACGGGGCATAGTTTCATCGGGGTTAGATTGTGTCGGGTCGTTCTTCCCTATTTCTGGTTACGATTTGCAAATTAGGAAGGTTCGTCATCAAGTAGGTGGGGCAATCACGGCAGCGCATCACCCAATACGTGCAACGATCACTTCTCAGAAGACCTGTGTTTGTTTACGCGAAAATGCGTAACACATTGTGACAATTCGGTTGCTATATTCGAAAAGCATGCGACGTTTAGTCAGCCCCTTCATTATTACCCTGCACCTCAACGATAATGCTGAGTGGGTACTTATGAACCCAACCGAAGCAGTCCAAAGGCTGCCATAAATTTCTCCCAACTTCTCAGTACTAAAGTCCTAGGGTTAAGTTAATTCCAGGGTTGAGATTTTCGAGATTTTACAGCAAGGGCAGTTGGTCTGCATTAAGTACTTCCAAGCAAACCTTAAAATGAATGTCCACACACTAAAAACACACACAGTCCGCTTCCCAACCGGTCTAAGCACTTACGAAGGAGGGGGTACCACGTAATAACGCTATTGCGCACCCTAGACGTACGAAATTATTGTGGGTTCATATCGGTCATCGGACACTACCCCCATACGCTGGCGGCTTAACGGTGACCTGAATCCGAATTGAGCACACGAAGGGGGAACATTTCGGTGTTTCTGAATCACTGCACTTTTAAAGTGCACGTCGCATTGGTAGTAGCAGTCCTTCAGTGAATAAGTTAAACAAAGTATGATGCCATGGGTTTGTTAGCTGAGCTGGGCAACTTGATTGCAAACGTCTCACCACCAGTCGAGGTGACATCATCAGTTCGTTGTAAGGGAGCGCAGGGGAGAGTAGCGCTGGATTGGTGGTTGTGGCACAACCACCGAACCAACGACCATCTACGCGACATGAGCTACCAACATTTTCCCCTATAGAAAAGTCAGATGTTTGTTCAAAAGGACCACCAGTCTGGGTGAGCGCACCAGTGTTGTGCAGGACTTTTCGGCTGCACTGTGTTCACAAAACCACTCGGTCCAACTGACTGCAGTTTAGTTGTATCAAACACTACTTTTGCTGTGAGTTCTGACGTTTACAAAACATAAAAGATATGGATAAAAATTTTGGCTCGAATGTTAAAATTAGAGATCACGTTATTCTCGATATCAGTCGTGCATCATTAGATGCATTATTAGGAGAGTCGAAACTGACCAAGTAGTTACCCTGGTATTAACGAGATGCTCACTGATATACTATAAAAGTTAGTTGAGGCTTTGATAGGTTGACAAAGCAGATCTATCTGAAATCATTATGTCTAAACACAACGTTGTTCGGTTTTTGCCCGAAATGGACAGCTAACTTATTGTGTATTAGAAAATATCCGGACATTATAATGTAACTATCTGGCTTCTTGTCTGTGCAAAGTATCAGACTAGGAGTAAGGTAGTGTCGCTAAAATCGCAATAATGGGGCATGGAGAATTTATCGGAAATCTCACTTCACTTACTGTCACTGAAGAACAGCAACCGCGTATTAGACCATGCTATTCCCTCGAAATCCATTGACCCCCTTCGGAACAGATAAGCCTCCTGATAGCGTAGCACACTAGCGAGTCGCCGGCAACCGACAGTTTATGGTCATCTAGACTCTACAGCACATACTGGTAATTTCATCTCCTGAATACTAGTTGAACCATAGTAAAACTCCCTTTACGGTCGAAACGACCCGCGGTTTCACCGCGCACACTGGTTCCTACAAATATCCAGTAACCAGAATTCCAGAAAATTCCCTGAAGCAAAGATGTTCTGTGAACTTAAAATATTCCAAAAGTAAAACAAGAAAGGATCTTTTATACTCTAATATGAGGTGATTTCAGACTGACATCGACATTAGGTGGCAGTTTACTGTCTGCGTTCTGATAGTTCAAGTGAAAATCGAGAACAAAAACATACTACTGGTGAAGGAAGGAAAGCCTTTTACTGCGAAGTCATTTATTAACGAACACGAACGAATTAGTTACAAGCCAGGTAACTAATCATCTCATATGAACGTAAACTTTAGAAACTGAACATTCTCGGTCAACTTTTTCAACTTTTCTGGTTATTCATTGACTAGCAGGCAATAGTAAACGAACACTGTAGAGCAGATCCACAATTTCTGTGGATACTGATACAGGGGCGGAGCTTGGACACCAAATCATAGACTACTCGCATGCTTCATCAGCAGTATGCCACCTGGCTTGGTGTACGAACTGAATGGATGCTTCACCACATTTAACGAACGGTATATTTTCCGCCTCCGGTCTGCTTGACCGTCAAACTGCATATATGGTTCCAGTACAACGTCTTGACCGCTTCAGTTAGCGCACTGTTCTCCGGCTGCATTTCCTGTGCACTGAGGCAACAGTTTGGAAAATTCTAAGACGTTTGATTTGATTGCCTTACCTGAACAAGCGTTGGAAGGACTGAAGTAGAAACTCCCTAGCAATTGTTGCAAATAGTGATACTCAAGACTTGCTTACAGGGAGACCCCAACAAGATGACAATCACCGCGATAGTGATTATAATCATCAACAGGAGAGTAGGCGACGTGGCTATTCTGATTATTTTAGAAAGTCAGGTCTATCGGAGCGTTTCACAAGTTGTGAAAAGGAAAATGGAATACGCCAATGGTAGGAAGACGGCTGAAGTAGTGTTTAGAATTGCTAAGCAGTATTTTTTGTCAGCGCGCAACGATGCTAACGACTAATGCTTTCAAGTGCACACATTCCTTGGGCATACTGTTTTCCTGGGGTACACGAACTAGCTGAACCAATGCACTGTACCATAAAATGGTGATAAAGCCCAATCTCTGTAATAGACACCATCAACAGGTTCGAAGATGTAATGTAAGAGAGAAAACACTGTAATAGGTAGGTAGGTATATCTTCACTTATTACCAATCTACACTTGTTAGAAACTGAACAGTATACAGCAGCATTGACTGAACCTGGATAGGAAAGGTGGATTTAACTTATAGTGCACGATTTATGCTCAAGGGCAATTTTTATGGGCAACTGGATTGAGTAGCCATGGGCTCTTTCCTTGGGCCAGTTATTTCGAATAAGTTTACTTCCAAGCTTAAGAACCCATGGGTACTGTATGAAACGATCCGCTTTAATTTTTATGGCAGAAAGATTAACATTGGATTTGTTATATGTGACGCTACTCTCGGTTCCATGTCAATTTCCGGCATATCTGACAACACGTACATTTTATTAACGTGTGTGGTATAAGAGAAAGCAGGCTGTCATTTTCTGGATGCGCTACTGAATGGTATACGACAGGCACAGATAAAACCAACTGTTTCTCACAGCCCGACGTACAGTGGCCGATATGCGTATTTTTTCAGTTTAGTTTCACTTAGAATGGAACGACAAGTGGCTCACCCTCTCCCTGATGGAGCCAGAACTGCTTGCTCAAACGAGACTCTGGAAAAGGAGCTGGAACAGGTGATAAACATGGTTCAAGAAAACAAGTGTCGAGAGACACGTGAAACATAAGCCCCCAAAACAAATGATTCATAATGTGTTGGAGGAGCCTAATCAGAGGAGACCCACCTAATGAAATACCAACCAGAATACTTGGAAATATCTATGAAGAACATTCTTAGATGGCCGTTCATACGTGTCCTCACAAATCTCCCACCGGACAGACACGATTTGAAAGACGAAGTACCTTGTCGTGTCACGTTAATGTGCATGCAGCCGTTCACATGCTGCTGTGGGATAAATTATATTGTCCGGTTAATGATCCAACACTCCAAACGAATGCCTGACCATATGGTTGGCCTGCAGAATGGAGAATGGCTAACTGTTCACATTTGGGTTTGAGCCTTGGACACCAACTAAACACCAAAACGGCTTTCGCTTCTACCCACAGAGAAGAAAAATATCATTCCGAAGATCCTAGCCACTGCGGATGCCAGCCTGAGTTTGTTGCTGAGAGGTGATCAGTATGGCGGCTAGCGCTTGTGTGGCAAGCCAGTCAGTTATCCGAATCACGTTGTTCTCATGGTCTGATTTAGTTTTCTACCAACCACGATTTGAATTTCATCCTGACCGAGATTACCTTAAACCTTACCGTTTTTTATTATGCCTTTTATCCATGTGCAGAGTTTGACGAAGTTTTATCAGAGGGATGTTCTTCAGTAGATATAAGTTGTTTAATGAAATATTTTGCCCTCAACGAATGGCTCATGTGATTCTGTGTAATTCACATACACGTTCGGCCTGGAGGCGTAGAGCTGAATTACCCAAGTCCAAAGTTCAATGGTCAGAATCAGATCCGCTTACCGTCCACAAAAACTAAGTCAACTTCCACCATGTTGATCATTATCATCACGGAAGTGGAGGCTCAAGATGCCAGATTTATTTGGAATAGTATAGACAAGATCTTCCAGATGCCAAAAAATCGTCTGTGTGCTAATCCACCGGATCCACTAACAAAGGGACTTGATTGGGAAATTTTTCGACACCATTATTCAGTGTAATTTAGGCCTTAAAACTTACTGTGACTAGGGAATGTGATTCTGATCAAGAATTGAGGAATTTAGGTGGTCGGTAGGAATCAAATTGCGCATGTTATCAAAACGACGGAAGATGAGCATATCTCTCAAGTACTTTCAAGCCTACAAAACTGACTCATTGCCTCACTATTCATGAGGGGAAGATTTATTCCTGTCGAAATGACCAGGTTTATCAAGCAACCAGATACGAATAAACCTTGGTGTGTATCAAGTCTCCAGTATCTGAGGGCTTTCGAGGAAGAAGAAAAAAGACAAAATTTAACTAGACTATTCTAATTTTGCAACATGGTTGAAGACCCAAACCTTATGTTTAAAAAAAGAGCCATTCGACTTGGCAAATTGCTTCCCTCGCCTGAGCTTCTGTATGGGCTCCGGAGGACGGAATACGGATGAGGTTACATGTCAGATTTGGAAAGTCATACCGACTTTTTGCACTGTTCGATACATATGGCGCGGAGGTGACCTCATTGTGTCCACCAGGTGCAGAGTATGTACTGCAACAGTACTGTCCATACTGCTTTATTGAGCAGATGCGTGGCCTTACCACGCAGAGAAAGCAGGAGAACTTTCGTTGTTTGGCCATAGGTATCTAGGAAGTATTGGTCAAGTCATGTTCGGAACATCGGTTTAGGAATGCCGAGGTAGATCGGATCGATTTAAGGGGACGAATTCTCTCGATATAGACTAGCTGATCATATTTTACCTAGCTCAGTGATGAGTGAAAGTGATCAAAAGGCTGAGAGTCTGTGACGTAGCAACGAAACATGAAAGCGGTAACCAGTGAGCTCCCTCANCATCGGTTTAGTAATGCCGAGGTAGATCGGATCGATTTAAGGGGACGAATTCTCTCGATATAGACTAGCTGATCATATTTTACCTAGCTCAGTGATGAGTGAAAGTGATCAAAAGGCTGAGAGTCTGTGACGTAGCAACGAAACATGAAAGCGGTAACCAGTGAGCTCCCTCAGGTTGACAGATGACACTGAAAAACATGGCCCAATCTTGCTGCCAGGGGCGATCCTGCAGCAAAGCTACCGGCGCATCTGGCCAGTTTCCTACTGACTGGTATTCCGACTATTACAATGCCTGGCCATACCTCCCTGAGCCGCCCATTTTCCGGTTACCGAGATCAAAGCAACTTGAACCAACTCACTCTTGTTATATTAGAAATTGACTGAGTGAACGGACTATTTTTACCAATAGGCTTTTGTGATGGAATATATATCACAAGAATAATCTGGGCTGTATCTAGTTGTAGTGAACCTCAATTTACGAACCGTTTCTACACCTAGAGCTGTCAGCACACAGTTTCTATAATCTGTGACAATATACCCCTAATTTCTCCCGTCCCGGGGAACGAATGATTTGGGAGATGTTTCTGTTGAAGCTATTCAGAATTCATCAGTCTGATTCGTGCAGCACTACACACCCATTTGTCAGCTTCATACATGGTTATCCATTACTGTTGAGGTGCCACAGTTTTAGCGAATCTCCACGGTTTGCAACTTAACCGATTGTTGAAATGCACCAGGAGAACCCGTGTTCCCGTAGGCTTTTCAGCCTAGTATGAAACGGGATCTTCGTCTTGCTACCATGGCAGTCTGTAGACATTTTGCAACTTGGCCTGACTTTTAGTTTTCCACTTCGCTTACAACATTTGTGCGACTTAACGAGAGGATAAATGGCTAAGGAGATTTAATTCCTTATTCTGGAAAACGACCAGTGTTCCGTTACGATACCAGTGTACGTTTGACGGTTAGGAAAACAGATTTAGCTTGTTTATTTTACAAGAGAGTGCGATATGAGATGTCTACCACCTGAGGGTTTTTGCAGTAAAATTTGTGCCGAATAATGTCTAGCTGGCATGACAATTACACAAGTCAACCTTTTGTCCCCTCGCTTCAAACGGGGATGAGCTAAACACCATCACTTATGTATTGTTAGTAGTTGCGGGCGGATTTACCGGACAGATTTATCCAATTAGAAATGAAGTTTTAAGGTTATACGTCCAGTTACACGTCCCTTCGGTATCCCTAATGGCGATTGCGCAAGGCTTGCAGGGGCGTATATACAAAGTGATCGCCTCACCTGTATGTTATTGTGTGTCAATACAGACTAACAGACCCAGAGCCCAACGCAAATGCTGATAGTACACAGTTACATTCTTCAAGTCTAACACATTTAAAATCGTCAGAGAACCCTTAGATTCAGGAGCTCAGCGAAAGAGGATGAAAGTCAGTGTGTTGAGATTTTGTGGGAAAAAAAACAACAAACGGCTGCTCCAGGCGAATGGTCTACCAAGGCATATTTTAGCGCATCTCACTGATCAATGGTCTACCAAGGCATATTTTAGCGCATCTCACGAACTGATCTCACTGACAATATACGATAATAATTCTGTGTGGATAACATTGCTGAATAAACACTTCTCTGGCAAAAAAAGCGAGACAACGTGCAGTGTCACACCAATACGAGGAAGTCAGGATTTGGTATTCTCAGTGCGACGTGGGTGGATTATGCTACTCGACAGATCCGCTATAAGTATGTGCTTATTACGGTGCTTGTCAGATAAGATATAGGTAATGCGCTAGAAAGAGAAAAGAGTACTGTTTTCTAAGCATTCTGAGAGAACCCTATAATGTTTTGACGTTGATAATAAGGGCAAACAGTGCGTTATTATGAATATCGTGACAAATTGCCTGAATACATTTCTGACTTTGTTGCCTCCGCTTCGACCAGCTAATTCAAGTACCCGCAATGTACCAGTTGGTCTTTTCCCTCTCAACTTTCGGGCACACCTTTTTTTTACCTTGGCACACTGTTCTCTGGAGCTACTAGGTAGTCGCCCGAAAAAGAATTTCATCGTTTGAGGAAGTGAATTTTGCTCGTCGTTACTCCCAACCAATCAAAAACACCTTATCAGAAGGTAGTTCGCCATTATCGATCATCCTTCAGGTCCGGATAGACAGTGTGGGATGTCACCATTGCCAACTAAGGACACACATGGACGTAAATCACCAGGAATTCTACTTTCTGTTCCTCAGTAGATTCGCAAGCGCGCACGATGCTAGGATTGTACTTCATTTTATCATTGTTTCTATGTGAAGTAGTTGACGTCAAGAAAAAGGTACCGACTTATGCATCTCGACTTCAAGGTACTGAATAAACAGAACTATGTGATGGCTTTGTCAAACGCGAAAACACAACAGGCAGGATGTTTTCTAGCCTGACGTAATGACTTTCTAGCGAAAGACAATGGATCAAACTGGACACTGTATAGTTAGAGAGAAACTCCGAGGTCCGATCCACTGTGCCTGAACGAACATCGATCGGGGGATTGGAATCAAGTCACATGACTTTCACATGAAAAACTGCAAATCTAGCTGATCTACTGGATATCCCCTCGAACGCGTAGAAATTTTGAGGAAAAATAACAACAACCGATCAATACAAATGCAAATAGTTGATCAAATAAAAGGAAGAAACACTGTAGTCAGAACAAGATAATCAATAGAATCAATAACTAGGAATCGGAATCCTCCAACTAACACGGCAGAAATACACAGAATGAACACAATTGATGATCGCATAAATGCTGTACATGTTGACGGAAATAATCACAGTTCGGAAACCACAAGAACGACTGGATAAACAAATACAGGTGGTGTTATTTGGCCAATAATGTTCAGGGTGTCAGCTACACACGGAATGTTTAGACAGCTGAGAATGAAAGAATGAATGACCAATAGTACCTTTTCACATGCCGTACGGAGAATACAAGCGCTCGTGAATGACTATTTCGTAAGCAAACTATCAGAACAGAAGTACATTACAGCTAACTGCTTCGACAAACTCGAAGGCATTCGAAAGGTACTGACCAACCTGAGGTGGGAATCTTACGAATAGTAATCCGAAAACACGGAGGAACTTAGTACGGGTGCAGAAGATGGACGTACTCTGATGTTTCTCGTGTTTCCCGAATATTGGTGATTCAACGCGAGACGTCGTGTTGCTGCGAGATGTTGCCTTTCTGAAGTGCGTCCTCGGCGAAGAAGCCTGGGCCAGGGGGGAGATATGAATGAATTTTCAAATTCACAGCCCTCAGGGACAGGGTGCCGTGAGGAATCTCGATGAGGACGTTCAACATCAACTTGAATAAAATCTTCCACAGAACTGTTGGTTTGATGGTTGTTTGTCGATGGAGTGCTATGATGCCAGCAGCTGTCACTTTGATCCTCACGATCGGACCTACGACGATCGAGACTGTACTCAACCCACTCCCCCTGTGCCAACCGAATCAACTGTTTTGGCATTTCAATAGCTTTCAGGTGTTCTTGATTGATGTATTGTACAAATGAGTGTAGTTGTGGAGGGAGACAGAGCGAAGCGAGTTTTCGGCAAAAGTCGACTCCACCCAGCTGTTTCCGTACAGCATTCCGAGCTAAAATTTTCAGACTTAGTGGTTGTAGAACCATAGACTGACACACTTGGTGTAGGTTGGACAGGCGTCGATTGAACTCATCACGACGTTCGCAGTAGCGTTTGGAATAGACCTTTCGTAGATGAAGATTCTCTAGAGCTTCACTGAACTCCTCTGCTGAGGGGAATGTACACTTAAGTAGCAACAAGTTTGTCAGCAACAACGCTGCATGTCGAATGATGGGAGGTAGGAGGTTGGTTCCATAACTGTCTATTTTCGGGTGACATATCAAGCACAGCAAAATCCCAAACCAGTTGCAACAAGGGTACAAATAATCCATGCATTCGAATTGGGAGAATCCATTCTCCACCAGGTGTTTGACTGCTGTCATCTCTACAAAAGCATCATCATTCTCTGGTATATCCGGTACAATGGCGTACTCATTGGTGTATCGACATAAGAACTCATCGTAACTAGCAGCAAGGGAGTTAAAAATAATCACAGAATCAATTCGATGGACATCGACTCCTTTGGTTAAAATCGCAGGTAAGTGAGAAAAATAGAAAGCCAATGGACTGGGACCACTTAATCCGTTATAGGTAGACGGCTGTTCCCCTAGAAATTCGTAAATGCTAGCAAAGAAATAATCCAAAGCAGATTGATATGTGTAACGCCCACAAGTCCAAAATCGGCGATAGGGAGCTGAGTTTGGACGTGAACTCGGGCCACAAATATGGGTCCATCTTCGACATGTTTGCGGACGGTTGATATCATAGCCGTGATGTCCTAAGAGTGGGAGGACTTGCCATTGCAAACAGTCAACAGCCCAAAGGACTGGTGAACACTCTTGGTAAAAGTTTATGAAAGGATCGCTGCCAGCTGCTCGATGGTCTACAAGACATGGGTAGGCTGTACTCAGATGTCGACGTTTGACAACTAATGTAACTTCGTTTAAGGGACGCCGGAGTCGGCGTAGAGCTCGTTCGATAATTGGTAGGTTGCCTTTCTGGATAAGACGCACCAACTTCTCATCTGCCTCCTCTAGCACAGCGGCTCGTGATTCAGCACAGAAACATGTTATCCACAACAAATTACGGCGATTTCGTTTGTTACTCATCACAGACTACACCAATGGAGGTGATTCCGCAGTCATCGGGCAGTGAATTGAACAGACGCAGTGGAGATCAGTAGGCAAGGACAGGATCCCAACAGGAGAATTCCAACGAACATGCAACCGACGGAAATGCAAATACATTATGACCGCCCGATTTCTTTCAGCCAATCTGAAAGCAGTATGTTCCAAGGTCACAGTTTGATACAGCCAATTGGGCATGGACGAAGGGATGAGATTATGCATGTCACGCACAGGTGCGTAGTTGGACCTGCGGGAATAGCTAATGAAGCTAGCTTAGTGTGTAGGCGAGACCGTAGGTACGAGAACTATGTAGGGCTTGGCAATCAATATTGCTGTCCAACATGTGTTTGCCACTGTAAGCAATTACAGTCTGCGACATATCGGCTTTTACGTTTGTGCAAGGGTGATGACAAAAAAATAAACATACGAATTGAGCGGCAACAAATCATCGGATGAAGAGGCGTTATCAATCAGCGTGCATGTATTGCCGACACACCAGGATAGAGGAGGAGCACGGATTGAAGGCACAGAAAGGAGAGAAAACTGAATATGGAATTCGCACCTGGTTGGGGTGAAAATAATTTGCATCATAGGCTAAAAAAGCTCTGTGTTTAGAGAGTCACATGTGCTTCACTGTCAATGTATCCCACCACCGTATCAAGTAAAACACACCGCAGACGTTCTCATAGGGTTGGTGTTTCTTAACTAAGCATGATTGATGGTGTTAACCACGATTAAGGCGGGCGTTCGTACTCCTGTTTCAATCAATTGTTTTGGATATATCTCAAGCGAATGTTGGAACCGCAAAGCAGTGACTGAAAGGGTTGTTTCGTCAACTACGTAAACAGGTAAAAAAACCATAATAGTTTGAGGTATGCAAGTAGTCCTTTTATGTATTACGAGCGTTCGATGAGGAAAACTCCGGATATGACCTACATATCTATGGTCATTTTAATGGACACATGAAATTTGCGACTTCCATCAACCACGGGATCATAAGAAGAAGTAAATACTTTTATTGTGCTGGCTTTGCTAAATGGTCCAAGACCGTAGAATCACTAACGAGCAGACATGTTGTGAGCTCGTCCTGTCCAAGTCTACCACTCCTGGACTCTGTGTTGCCTTCTGCTACTGGTTAGGGTTACGTTTACATCCGATCATCCGTTGGTGTGTTTAGATGTCCAACTAAAACGAAGTACTACAACTAACCGGATTACTCAACAGTTAGTTTAAAGAAACTCATATCACCAAGTACCTCGTTTGCACACGATCGTTTTCCATTCAAACAACCGTCCCTGATGCGCAATCAACTCAACGATGTGAACTGTTCAACAACTGCAATGACGAGACCTATCATGCATATTCCATTTAAAAGGGATATTTTGTACAAAGCCACCAAGTGCGATTTTCCGGACGTGAGTTCGAATCCGAATGCAGCACTTTATGTTAGCATTTCTACAAACCTTAGTAGAGTTCAGCTCAATGCTGAATATAGAAAGAAGCGAAAACAGAACCAGCATGGTAAACAGGGATTTCGTTTTAACAAAACCAATTTGAAGCTCAACATAGGATAATGTAAACAAAGGTAAGCCACAACGATCCAACCAATTATTGTGCACCTCTTACTGGGAATTATAAATAATGACATGGAAACTCTCTTATTCCCAGACACCGGAAGCTTACTCAAACTTCTCTGGAACTGTAGTGAAGTTTGTACGCTAGAAGGTTTATCGTAAACCACACTTCGGGCGAACCTTATCGATAACGAGATTCCCATTGAGGTACTGGACTGACACAAGTGTCTACGTAAATCGCTCATAGATAATAGAATAATCGAAAACAGAGTCGTTGAAGAGATAATCAGGTCAACAGTAAAGTGGGCCGTCAGTATGAGATACGATGGTTCAGGATCGAATTCACGTGGGTAGCGTCAGCGTGTAAATTGTCATTTTGTTTGTAGTGGGAAAAGGCAGTGTGGAAAAGGAAGTGTGTGATATGGAGGTTGTCCTTAGGACGAAACCGAACAAACTGCTACGCCCCGGAGATCCAATCCAAAAAACTGATGGAGTCGAAAAACAGTGTTCAAAAAAGGGTCTCCTCAGTAGAGTTGAAGACACATTTTTAGATGCCCTACTTTTTGCGGATAGATACAGGAAGGCGCATTGTGAATTTCGTAGTCCTATTTTGGAGTTCCCGAGGCGTTGCACTACAGTCGGCATCACCGATTCGATCTTTGGAAGACTCCTGTGCTGACAGCGCGGAATATTGGTATGGCAACTGAAGAGTAGACACTGGTCAGTGAGATATTTCTTTGTATAAGAACCTCTTAGTTCTGTGTTCTCAGCAGGTGATGCCATCGAATAATAAACGGAATGCTGCAATTAAGACGTTAATTTATTCGACATTCAGGCTAGTGCGGAGCACGGCATACAACTATACAGTGGTGATTCAAACAAACACGACCCTAAAAAAGACATTTTGTGTGACGAACACACACATCGTGTCCGGCATACATTAAACATTAAAGACATCGTTGCAGATTCATGAAAGTAAACCACGTTTGGATTCCTGAGACTCAGTTAAATCCAGAGCATTCGCTATGGTAATGAGTTTGGGCCCAACACCATAATCGAGGGGCATAGTTCTGAAGGTTTCCCCCGGGATGGTTTGACTTTCCACACCAATGCAGCAAGAGCTGGAGATAGCTCAGTGGCTTAAGCACGAACTTACTGACCGCAAGTTTCGTGGTTCGAACCAAGCCTCTGCATCCTGGTTGCTTCTGTCTAGGTTTGGGAACCTGGCAGTATCTCAGCCCTCGTGATTTGTCCGGGTGGCATAACAGCTGGACACCCAAAGGGTGTTAGAGCTGAGCGATCATTGACACTGCCGAGGCCTGGAGAAATCCTGTAATCAACATTGTTTTCTGACTGTGTTCAATCCGATGTACCCAGCGATGCGTTTTTTTTTACAGCTTTCAAAGGATACGCGATAAGAACTCGCTTAGTAGAACCAAGTGTCATGAAAACTTCGGAGATCGACCTGCAAATATATCAGAAGCTAAAAGAAAGTGTAGTGTATGTAGTTGTCATTCGGAAAAATAAAAAATTGATGCCCTATTGTGTTATGATCCTTTGTTTCGTGGCAAACTGGCAAATGAAGACTGCGTGGGTGATACCACAAGCAGATTGGTACCGACGTTCTGTAAGCAAATCCCGCCGCGTTTTATTTCTGCTGGAAATTTGTCTTTAGTGGTAGAACATCAGCCACGGTTACGTGAGTACATACACGAGGTTCCAATTTCAAGTATTTTAGCCCCGACTGATGGATAGCTCGTATTGACAGATTATCACAACACTGGTGTACATTGTTTAGGTTGCTGACAGACTGCCGTATGATACAGGTCAACCTCAAAAGTGCCTACTGATCACCAGATGAGTGAAGGACTACTGTAAGTCCTGCAACATGCTATATAAACCAAACCTCAGTTCTGATGTTCTCTCTAGCCCTTTTATCGAATCGCGCAGTAAAGTTCTGTGTTCGTGAGGATAATTATTTGCGGAGCAAGCAACGAAACACACATTGACAAGGTCACAAGCATGGTCCAACTTGGATGCACTTCAGCAAGTAGGCATACAGGACAAATTTGGGCACCGTATGTCGAGGTACACGCTTATATCTACGGTTCTAAACGTTCAAAAGAGGCATGAAGAGTTTTAGAAGTAGGTTAGAAAAGACTGAGTCAACAATGCAAATCTTGTTAATCCGAAATGTCTGCGCACAAAACTTCGGCAGAAGCAGGCTCTACTGGTAACTAACAAGCGGAGTAAATAAATCCAACATGTGAATACTGAATGCAGATACACTAAGCTGAATTTTCACCAAGACCATCACTGAAGAGGAAAAAATGTCCGGAACAAAGCCACACGTCACGCGATTTGTCCGTTACATTCATTCCGGACAGCTAAACCTCTTATTGTTTTATTGGTGCGCTCGCTGTCTATGACCCCTCTATAGAAGTGGACACTTGACCAACATTACGGAAACACATCCCCTATCGTACCGAAAATATTCGGTTTGACTTTGAAGTGTATGGATATAAAATTGATGCTATTACTTTGGGCAACCTTCACGGCTGTTTTTTAAAGCGGTCGATGACGTTGCGCGACACCCCCTCAAGTTCAGAAACTAGGTTGACGATATTGAGGTCTTTACTTCTAATGGCCAGTTTAACCACATACAGCTGACTGGTCGTTGGTTTGTTGACTGAGCTGGGCAATTTGGTTCCAAATGTTTCATCACCAGTCGAGGTAACATCAGCAGTTCATTGTGGTTGGAAGTGTACTTCCAAGCTCAACGCACTCTCATTACAACTTGCACTACAAATACTCTCTTCAATTACATACACCTGGCTTTCTGTGTCTCATAAGAGACTATGAAATGGCTAGGCACTTTCAGGCGTACTGCTTGCAAGGCGCACAGACAGGATTCCAAAACTTAAGTTACACTGGGTAAAATAAATAGGATTTTTCGATCTCTCCCCCAGGTAACCAGTCGCTCGGCGCTATCTAGAAACGTTGACCCTCCTATCAATTTCACACCTTGGAAAGCCGTTCAGCTGATCAAGAAATCGACGTTGTTTACCGGTACCAAGAGATTCAGGTTATTAGGCTGGTCATA
Organism: Opisthorchis viverrini; assembly: GCF_000715545.1. Classification (NCBI taxonomy): domain Eukaryota; kingdom Metazoa; phylum Platyhelminthes; class Trematoda; order Opisthorchiida; family Opisthorchiidae; genus Opisthorchis; species Opisthorchis viverrini. Next base: position 766,740 of record NW_008751697.1, on the reverse strand, counting down.
AACAACCAGCTAAGATTGCACCAGCATCCGATCGCTATGCGGATATCTGAAGAATGCCAAAAGTTGCTCACTTCGTTCCTCTGGAAGTCTCAGTAAGCACAGATTCCATTTTGGAATGCTAAACATCTATAGATGAACTGTCATTGATTGGCCCTTCAATTTTTCCCAATCGGTTGGGAACCACCGAGGCAAGGTAGGTCACGTGGGTATGCACTACGGTCAGGAGAACAGTTGTAGACAATACAGATAGCCGTCTATTTTATTCATAATTATAGCGAGCAGGAAGGACAAGCGACGGAACTAGCAGAGAAACGGGACAATTGTACAATGGGTTCAAAAAGAGGGTCGATAATCTGTAACGATACCTCCTTCCAGCGGACTTCGAGTTATCGAACTCTGTGAAACAAAAGAAAAACAGCAAGTGCGTCAGTGACTGACAAGAAGAAGGCAGAGTTGTTTTGAGGAGAAGTTTCGGTAGTCCAGCACGACAGTTTAGTCGAAACTGGGTTGCAAATACATGCGCAGTGGCGGTTTTAAGTGAGTGTATTACACATCCCCTTACTCGTAGTTGGAGTCAAGTTTCAAAGCTTCCAGCCGGAGAGGCAGCAAACAGGCTCAACACAAGCGCTCCCTCCACCACAGTGAGAGGTTGACTATGATAACTACACAAACGGAAAAAAGAAAATATACCGTAAGAAGGCCGGATGTTTATGCCCGACGTCACAGGTTATCTTAAAGTAACTCACACGACAAGCTATCACCGAAACAGATAGTCAGAGCGACTCAGTTATAATGCGTACTTCCTACTTCCCCTTTCATATATTTTCATCTGAACTAACGTTGAAGGACAGTCAACTGATGCTGGATGGGGAATTCCCCCCCCCGCGCAGCTTTTAAGTGGAAGCATTAAAGCTAGTGCTGATCAGGGCAGTGATGAATGTGACCACGAGGCTGTTGTGTTCAAACATATGGATAAAGCGTGATGAACCATTCCAATCGATGTCTCGACTGCCCTCCCCCAAAAGCACATTACACAATTGACATTCGTCGAAAAAAAACAGCGGTGCGGAACACTTACAGGAACAAGTCGTCCACAGGCCACCTGGGTGGAACACGCCGCATTAATGTTTGTAAGAACCACTCCATCGAAACGGACGGCATGTTGAGGGATGGTGGCAGTTTTGATCCACGCTTTCTTCTACCGGATTGTACTTCAAGTAAATCCTTCTCTGTTGTAACGACGACGGCTTTGTGATGCTGACGTTGAATGCATTACAAGGCAAAAGAGGAACATGAACAAAAAGTCTATTCGAGCTAGAAATCATGATTACCCAATCTAAGAACCTAAAGAGGAAACAACAGTAAAGGTGCACCAAATTAAAACTTACTGACCTTTTCGTGACTAGAAAACTGCAACAGTTCAGAATACGGCTTCCAACGTCCGCCAGCAAGTTCAGTTAGACGTGCCAAGTCGTCAGGCGTAGGAGAAACCCCAAGAGTGCTGCTGATCGACCAGCCACGCAAAAAGTTTGTCTGCTCCACTTTTTCGGGTGCCTTCAAGGGTTGACTCGGCCGACCTGCGCGGCGACATGGTGGGCTTGGTGGTAAAGGCTCACAAAGGCGAAATTCCATTGGGTCTGTGAAAGTGAACATAAGTGTAAGAGAAAATGTGATCATATGGACCTAAGGTGGAAATCAAATAAGAATTAGCATTGTTCTGTTATTTAACCAGCAATCGCTCAAGCGAAACTGTGTTAATAAATCGACCGGGCGACAGTTCAACATTAACTAGATGGGTTTTAGGCAGTTTAGTTAATGCAACGCACCTAGTCAGAGTGCCATCAGGTTGGCACACGTTACCAAATGTACAGCCAACTAAAGTCGTTCTCAGCCCACCGATGCGATCCAACCACGATAAAACAGACACCAAACGAAGCATGGTTCTGTGAGAGCCGTAAATATGTCGTAATCTTGATTCTACTGAATGACATGTCCGATTGTGGCCAAACAAGTGCTACATCCCATTCTTGTTATATTCAATTAACGTAAGTAGCTATATTTTAAATATTACCTTATCGTATATAATTGGCAGTTTCGCGCTGAGAAATCCTCCAGTTTCATCGGTCAATTGTCTTCCGCTGACTTTGCATCCGGTATTTTCCAGTGCGACCCCGATCCAGTCTAGTATTAGGCAGTTGGTCAGGCCACTATATACTCCGGTTTTTGCTATACACGGCATGGAGCGGCGAGGATCTAAGAACAAAGCTGCGATGCGGGAATAGTAGAGGCTACGAAACCGGTCTATGGTCACACAGATGTATCCCAGTCAGCGAATCTCTACGTTTGTCAGGTTTTTTATTATTTGTAAAGTAGTCACCAATAGCTCGTTAAAAGCCAAAGTACTAAAAGAGTTCATCTTTTGTCTTCGCGTCAACAAGCTGACCGGCTCGTACTAGCTACAACAGCGGGCGGGAGACTATTCAGTGATTATGGATAGATAGATTGGTGGTTCGAAACCAACCCTGGCTTTCTGACTGCCAGGTGCACCGGTGCAATAACCCTCCCATTGGGCTTCCTTTATTACATTACGTCATCACGGTTTATTTAATTACCACGACAGCTGGGTTCTAATGAACGAAGACGTCCTGAAAAGCACCATAAGTTACGAATGATCTCAAGAAAGGCCACTGTTGGTCTGTCCTCTGAGACATGCTTTAGTAAAAGGTTTCATCCTGTGATAGCTCTCAAAGGAGATAGCCGTAGTGTACAATACATCACCTAGCGAAAAACAGAAATAAACAAGAAGTATCTGAGTCTATCCTAGCACCATGGACAAAGAATGAGCAAATTGTACTACTACTCTAAAACTTGTGCATTAACAACGGTATAATACCTGGATACGATTTCTTCCGAGTTCGGACACACGTGGTTAGCCAGTCTTGAGAAATGATGGGAATACCTCTGGCTCTAGCATACAACATTTTTATGGTTCGTTTCCAACGGTCCGTGATCAAATGGGTGGCCAACATGACGTCTTCGGTTTCACAAGCGCCAAGAGCGGGAAAGATATGGTTGAAGCGGGACGAGTCCACACCTGAAAACAGTAACTAAAAAAATACGATTGGAATACGTCAGGGCCGAGACGCGGAACTCCGTACCACTAAACCGACACAGAGCGATATTACTGATGTGTGTAAAAGCTGTATTAAAAAGAGTTGATCCCAGAGTTCTTGATCACGCTGAAATATCTTCATTAGATGTGGCATATTTGTTAACGTGAATTCACGTGACCCAGATGAGTTTTGAGCATCATACTAAAAAGAGTTGAAAGGGAATTAGTGGAGAGGGCAGTCTTGTTTCAAACCACTGGGTATGGTGAAATCAGACGCACGCTCACCGTACACTCCCATGAGGCAACAGACATCTTTGGTCGCCAGATTGATGATCAAAACAAAGATAAACTTCAGATCAATAAAAACGACAGCCGTCGGGCGTTTGAAAGTTTGGCTGTCCACGAATACGCGGACAGGGCGAAATGTAGGTTGATTCTCATGAAACTGTCAATCCTGGTAGTCGATCAATCGGTAAATGATAATGCCAGAGAGCATCTAGGATACCACAAAAGTTTCCGTACGATGTTCTTATGCCCCATTTTGAACAGGCACTCCATTTCGCCAACATTCGGTTTTGGATGCAAGAATTTTCTAGTACGGTTGTCAGACTGCATCACTCCCTTTGGAAAATCTAGGGTACAAGGTTAGTGGCGATATCTTAGGCTGGATAAGACGTGGTTATTTTCTGGAGCAGAAGCCAGGGTTTTTCGATCCACCAACGTCCTCTGGAATTCTTTGAGTTCTTGATTATTCGGTGTTTGAGGGACCTGTGTGCTACCATGCTCTCCAGTGACTAGTGTGACACCGATGAGATCTGTTGACTTCGACGACATCCAGTGTTCAGTTGGTCAAGTAAGGTGATCTGGGTAGACAGTCCTGAAGGCTGCTCACATAGTTTCATTTTATTTCATTCCTTTTCTGCACTTCTAGTAGCCATCGGGTCAGATTAACGCGATGTTGTTGCGCTACAGAAACCGAATGAGGTTGCTGAACTGAACGACAGTATGCGTGGCCCTGACGGGAAGCCAGCACTATGGTATGATCGGAATCAGGCTACGAATTCCATAAGGAACGTTGATCATTACGTGATGCCCTCAGCAGGTTTCCAATAATTGCACAATACAGTGGGGTTCATGACCGTTTTGTGGTTCGTGGCTTTCCAGTAAGATTGAGTGTTTTTGCTGAAAGTCCTCATCGATCAAGAACGGAAGTTGTGAAGATGTCGCCTGTCATTATAACTACGGTGATAATCGACTCGAACTCGTCAACACAACTGTGCTTTTTTCAGGTTTAGAGATCCAACTTGGGCGTTCATATCACCCAGCAGGACGAAAATATCCGTCTTTTTTGCTCACCAAAGCAGTCGCGACATATCTCGATAAAAACGATCTCTCTTGGCTTCAGAATCACAGTCTGATGAAGGCTACATTGACATGGCGAAGAGACATTATGCATAACAGCGTAGTGACTTAAACTGAACTAGATAGCCACACAGCCCAGAAACGACAGCTTACTGCAACACGATCTAACATGATTTTCAGCCCCAGGGCTAACTGCAGCTCTCACTTCGTAGATACCAGCTACAGGCTTGGCTACAGAAGACTGGTCGAACCCAAGAAATCAGAAAGGCAGAGGTTCCTATCATTGCAGTACTGCACGCAGAAGATGTGTCCGGGACCTCGGTAAATTTTGGTCGTATTTCGACTGTTGGGATACCACACTGTGCGGAATTAAGTCCGACCTTTCCTAACTCGAGGAAAGGCAGTAACACTGCTTGTATAAACACAGAGAGCTGATTGCCTGAAGGAAACATTTCCTTCACATTCTTACTGCCGAGCAAAGTAGGAGTTTACCGAACCACCTTGTGTTACGACTGATGGAAGTACTGAAGCCCACTGCCTTTAAGTAACTGAAGTTGGGTATATGTACACGGATAAAGAGGTTCAGCGTAAAAAATAGGAACAACCCATGTAGGAGATACATCGTGCCCGTGATATCAACTTCTAATCTGGTGGCTAACAGGAAAATGCCATTAGTGAATCCTGGTGACTGAACTACCTAAATGGGTACCACTTTTTGGTCGCAAAGGCACGTGCAAAGCAGAAAACAACTGCACATCTATTTTTGAGTCACAGCTGGAAAGCATAACTGTTAATCACATCAATTTACCGCAGCATTTTGTTGGCCGGAAACCTACCCGGTGTGGACAACATATCGGCTGACTTCGACTACAGCTGCCATCCAGAGCTGGCATCCGAGGCCAGGCATTGTAATTATATTGAGGGGTCAATAGTTCAGGGTTCAACCTTAGGAAAGGCGCGAACGACCGTCTTGGAAGATGGTCTGCAGGTAAAGCCTGTCTTCCGTGATCGAACTGTGAGAAAGTGGTGTGACTGATGTTCACCTGACGGACCATCCCAACAGGTTGTCGAAATATTAAGGTATATCAGCGCATTCATAACGCGAATTCATTCACAAGTAGGCTCAAGAAACAGATGGAATAACGGATCCTTGCTACCAGATAGCACACTTTCCCGTTGAAAGAAGATATCCGGACTATGGGACAGTGTCTAGTGTCGCCTGTCCGTAAACTAGGAAGGTTTAGGCAATAAGTTCATGGAAAGTCAGAAATGGTTTTAATTGCGAAACATCCCTTATCTAGAGGTTAGGCTGTATACTGAACGGGTAATTTAAGTTCAACATAAAGTAATGAACCTGTAACTCAGCCTTTGGGGTACAGCGTTCGAGCAATACAAAGCTGGCATCGTCCAGTTTGCTCCCAGTGTCAACCTTCTGCCCTAGTGAGGTGAGTCGTCTTGTTTGTGTGCTCACGGTGGGTTGAACTGTTTTGACAATGGAGCTTAGTCGGGCTGTGCGACGAATTGGCTTGGAAGCGGGCGACTTTGATGATGCATCAGTCCTCTCAACCGGAGGCTTAATATCCATGGTTATTCGGCGAGAACGGTGAACAGGTGAAACGGGTGGTGAACGCCTTTTACGTTTCTTCCGATCTGGACCACCCCCTCCAGAATGTTCGGGTGTCATGGTAGTGACCGGTGAGGAATCAATTCTTTTACGAGAACGCGTACCGCGACGCTTGCACACTGGAGAGGGTGATACGGGTATGCTGCTTTTGAATGTAGCGGAGCTCCTGCCTTTCTGCCTACCCAGATGGGAATCCAAGAGATCCGAAAATGACGACAGGTCCACAACCGGTACCGGAGTGGAGTTAATTTTAAAGCAGTGATTCGAAATGTCCAACAGCTGGAAATGAGGAACGAAGAACAAAAACGGTGACAATGAAAACAGCCGCATTTTTCAGTACAATTCTCTACAAAGAAATCAACAAGACTACTGAGTGCTACATAAAACAGTGTGATTTTACCATTCTATGTAATCATCAGGTACGCCTGATTCCTAAGCCTTCACAACCCCTAATTCTTGTGTAAACATCAAATTGCGCATATTCTGTGACCGACAGTCAATTACAAAGGCTAGTGTTGGCGGGAGGCTTAGCATAAATTCAAATGAATCTCTGGTTTATGACGCTGTTCGTCAACTAAGTTGCAAACGACAATATTCGTACAATTTGGTAATCAATCAGGAAATAAGGTTGATGAAGATTTGGGAACCATCAAGGTCGAAAACGGCAGTGAACTATCAATATATTCTATTGGTCTATGAGTAGCATGTAAACACATTTAGACATATTGAATATCGCTCCAGATGAAATACAAGATGATCTTTGTAAACCACATCCAGTTGAAGACCACCATAAACAGTAGATTCAATTGAATTAAGGAATTAAGTTGCAAAAAAAGTGTTTATCACAACTCCTCATTTGATCTTCCGTAGCTTCAATAACCCCATTGATGGATAAGGTCAGTGTTTTGCAAAACTATTGGACAATGTAATTCACTGGGTACAAGAATCCTAATCAAAGTTCACAAAGTTTGTAGGGCAATTTTGGGGTTGGAAATAGCCCTTTAGCAAATCTTTTGCAGCATATTGATTTAGTTACTTAGTGGTCTGATAAGTAAAGCAAACGTTATGGTTCAAAATTCAGAGGGTCCGTGGCTGTTGCTGAAGTTTAGCAGTTCGTCATGGTAGCCATTTTAGGACGCTAGTGACAAATATTTACTGCGACCCTTTCAAGGTGACTCCCGACTTTTACGCCAAGAACAACTAAATCAACTTTGCTCCAAATCACCAGCTGCACTGTTATAATTAAAATTGGAACCCGATAACCTACCTCGTTCCTAAAGGCGGTAAAAGTGGTTGCAAATCATGATCACGTAACTGAATATACATATTTAATTGAGTGAATGAATCCGACGAGCCACAGGTGTCATTTACTGGTCTGAGATCCATTAAGGTTCTTGAAATAACAAGTTCACAGAGTGTCTTAGAAGTGTTCCTTATGGGGACGTTTTCATGAGCCTAACTGTTGTTCAAGGGTGCAGAAAACTTCCTCTGAACTATTTTCCGCCTACACTTTTCATTCTTCTACAAATGAACTTGGATTTGATGAGGGTCCGACGGATTGTGCAGTACTGTGGTCCTGACAGTTTTCACGCTGACACTCACAGACTTCTGTACAAGGCTGATCAATGGATACAGGCTGTACGAATACGGTTTTGGTACCGCAATTTGGATGTTGGGGCATGTATTTGTACCGTCTAGGTAGTATGACGTCACCCACATGCTGTGTTGTGGTCAGTTTGTCGACCCAAGGCACTTAGGTTAAGACCCAAATCGTCTTTGTACGTAGACTTGAGTGCCCTAACAGTATCTCAACCCCACCGGGTGTCGCGCACTTCCATACACGAGTGGTTATACTCGCTGCATACACCAGGCAAGTGAGGACAGGGAACTGCTGACATCTTTTTTCTCACAAGGCTTACTCCTTTCCATTTGCCGTACCCACTCCACTGTCACTTCTCTCTGGAGATGCCAGTATCAGGACTGACAATTTTATACGATGTGTATAATACCATCTGTGGGCCCGTTTGTAGTAGCGACCTCAGCAACTTCGAAATCAATTCACAAATGCCGAAACCAGGCCCGCTTGAATTCCTCCGATTCCCAGTGAGTTATGGGCAAAACAAAAAATGCGTTTTTTCATACATGGGATCCTGTTTGAGCTGATAAATGCTAGATAAATGTTAGAACAGGACGCAAATGCTGTAATTAAACTGACTGCTCCATCCCCCACTTCCCACCTTCGGAAGCGCACCGCCGGTGGTGCAGAGGACGTTGTGGCTAGATCGGATCGTACGTCAACCTATCTTTGATACCTCATAAGGGTAAGGGACATCACTCTTAATAAATGACATTTTCAGCATCCAATCTTCCGACTATGGTGTGAGGGAAGGCGAGTAGCAAGATTTAAGTGTATTCCTTCTGGGATAAAGTTCCCGTGAAAGTAGGCCATTACCGTCTTAACCAGTTGTCGTAATGAGGTTCACTGTAATGGCTATGAGGGCTCGGAAAGGCCTCAAAAAGAAAAACCAACAGAGGCAAAAACATGCTCAGACGTGAATTTTATTTTTGGCGGACAGTATATTAGCCAACAGACTACGTCGGTATTTAAAACTCATTTCACTGAATAAACGCTAGTCAAAAACATACCGGATTCTTACCCACTGTACACTATAGTAAGGGTTTGATCGTACTCCGGGGAAGACGACCAACCTAGCCCCGCGATTGACGTGCACAGGTATAAGGTTGTATGCAAAAGGAAATATTGTTCTCCAGAAAAGTCTGAGGCGCCCGACAACTTGTGCGGAAATGTCATATTATTATACATAGACCCTAAGCAGTTCATAGACACCTGTACCCGCATGTGTTTGACCCAGGTGAATTTGCCCAAAACTGATGTTCAAACGAGTGTTTAACGTTCAAATTAGTGGGGGAACAATGCTAAGATAGGATAGCAAAAGGGATATTTCGCTGCAGCCCAAGTTTGAATGTGCATCCTGGGTTCATAAAAGCATATAGCCAGCACCTTGGTATAACCATCCAGGGGAAAGATAATTCGGTAAACTGAATGGCGATGATGCACTGGAAATTCAGCTTACTTAATAATCTGATTCGACAAATACGAAGCTCATTTGAAGGTCTCAATGACTATGGCTGTGGTTAGTCAAGTTCCTTTTCCAACGCTCATACGTAAAGCAGTTGTTGTATTTTGTGGTCTCACCCTGAAGGACAGGTTGAACATATTGAGGTCATGGACAACCATGCAAAATATCACATCTGGTCGATGTATGCTCGACTAGATTGAGTAAACTGAAGACCAATCGAGACGTGTTGAATTCAGAAGCGGAGTGAAATTAGCCCATGGGGACATAGTAAGCATTAAATTTATTAAAAAAAACTGTGTAGGATAGCAATACTGCCTCATCTGGTAGATTTCCTAGCACAAATTGGATCTCAAACAAGACAGTGCACGGTTTGACCAAACATATGGAGAAAGTACCAAAGAACAATAATCATGCATAAAGCTATAGACACGGTATAAGGAGACATGTGCATTGTGTTGGCACTGTAGTAGTTGCAGTTGGTGCGATCTAGAAAGCACTTCGGGGGAACGAACTTAAACAAACCTAGATCAGACAACATACTTTGGGTGACATTTTGATCTCCGTATCTTGAGGGGAGTAATCGAATCCGGCCGATGTTACTGCTGCTTGCATAGGTGTAAAAGGACGCTCAGTGCTTTTTCCAGCTGTCGAAACCAAGGTTGGAGACACAGTGGTGGCTGATCCTACAAGAGGAGCACTTGACAGAGGGAGTTTTGCGTTACTCCTGTTAACCTCATGGGAGGCCTCCATAGAAATCTCAGGTTGCGAAGGATCTTCGCTAAGAATGCTATCGGGCAGATGCACAGGACTCGGGATTTGTAGGACGCGTGCCTTTTTCGAGTGATTGAATTTCGAAGATCGATTCACCGAACGCTTGTTTCCAGAAGCCAAGTGTGTGAGGATGCTGGAATCCGCAGCAGCTGCTGTGACAGGGAAAGCTTGACTAGCACGCCTCACAAGGCCAAAAGAGGGTCCAGGTAGGGCATATATGTCCCTGCCTTCCAGTAAGGAATCCTCTGAATCTTTGTCAATGCTGGAGTCGTTACCACGTCGAGAACGAAACTGCACAACACCGATCGATTTAGTCAGGAACAAGGAGGATACTCGTCCGGCAACAGAGTTTCGTGGTTGTCGCACTTGATTTCGTTTGACAGTAGTCTTAGCCAGTCGGTTGTTAGTTGCCACCGCATCGTGAGCATTTGGAGGTGTCGTATTCAACCGATGGACAGGGATATTCTAAAAAATATATCATTGTACATTGTATTCCCTGGTTAGTATTTATTAGCTGTGAAGAAAAGCACGAAATTCTTTATAGACTCGTCTGGAAAGTTCGCGAAATACGACTGCAGTTAACTGAGTCCTAAGACATTTCGGAACTTAGCAAAAACTACCTTAAATATATTGTGACCACAGACTCAGCAGTCCAATCAGTTCACACGCTGATGACATTCATCAGTTCAGCCGATTTGTTTCGCCTCATTTGTTTTGCCTCATAGAGCTTGGACACAGTCAAAGTAGTTGAATTATGGTTGCGAGCCGCGTTACTATGCTGCCAGAAACGGTTCACATGATCCAAGTATGGGTTGTTCATGTAACATGTTTCGATCGACTCAGACGTTGACTCACTTTGGAAAGATCCCGTCATCTATTCACCATACATAGGAGCTTAATTCCACTTACCACCCAATTGTTCGCACTCGTCTCCGTTTTTAATTCATTCACGCATTCAACGTTATTAGTTGCTACTGTTTTAGCTGCGAGCTACGAACTGAGTTGATGACGAAGTTCTGAAAACATCACTGTACGCTATTCTGAATTTTTTTACGATACCAAGAGAATATCCAAGCAAAATTCTTCGCAAAGCGCTCCAAACGTTTGAGTGCCAGCTTCTTAGAGAGTCATACTTCGCTTACTTTATTTTTATTACCACAGTCTGCCTTTCTAGGGGTGATGGACCCCTTTGAAAGATGGAGATGCTTTCCGATACATCGGCGTACCGCAGCCAATGACAGATGTGTCGAAAAATCTAGTCACCCTGGTCAAACAGAGTCTGACTTCAGATGTCGTCAATGTAACCCTTTTTATCAGACGTTTTTCCACCGAATCCCTTCTATTCCTTTTTAAGTAGTACTTATCTAAGCCCATAGCAGCACGATTTAGCCCGCTTGCAGATATACCTCAAATACAAAATGATTATGTATCCAAAAACAATCTATAATAAGCGAAGATTGCGTAGTATAAATAGTAAGCAAAAGAAAATGTTCATTGCCCTGCGCTCAAAATACTAAAAAATGAAGGTGGCTCCAAGAAGTTCGAAATGGGTTTAAAAGACAACTGGACACTGAAAAAATAATAAAAAAACTTCAAAAACACGAAAAAGAGATTCAGCTGGGTCTCAGGTGAGTCTCCCGTCAAAACCAAACTGGTACGCAAATGAGTGCATTTCGCTAAATAAACAATCCTACCAATTTTCCAGTGGTTTGTGGTGTGGGGCGAACCTCAGAAGTGAGCTGGGAAGACCAACGACCCTCTGGTGGACTTGTTCCCGACAGTTCATCTAGGACCACGGGTTTAATGTGAAGCATCGGTTGCGTTAGTTCATCCAGCCCATCATCTTCATGCTCAGCCATGAGTGCGCAGCCCGTGGAAGGCCCAGGATCATTATCAGTCGGTTTACTTCCAAGCCGGGGATAATGAACAACCGATTTATGCTGAGGGAAGGAATAAAGTGCATTACAAGTCGGTAGCGTTAAAACTCCTGAGTTTTAACCATGTACACAATGGGGAAGAATACGGGATGGAGATGAGTCCAAATCCCCTCACAACGAGGGCCTTTCGAACCACCAGGACCAGCTGACAGTCCAGTCAATTTAATTCACTTGTGTACACGCAAATAGTACTTCCTAAGTAGGTAACATCTTGTTTTGGCGAATGGTTCCTTCAGCCAACTTGCTGACGAGAATGTCCATTGTTTAGCAATTCACCTCCACATCGCCTAGTCCAAGTAGAAATCTACTTGCTATTAGCTTACTGGTGGGTTCACCCGCTTGATATATCTTACGTATTTATGGAAAAAAGTCAATTGGTTCACTATATGCAATTAGCACGAGGATGTATAACCGTGCTGTTACCAAGCTCTGAGCGTAATGTCGATCACTGCCAATTTTACTATATTTTCGCCGAAGAAATTTGACCGTGTAATTTTTGTGTAAGAATAGCTACAAGTAAAACATCCACAGAATGGCATTGAAAATTCACTTACCGGACTACTACCAACAATGGACGTTTGCTTCACTGGTGATTTGGAACCATTCATTTGGGGTTCCTCCACTGCGGACACATCCAAATCGACGACAGTGTCCAACCTCATAAACCTCCGTTTTCTAGCCGTACTCATTTGGATCATTGGTTGCGTTAGGTCCTCAGAATCATCAGGTACATCGGCATTCTGGAAGAAAAACAGTTATACAGAATGACAAACCAGAAGCGTGCCACGAGGTGACTTCAAAAAAAGTGCACGGTTGTCAACTAATGCAAACCACAGACTAAATGAGATGATCTACCAAAAGCTAGCACTGGAAATTCGTCCCACACAATGATGTTCGGTTACTTATCTAATACCCGTTATCCAAAGCTATGGCCAGAAATAGAACACACAATCGTTCACCCAGACTTTACTGCAAAAGAACTTAAAAAGCAAAGATAAAAAGCACCTGGTAAAGTGGAAAGAAGAAAAATAAGAGGAGTGAATGCTAAAACCTTATGTCCAAAAGGAGAGATCTACGGGCAGAGTGAATGCTAAAACCTTATGTCCAAAAGGAGAGGGATCATCTACGGGCGGGAAAACAATGAACACAGTTCTTCACCAGACAAGAAAAATATGGTATCAGAGAGACTGGCCCAACATCCCTTGTAGATTATACCCAACACCAAGTCAGCGCACGACATACAAATTTTAGCCGGCCAGTCCTGGAAGGATGGACAGCAGCTTCAACAGATATCCACACGAGTCGAAATCTGTTAAGAATATGAAAACGACTGAACGGTTTATGAGTTTTCAGGATTCCCGCCTAAAACTGATCGAGTTATGAGACTAGAGTGTTTACCGGTGATGATATCGAGCGCAAAAGTTGAATTTCAAGCCTTCCTGGAGCAATCGGGAACTTAGAACCATTTAGTATACAGACTGGGATGTGAGGAAATCGTTCGCTCATGCGAGAATTTTCCCTAAAAGGAAATAGTCGTATTAAAATGGAGTGGGGAACTGAAACACCGACCATAGGCCTAAAACTGCCACTAACGAGTTTTACTCAGACTTTAACCTTAGAGCGCGAACTTACTGACCGGAAGGTCCGTGGTTCGAACCCGACCTCTGCTACTCGACTTCCGCTGTCTAGGCTTGGGTGACCTGGCAGTATCCCAGTCCTTGTGCCTTCTTCGTGTGGCATTGCAGCTAGACACCGAAAGGGTGCTACAGCTGGAAGATTTTTCTATTACACCCTTTGTTAGGCCAAAAGGTGGTCATCTCTCTTCTGTAAGTCGAGAGATGTTCAGGATTTGTGCGACGTGCATGAGCTACATGAGATAGGTGACCGCAACCCAATAGCTAGCCTTAGATCGTACGGAACAAGACAAACACAGGGATATGATTGGTTCAAATCTCCTGAGAGGTTCATGAGATCCGCACTACTAGTATCAAAATGTACAAAACAGCTGTACGATGCATGATGCCTCTTCGGTATGGACTGATTTCGCTTTCGAGAGAAGTCCCAACCCTCACGACCTATAAAATACGAATACAACAATGCAGTGATTCCTTTATGTCGATGAGGGCTATTGGTTTCTATATCTGCGAGTCCTCAGTCTACATAAGTAGATTAGTTAGGTAGACCATTGACCTTTCATCGCAATGTCATATTCTGCTTGTATCACGCTTTCCATTGTCTAAACCTTCACCTGGAAAATAAGACGACGCACGCGAGATATTCATCAGGATTCTGTCAACTCAAAGATCAACTGCCAAAAACCATTTAGTGCTTAAATTGCCTGCGACACAGTTCTCACCACATATGTAAGTATCGGAAGAAAAACTGACTGTGCCTTGTATCTTGCGAAACGCAGACATGTGTCTCTACAAGACAGTAGCAGTCATACCGACGACTTGTCTAAAGGTACAACAAGTAGCAGGGCATGTAAGCTTTTACGCTCGTGCGTTGTGTGGGCGGTCTTACCGGCGTTGTCGAAAGGATAGATGGTCGGTTTCCTATCAGCTGAACCCCGGACAGATTATCTTGAAAAGAAGGTGCCGGAGAGTGTTCACTGACAACCAGTAATGAGGCACCTATCATCGGTTGTGTCAGTTCCACCACCTGAGATTCTGAATGACATTGACTTTCTTGTATGATTAAGCCAACCGGCTCGGAGTCGAGAGAGGGGTGATCTTGAGAGGAAACTGACTTGTCAGCAGTCAGCTACAAAACGGAGAATGATAGCGTAAGGTTGAGACAAACGTAGCAAAGGATCATCATAGAATAAAGTTAAGTACACAAGAGTAAGGGAAGAAACCCGGTGCCAGATGAATTAAGGCGCGGATGTGTCTCGATTCATGGACTGAATTTAACTAGATGGATGAGCTGCTGTTCCGTTGAGTCGATCGGAAATGCGGAACGTCCACCCCCACCCAAGTCAGTCTTTCAATAAACAATATGATGGGTGAAATACTGTCACCCATTAATTGGGGCGCCACATTAAGTGTTTCTAGTGAGTTCAGATCCACAATTCATTGACACGCCCCTAAATAAATAGGGCGTTCACGATTGAACCCCTTACCTGATTATCTTTGGGTGAATGTTCCGCAGACAGTTTCGAATGAAGCACGGAGCGATTGTCATTCTGAAGATCCTGATGTTGGCTAAAATGGTGACAGAAAATGAGAAAAGATAACCGTTTTTATATGTCTGAATGTTGTGATTGAGGTAAACTGTTGGACAAAACCTATCCCAATCGCAATCGGATTCGGTGTATTATACGGGGAACTGCAGAGATGCATACCGGTATGAAAAGTAGGGTGTTTAACCTAGTTGGGATAAAACGTGGTCCCAGCTCGTGGATGTAAATTAGGTAGGGCAATGGGACGTGTGGAAGAAAATAATACCTATCCATAATGCAAACCAGAGGTAAGACTCAGCCCATGTAAAACCAGATCAGCCGGTTTTGGCTGATGGGGTGTGGTGACGCGTTATGAGATGATCAGACAGGCAGACTTAAAGATAATATTTGATTGGTATACTAAAGAATTCAGTAAAATTAAGCACCAAAAAAGTTGGACTCACTGTACAAACCTGCATTTATTCAATATTCGGCTAAACTGGACCAACTCACCAACTCAATAAGGCTGTACCACAGTAATCTCACCAAACAGAGGCCACCCTTCAGAAAGGTTTCATTTCTGGAGGACATGTCCTTAGAGATATCGGGACATTGTCCCCGTGCTTTCTATCCCAAACTCAAGTAAACAGCATCCACTCTGTGCATCTCAGGCATGTGTACGTAAGCTTCTCAATCTGTACCAGAACTCCATCTAGAAAAGCCTCAACTCCAACTGAGATGAAACAGAACACGTACAAAAGTCCTTTACCTTAGGACAAAGCGGTCAAAAAAAGATCAAACTGGTCCTTTCAAAGACTGGTTCTACTCATAGGTACACTTTTATGCCAAAAATTGACTGACAGGGTGGAAAGAAATTGTGGGATCTCATGAAAGTTGTCCTACTAAAACATTAGTTGGGACAAAAGAAGAGATGGCCGACTGCACCTTATTATTACCCAGAAATTCATACTTGTTTGCATAATTTTTGTAATTCCCGATGGGATCTCTATCCCGAGAAGCCCCACCCAGATAGTGAAACAAGTCAAATCTCATCATGTAATGTAGGCCAATCTCTGCTGAAAAGCCAAAGAACACCGTACAGCTGTTTCACCCCTAATGGAAATTACTAGTAGTACACATTTCATGAAACTTCTGGGGGTTTCAGACTTGCAAACTCTCGGTTGATCAATCGTGGGAATAACTCGCAGAATATGGTGCCATTCTACGCACTGCTGATGATCCCACATAAGGATGAAGCAGCTGTAGTGTTCCTCAGCTTTTCAACATAGACCAGCTTCAATTGCAGAAAGAAATCTGCATTAAAATCACCTAGTCTCCTGAAACTATGAACCATCATGGATAAGCCGGAGTAACTGAGGCGAATTTCGGTCACGCTGAAAACAAGAATTTCAAAGGTTAGTCACTCAGGATGAAAGTGGAATTCCATGCAGATTAACGGGAGACGTTGGAGTATTAACAAGCTGAATTCACCCATAGGTGGTAGACATAAAGTTCCGTTGTCAAATGTCCCAGCACTTGTCAAATTAATCCCGGCTTATGGTGGGTGTGCGGCTATTTTGCCAAAGATATTCCGAATTTTGTGTCATTACTCTGGTCGATCAACAAGTCAGACGGTTTTACAGCAGGAACGACGCGCTACAATGGATGGCGGGTGAGAACTTTTGTATTAGGAAGCAATACAGACACAAGAATTTGGTGGCCTATGGCGAAGCGCACCCCAGAAAAGCGTGAACGAATGTGGCGCGGGTGGATTAGATTATTCGGTCAGAACGTCGCTAAAACGTAGTTTGACCGCTGATCCAAGCTAGCTTCCATGTACACGCCTAGCAGCTATCTGAATTCTAAAATGGCTCAGGTGTAACCACTATCAACATAGTATATATATATATATATATACATATATATATATATATATATATATATTCGTG
>NW_008751697.1:726338-749629 GCF_000715545.1 Opisthorchis viverrini | reverse complement strand
TGATTCTTATTCATCCTGTGGCAGTCTATGCAGACTAAACCGAAGAATAAAAATTGTTCAGCTGCAACACTCTTTCGGTGCCTATCTGCCATGCCACCCGAAGGAAACACGACGACTGAGACACCGCCAGGTTGCTCAGGCCTGGACAGGAGCAGTTATACTGCAGAGGTTGGGCTCGAACCACATCCCTTCCGATCAGTAAAGTTGCGCCTTAGCCATTGGGCTATCCAGATCTCAGCCATACACTAAACTTCTGACCACAGATAAAATCGTCAGGAGGTACAACTTCAGTGAAAGTGAAGAACGTTATTTGACACATAAATATTGACTCTCTTTAAGTGTGAAACAGCGGAGGAGGAGACTCTACGAAAAACACCTACTTTGTAGTTGTGGGTGCCCAAAAAAGTTCACTTTCTTCCACAACCATTTCTGATTCGGTCGGTACTTCGGGTTGGGTTTCTGGGAGTTCCCAGCATCGAGAATGTGCCTCTGAAGAGATGTGGTGGCTACTATGCAATCCCGGTTCGGAATCATAGGCCAAAGCACCGGTCGATGAACGCGTGATGAATGGCGTTGATGAAACCGCATTATTTTTCTCTTCCATAGGTGTCACCTGAGCGCCAGTAGCAGTGGAGAATCGACCTGAAAGTGCTGGCGTGGCAGTACAATTAAATTCATTTGGTGTGGCTTCTGACGTCCTAGTTATTGGCAGGATGGGGGACCCAGTAAGCATCTGATTTTTAACTTCGAGTGGCTCAGTTCCACCTGAAAAAAAAAACGACCGGAAACTGATACATACAATATTAAATTCAACGCAACTTAATCGGACTAATGAACAGTGACCGAAAGGAAGATGACAAGTAAACCCAAAAGGTCACAGGCTGACCATTATATATGTAACTAGAAGCAGAACAGAATTGCTCCCGATATTCGTGAGATGTGTACGGACTGGGAGTCCTGACAGGTATCAAGGAATTATATAACTACGGACTAAGAAACTGAGCAGCAAAAGCACAGAGTGGATGACCAAAACAGCTAGAAAAGCGTCCATCAACAGGGTACGCAGAGGTATATGGACAAACGAAGTCATTCTTGGCTCATGGCATAAAGGAGCAACTTCTTGAAATTTCTGGAACCATAAAAGAATGGGCTCAAACTGCAAAGAAGTATGTTGTGTATTTACATTAGACTCAGCCGCGAACAACTCACGGTAAAACCAGGAAACATTCATAAAATGATGGAGTGCCTTTGCTTTGTTTTGCCGTACGTGGCTTTCAATTTTCTTCGTTCTAGTGGTTTTTGAAACTAGGAGCACACCCACCACTGATTTCGGTTTCTAGCTAAACCTTTCACTATAGCTACGCAACACCATTCAATATCATTTACACATCATCCCTGAAGGCGAACTTGGTAAACAGAAGCTATGTATACTGCAAATCTCTCCGAAACTCTATTTCGCGTCACCGTTTGAATAAAGCATGAGGGACTAGAGCCGTGGAGAACACATATGGGTCGTTTGATTTTGTACGGTGAAAATATACTGCGATATCTCGAATATCGTGCCACTTGGTTCATGAGACGGCTGTGTGCAGTTCAGCTGTAGAATATCATAAATGAGGGATTCAGATGAGTCTCCCGTGAAAACCAAATTGATTTGCAAGTGAGTGTATTTGTCGAAATCGGTTCAAAGCAGAACATAAGGTTGACGGAAAGTCGGGGACTGCGCCTACCTGATGTGCCCCAAGAAGGGAGACACCGGTCGTGGGCTGTCGAAGAGTTCTCAGCAACCTTGTGAGTAGTTTCCTTTATGAAAATACAGAGCTTTTGTGTAAATACATAAGATGGCTGAATGGCCAAATACGTTCATTCACTTGTTCGTTCAATCAAGCCACTGGCGACCTTCTTGCCGTGAACAAACTCACACCCACTCCGCTGGTCGCATGCTGCTAAGCCGTGTTTGGTAAGCTCCGCCAACGCGCCTGCTATCCGGAACGTGTGGTACCAATGGTGGCCTTCGGGACGCATCGTTTTCTGCACATGTACTTTTCGTGTTTGGACCCTTCCCGATACCAACGCATAACTTTCGTTCTGTTTCCTGCTTATTTAAGGAGACATCTGATCCTGGCAGCATAGAGTCGGCTACCAAGAGGGATCCAGCCTGTCAGTGAGATATCGGCCCAATCACTACGACTGACACCAGTACTTGCAACTTCAAGCAACGATGCTTGCTTGCACCAAAAAAACGCACAGGGAGTGTTCAGTTGGAGTGAGGTGGATGGATCGATCATATAACCGAGCTAGAGTCTTGCAAGAAGTATACACATATATCGAGAATTAAACCTGCTTGTCCTAAATAAGTCAACGTATATAAATGTGGCACGGTTGAAAAAGGCGGGGTGAAGGAAGAGGGGGAATTTACAGAATACGTAACCCTTACTTGTGACGGTAAGTTAACTACTTCCCAGTCTGGGCCAGAGTCTTTATCACCGACAACAACCGCAAGATGAGCCCAAAGAGCGGTGAGTGTAAAAAGGTCAAAAGAAGTGTGCTCGGGTGTTTAGTCACATCGCTTTGTCTAGAACGAGACCAAGGAATATGTGTGATTCCACGATCTGTTTGCGAGTCGCACAAGCCGAAGTAGATTTTCTCTGGGAGCCTTCAACGGAGCATTCAGGATCTCGGTGACCACTGTTTCAGTTTGTATGTCCTTTAGGTGGCAGAATACCATTTAAAATACCCAACGCAACATACGACCATAAGTGCTGGTGAGTGCCGAAACCCTTTTCATCCATATTTACGCCAGAGTCGAAGAGTTGAGTCCAATCGCTGATCACATGATACCTCAAGCCCCGCTCGGTTCATCTGCAGAAGAGAAACCGATGACAGCCTGTGGAACCGCTTGATCCCGACAGAAAGAGACGATGGCTGTTTCTGCGATGGGTCTAACATAGTGAAGTTAGTTCGACATACTTCCCTTGCCTTACAATTCTTTGGTTAGTGTTGTGGACCACAGTCCCTTAATGCCTTCTTATTGCCGTGAACCCCGGTCTGGATAGCCACCTGAGCGCCTGGTGCGCTTGGCCAAACCAGAAAAAGTCAACGAACGTGCGAACCAGCCGCTCTATTGCCACGTACAAGCGGTCAAAAGTGATACTAAGAATACAGCTCATCTGTCAAGGGCGAGTGAAGAACAACCAATGAAATCTGTTCCAAAGAAAAACGGTTATTCCATTGGCAGTTATGTGGTCCCGTTAGGTTCGGAGCTGGATCTCCTAATAGTTAGATATTTTATTTGAAAGCCCGTCACTTGTAGAGAAAAACTACGTGTAATGACGAATTCTCGCTGCCATACAAAATTCAAGAGCTGAGAAACAAACAACTGTACTTTCTATGATGTCATGCGTTGCCATATCTCAGAGTACCAAAGAAAACCTCACCGATTTCGAGTCCCAGTTCCTCTTGAACATCAGAGAAACCATAAACAAGATGCCTCTGGGTATTCGGTTTCAAGTGCGTTTCACACACCAGAAGTTCGCTCAACAACGTCTTGTCGGTTGTTCTTGATTGGTTTCGGCCACCTAGGATTGGTGATGGAGAGCGACTCACATACTGAGAAGGATTAGGCAGCAAATCGTCTGCAACCTGCTCTGTGTCGATCACAATCGGAGCCAACATGTTCGAACTGGCAGCTGAATCAGTGTCGCTGTCATCCCCCGGTGAAACCAAGCACACGTAAGGTTTTGTGGATGCCGCTGAAGTGCCAGTAGAATTCTTTTGGATAGAAGAATTTTCCAGATCGGCCAGCTGTAAAAGGCAACGTTTAGGGTGCGCCGCATAGGTCACCATCAAAGAAAACTACATCGAAATTGGAGGCTATCCCATAATCATTACAAAAATAACGAGACCAGCACGATGGTACCCAGATGTTTCGTAAGTTCGTTTCTATGCTTCGGCGGTTGCCCACCTCTATCAATGCCATCACTTATGACATGAATCGATAAACGACCATTTGACATTCATACCGTATGTCCAATCAAACGAGGCATGCTAGAACGGATACGGCTCTGGAATGAAGCACCCGCAAGGGGGCGAGATAGCTCAAGTGGTTAGGACGCAAATTTACTGACCCGGAGGTCCGTGGTTCGAACCCCACTTCTGCCTCTCGACTTCCCCTGTCTAGGCTTGGGCAACCTGACAGTATCCCAGCCCTCGTGCTTCCTTCGGGTGGCATGGCAGCTAGGCACCGAAAGGGCGCTACAGCTGAACGAACGTACCCACAAAGTTACCAGGCAAACGTTTGTCCTCCTCGTTGAGAATTAAATTACACCATCCTATAACAGCAGTAGTTGCGGAGCCTCAATGATCCAGACCTGGACAGGCCTTAGATGCTAGACCACAGACTCAAGATCTTGTAGCCAAACAACAATCAATAACCACGCCTTCTAGCGAAACCAGACAGACAGAAAATCCTCCTGAAGGATACTAATAATGTGTTTGTTTAGAAAGTGAACGTGAAAGCAGTCTGACAAGTAATTTTTGGTTGGGAAGAAGCCTGGTGTGTCTGACGTTCACCCTTCACATCAGCAATTTAAATTTTTTAATATTGCATTACAGATCACTCACTCAAATCAAATCCTTCCGGATGACAATTGAAACTGATGTCAGTATTGATTACGGACTAGCAAGAACAGGTAGAATACATAACAGCTGGGGATGATTCTATTAATAGGCTATTTTACCTCAAATCAGTCAAAAAATGCCCTGATGTACTGTTGACTAGCTAACTAAAGAAAACCAAAACATCTTTCGAACTTATACCAACTAATTTCGGGCAAAAAAACAAGACTGCTTACATTTTAACCGTAGTCCATTTGACAGCACACTGAACAGTTTGGTGAAATAACATTAAATCAAGCGGTATCCCAACATAAGAACAAAGTAGTAACCCATTGAAGAAGGACAGCTCGCTTTGGACCACCATAAGAAAACAGCTTCTTGGGAACGCCACTGCTTCGAAAGTGAAGGTCACTTCAGCAAGACGTTGCAGCCGTGACTCCTGCGTTAACGCTAAACGGTTTATCACAATGTCAAAAATTTACGCTACGAACAAGCCAGTCCCATGCACCAGATGATAAGAGGTCAAATTCTTATGAAGGCCGGAAGAATACGACAACCATGTGGACCAATAAGGGCGAAGCTCTGACTTGGCTACCAATTTTTTTTTAAAAAAAACAGCATTTTGCATTCGAACAAGTATCCCAAAAATATGAAACGGTAGTGTGCACCCACCGGATTTCGCATACAATCATCGCCAGATAACTGTGCTGCTACAATCGGTTCATCCATGGACGAAAGATGAATAACTCCCGTTAGGTTCCCGAATTGCACGCGATCACCCGGCCGCAATTCGTAGCTAACTTTTGGTTTCAAAGCCATTCCATTTCGTCTCGACCCATTCAGAGAGCCAAGATCGGTCAACATACACAGATCGTTTTCATCTACTTCGATGGTCGCATGCAGCCTGGAAAGAGACTATGGAAAGAAATCTCTTGAAATAAAACAGAACTTCATTGAGTAATGAGGTGCTACCACCATTAGAAGAGTGGCAGATGAAATAATCAACACACGGGGTGTAGTAAGCTAACCAACTATATACATCTGAAAATGAAAAACCTCGTGTCACCATTGGAGTGTAGAGCGAAATTATGGTGTCCAGCTTCCTGTCCCAAAAACCTGGCGTATGGAAATAATGGGGGAGTCACTTGATTGTACTTGATAGGGTACTTGACAAAGCATGCGAGATGCAAAAAAAGTGACAAACTGGTTAGGACTCCTAGTTACTGAGAGCTTACCAACAAGGTACAACTTTTCAATCTGGGAACGCATCTGCATATGTGAAAGAGACTGTGGAACGCCAGCACTTCAGGAGAAACGAAACCATGACAAATGGGTAAAGGTGGAATTTCTATGGCTTGTGGAAAAGTTGTCTGGCCCTTCAATCACACTATGGAAATACAGAAATCGAAGCAACACAGAAGCAATCACATCTCTTCAACTTTTACAACCGAAAGAGCCCTTTAAAGCGCCGTCCGCAATTCATCCGCATAAAGTAGATTAGGAAATGAATGGGATGTAGTAACGAAAGAGCAAAACCTTCTCCTGCTGTGATAGTCCTATAGCCCACAAAAGACTAAACAATACTGAATGAATGACGATAAGCAATCTTCAACACCATATTAGTCAACTTGTAAGTGCGCAGTCCCTTAGCATCCAAGGTTGGAGAGTGAACCTACGTGACTACCGGTTTCTTGAAGTTAGATTACTCTGGAAGTCTTGTGTTGAAGATGTTTTTGGCTTTGCCCCATTGGGTTTTGGGGTCCGGAGAATATCACTGACCACAAGAAATGACGAACATCAAAAACGTAGATAGCTTCAGGCAAATCAGTCGTTATATAGCACCGGCAGTGTCATTTTGCAGACGATATGAAGTATATGAAAAACAAGCTACAGCCAACATACCTCCCTTGTGTACCATACCTTTCTAATCCCCTATCCAAAACTGGTAATACTATCTTCACAGGCCCATGCGTGTGGGTTGGGAGTTCTATTTCCTAACATGGATATTGGCTTCAACGTTTAGCCGTCGGTCTGCTACCAAAAAGGTAGGGAAATGGAAATCCTGATTCGACTCCAGACTATAAGTTCATCAATCTGAAAAAGGCCGAAAAGCAGGCTGCGTTTGCTCATAAGCACTAATTGGTACTGCCTTCAATGATGACGATGATGTTGGTGGTAGTGAGGAGGATGAAGGTATTGATGCTGATGATGTCTGTATTTATGATGGCGGCGATGCTAACTTCGTTGCGGAGCTGATTAGGAGGATGGCGTGCAGACTGGAGCGTGTAGACCTATCCAACACAGCAACGATGATGTCCCTACGATTCTCGACGAAGCGTCTGTAAGCAAATTGAAAAGCTTGGCAAAAAGATTAACAGCAACCTAATCTACAACCAATTAAACCACCAGAGCTACCAATATTTCGATATGATAAATGCATGTCTTGACCATCACGCCACTATGCACAAGCAGACTGGTAGCCCTCCAGAGACCATTGTGTGTTCACCTTCCGCATCTATTCCTTCTGACGCACGTAAGAATTGGTAGATCACTCACACAACGGACTTCTCCGAATTCTTCATGTATCCGAAGTGTGTGAAGGTATTCAATGGTACAACCCCTGTATCTGAGGAGAGGGGACATCTGTCAAGACGTTGTGATCTGGTTAATCTACTGGATGTATGCAGCGAATTTCAACACAAAAAGCCGCTGTTCGATTAAAGATGCGCCAAACCAACATCCAACTCTAACCTCTAACACCAAGCATGATGACAACTGCCAAGCAAGACTTAGGGAACATTTCTCTTTAGGACTCTGTCCCAGCTGATCAACCACGTAAGAACGCTCACAGAAAACATTTGTCCCCTGGTAAAGATAACTCTACAAATGCACATAACACAAAGCAGAGGTAAATTTGAATGAGTAATATGTAAATGAGACAACGAAGCTACGAATGGTATGTGCTCTGTATTTAGTCGGCTCTGTTTAGCAAATCACCTGAAAATATGACTAGGCCATAAACTAACATAATGTACCTGTAGCTCTGAAATCGGATCCTACTTGATGGTAATCTGGCTACAGCTGATACGGTCCGTGTGACGTAACGTTTACCGGAAACACTGCACTTGAAGGTTTTGAAATAAACTCACGCTGTCGTCCACGAAGAAACTGCATTCACGGTCCCTTCCGATAATATTTTTGCCTAGAGGTCATCACATTACAACAGAAGATGCTCACCTGATATCGACAATAGTTCTTTTTGTCCATTGTGCTCTAAAGTCAGAAAATACTTCACCCCACTGAAAAAGTGAGATAAGAACAAACCTTTGGTTGGCCATCTGCAGCATCAGCACTGAAATTCCTGTCGTCAATCGGCTGAGTGCACATGAATTCTGCCATTGCTTAAGGACGTCCGAACGAGGAACGGATGAGGGTGGCGTTGTGTCCAGCGGAAAGGAACATAACATATCTCAATTAATTGATTGAGATTGATTGATTTATGAAGAATGGGTAGGGAGCACGCCTCTGTATGTTTAGTCATGAGGCAAATTTATAATGGCGAAATCTCTGCACAAGGTACTTAAGTCCTGTCCCAAGTGACCAATCAGGCATTGAAGACCAACATGCATCAATCAGAGTACATACACCAGCTTCTTGTGTTACACTTACGATTGACCTACTATCACGGCGAGGGAGCCGTGTGGGATGAAAGTCGTGTCGGCCGTGTGGTGCTTGACGCTCTCTCAATGAACAGTTTTTGAATGAAACAAGCAAAAATTACTCGACTGGACAGAACAAACTACTCAAATGAAAGGAGGTTCACTTGTGCTTCTGTTGGGGATGTCAGTATCCCCAACAACAGACATCCCCAACAGCTTCCCATGTATTTCGCTCGTTGGTGCAGTTTGTTACGCAGCTTACCCTGAATGATGAGCCGCATGTAATTCATGTGTCATAAAGATTACAGTAATCAGACCCAACTGGTCCCATAAGGCTAGTTGCCAGCGACAGTTTAGTCAGATTGCCGCTCAGTTCATCCAATGGCCTTTGACGATCGCCCTCTGAAACAAGCTGAACAACAGAATGCTCCTGCATGTACATTGTACTCGCTTTCTATCGATATGTGCTGTCTGTTTGAAAGGACGATTGAAGACCCAGATATGTTTCTTGAACTGACCTCCCCATCAGTTTCCGTTCGCTTCTAGTTGCAGATCCCTGATGATCCAGAAACCGCTGAGACTGGTTCCGCTAGTGTTGTTATTCTTATAAGCCACCGGGCTGGAGGGTGTTTGCTTGGATTGTTGTCCCCTGGTAGTCACCTGTCCGGTTCATTTGGCAACGTTTCTGAACGAGCCAATATCACTCTCCGTTTGTCATATCCGCTTACGCCTTATGTAATGAAGGCCAGTGTCTAGAACGCTGAGCGGAATTTTTTCAAAATCAATTTAATTGGACATCAGTCTCCCTTTCATTCAATACACCCATTTTGATGAATCAGTAATATGCCTTTCTGTCTTACAGAGCCGCCAGACTGCTAGTCCAGATGCACTTACCCCATGAATGTTCAAAGATGGAGGAAAACCAGATTTACCGTCACACTTTTCTCCACCCAAAAATTCATAAGGGACAGCATATTTTGCAGCTGCATAAGCCGTGGTGATGCTGTAAGTTCACGCGCGGACTTGCGGCATTTTTCGACGAAGCTAAACTGCAGTGTATAGGAGGAATCGCATTCAAATTGGGGTGGCGTATGGTAGAGGGAATACGTTAGGGCATAAAAAAGAACGTTCCCTGGCGTTTCGGCATAGATTCGCTTCACTTACAGGAAGAATTCTCCACGAAGAAAGGACGCGTCGGACTTAGAAGCACTGACTTCATACCGAGGGATCTATAATCAACTGGCTTCCATATACCGAACTGACCACCGCCAGCTTCCATGCTACGGGCAGACGACCTTCGTCTAAGGGTCATCGAAAGACTTCCAGTTTGACGTCACTATACGGGTGCAATGTTTCTGAGAAGCAGAGCGTACTTCATCGAGCCCCAACACAACCACAGAGCGTGTGGTTCAGATTGTACGCCAGTGATTCAATGGTTGGGGCAGTAAATAGGTAGTGCCGAAGTCCCAAGATATAATTACGCGTACTACGACACAAACGCCATTGCCTTGAAGAAGCCATCCTGTGCCATTACGGTTGAGTTGTTCATCGGAAGTTGTTGTTACCAGGCTTAGTCCGGCATACGTACGCTTAAAAAACACTCAGCTGTAGCACCATTTCGGTGCCTAACTGCCATGCCACCCGAAAGGAGCACGGGGGCTGAGATACCGCAGGTTACCCAGCCACCCGAAAGGAGCACGGGGGCTGAGATACCGCCAGGTTACCCAGGCCTGGGGAAGTCGAGGCAGAAGCCGGGTTCAAACCACTGACTTTCCGGTCAGCAAATTCGCGCCCTAACCCCTGAGCTATCTCGCCCTTACATATGCTTTAGGACTGGCTCAAACATGACTATCAGGTTGCTCGCAAATTCTTCTTGATTTCATCTCTAGATGGAGGGACAGATGGATTTTCACCTTCAGTTACATCATCTAAAGAGGTCCCAGAATGTTTCCTATAAGGAATGCTATTCAATTACACGAAACTGAAGATGGACGGTCGCAGTGTCTTGTTTCAACCAAACAGATGTCATGATTTATGCCGCAAAAATTTAGGGCTGCGTTTTCCTTCCAGTAAGTAGTGATGGGTTTGCGCCTAGCGCGTACCATGAACCACCAGGGTCATGAGTGAGTGCACCAAGTGTTCATGGGAGTGGGATACAACGCCTCTAATTCAACTCACATAATGGCCATTTTACATTCAAGTGCGCCCAGGGATATTAAACTCCGGTTCTTAATGTATTTTATTCGTCTCGAGGGCTTGGCACGCACCTATTCAGCCCAAGCTTCTATCGTCCCATAAGACGACTGTGTACTGGAAAGCAAGGAGGCGGAAGCCACCATTACGTGAATAGCGTTAGATTTGGTACGCAGACTGCACACATCGACAAGAAGCTGCATAGATTACAAATTCGAAGATAGGAGTGCGGTCGACTGTCAGAATTGCTATTTTGATTATCCGGTTCTCGTTCGCGATCCCACAGGTTGATAGTTTCGACCTAAAGCTGTCACCTTGTCATGGTGGTCGGCCTTCTGTACTTCAACGGTGCTGCGAGATGCACTGTCTGAAACTCAATTCCTAAAGGTTCAGTCGTGCCAGGTGGACCAACGGGGAGGGGTGGACGAAGAACAAAAAGTAATCACATTACCAGGCGGTCTGGAGATAAAGTCTTCTGTCCTCCGCCATACAAGTGTGAAGGAAGTGAGGCGTTTCCCCACAGGCGACCGGTGTCCATAATTATGGAAAAAGCGAGACTGTCTTCTCCAAGATTAGAAAAAGCACACTGGGGTAGCCCAACGGTTGACTGTGACCACCGGCGCATTATTCAACACGATCGAAATCCTTTTAAAACCAGAGTTCGGTGCTATGCGAAAGGACTCTGTTGTGCGCAGCTGCATCAGGAGTGAAATAGTAATGCCTTACTTCCTTTATTCTCGGGCCAGGCCCGTTCCATGCAGTCAAGTGGGTCAGACTATTGCGTCATTGGCTCCGGGAAGGGTCCCGAAGAAAGCCCAAACAACAGCTGCCTCGCGGCTCAGACTTCTGAGTAAGAGGCTACAGCCAGGGCCCTCGAAAAAAACTTACATCCCCCTACTTTTTGTGGGTAAGACTTTTGAGTCATAGGTGCAAGGTGGGATACCTCAATCAAACCTCCTTATTCGGCTTGAGCAACCAGGAAGTATGATTCGCTCCCCGCTCACCAGCCTTCTCCCCACTCCCCCTCCTCACCCATCGGACGATGCAGTGCAATAAACTCATCTGCCATTCCCCTAACCATTGCTCCGCGTCCAAACCATCGCCCAGGAAAATAATCACTTACTAATCTTAAGAGAGCCTATTTACGTTGCAACCATTAATATCCGTACTCTACATCAAATTCAGCAACACATTTTTTGTTGAAACCTTGCTTTCCCTCTCAGTCGATGCATATAGTGTCCTAGAAACAAGCATACAAGATCCCACTTGGGTCTTGCACCTCAAGCCGCTTAGGACGAGCTCAGATATTCCATATTTCACTCTTCGGATATCCGACGATCCTGACGCAAAGGATCATGGTATTTACGGTGTGGGAGTTGCACTTATCCCCGAAGCTCAAAGCGCCTTACTGGACTGGATCCCACTAAACGGTCATCTCTGCATTGTGCTGTTGTCTGGCCCAATTAAGATCACTGCAAGTCGATGCGGTAAACGGTGTTTATTTGTCGTATCATTATGGCTGAACAATTATAAATTATCAATTGTTTACCTACGAGGAGTCTCAATTAAGGATTGCAGTTTTTTCTAAGATACGCGACGTGACGCTGACCACACAATTGTGTGAGCCCAGTTATCACTTCGGTTTCCGTCAGCATTACGCGTGCCAAAGTAGGGCAGTTCCATTAATTAACCTCGGCAAGTTTCAGTAGCTGACCAGCATTGAACTGATCCGGCCAGATAGTTACTGGAAGAGCAATCATGTGAATGCCGAAAATTGCTTCCAGACTGAATGGAAGCAGGTTGAAGAAGCCATGCTCTCAGCTTTCAGAAGTGTCTACCCAATCAATCGTTGGCTTGAACGATGGGCTGAGATTTTCAAAGAACAATCCAGCGGGCCTGAATGAAAGATCAACACCAGCCCGCCATTAACAACAATCCAGGGTGAGATATCCATCCTCCAACTCGACACGGCACCTGGTTTGGATGGTATGCACCCCGCACTCTTTAAATGTGGTAAGGTTCCGGTGAACAGTATAACAACCATACTGTTGAAGATCTGGAACGAAAACAGAATACTAGTTGGATGGAACTCCTCGGCTGTCATCCAGGCTTTCAAAAGGGTGCAAGAAAATCACGCGAAAACCATCATCTCAATATATTTCGCACCAAATATACTTATGTGGGTTTATTCTAGTCAAATCTCCTCTCGTTTCTCCTGATCGAGCCAGTCCCACCGTGTACACGCAAGGAATATCGTTAGACGGCATGTGCGGTAGATGAGTTGTTGTTTCAGCTGAAAGCTCCTCTAAGGAACCTCGTGTTGTACCATGTGTGATAAGTAAGTAGTTCCACAGCAGTTCCACGGCTTGAATCCTTAACCAGTGTCGTCAAAGCAAGTTCGGTGAGGTAAGTTTGGTGAGGTAATAATTTTGGTGAGGTAATAAGACAATCGTTCAGATGTAACACCCTTTCGACACCTAGCTATCATGCCAACCGAAGGAAGCATGAGGGCTGGGATACTCTTAGGTTGCCCAAGCTCTGACAGAGGTCAAGATGCAGAAGTCGGATTCGACACACGGACCTTACTGTCAGTGAGTTCGCGCTCTGACCACTAACAGCATGTATCATGGCCTGTTAGCTGTTATGAGTACACTACATTGGAGCCATAGAATGCCAGGAAACCGTGATACACCTCCTCAAAGGTTGAAGGACATCATGAAGGGTAGCGCTCGTTCTCGTTCACGAGATTCGGCGTTTATTGTGACTGACTTCGTTGAATGGGAGATGCGTCTTCATAAGTCGAACTGCACCGGAGTAATTGATGTACGTAAGCGATCACCACTCAGAGACAAGTGAGAGGAGTTCCAATATGTCCTTTCAAAGAAGGCATGATAAGGAAGATGACCGAAGTACAACCCGCGAGCGCATGTGCGCATGACTAGGCGGTCAACACTAGACACGATACGCATGTATTGGAGCAAATGCAGTATGCTCATTGGTTAAGAGTGAACTCACTCTTAATGGTAGCCATTAATGGTAGCCAAGTGACCGCTGTTATTTTCAAGGACCTCGGTAACTTGAGATATAAAGACTACCTTGGTACACCTCGAAGCCACTTTCTTAACGTTTTGAATCATAAAATTTATAACCACGACGGACTATGTACGATTATCTATAACCCATCAATAGGATGGCTACGGGCCGTGGATCGATTTTTCATCACTCACTCAGCAGCACCCCCACAGAAAAGGTGCTTTTGGACACTGTTGGAATAGCTTCCCCCCCCCCGGCAACCAAAGACAAGGAGAAAAGAATAAGACCAAATCTGCCCATTTTCCACGATTGAGACGATCGCGCATATGCTCCATATTTCCGTGGACGGTCACAAACACTCGGAACCTTCCGAAAACCGGAAAAACATCATCTTCAACCAGTTTAACCGTTTTGTGGTAAAACCTTTATTCTGAAAGACTGCGCCAAGTATCGCAGTCTAAAGTGAGCCACCGATTGCACAAACCAGGCAGATTGCAGATGGTGAAGGTTAATCATGCACAAGCCAACCTGAAGAAAGTTATTGGCTGGTCCGAGTCACGTGATCCATCGCATGACACGCGAATACGGCCTACCTGCTTAATCGAGGTTTGCACCAATGGCTACTCGTGGCTCGATGGCTGAAATCACGGCCTTGGCCCGCGTTTCAAAGAGCGCGCACCTTCTCTAGCTGACATATGCTGCGCACATCAATCCAGTGTTCAGTCCGGTTACAGTGGAATTTGTTCGCCAATTAGGATAAATGTTAATATGCGCCCAGAAAACTCGTACAATGAAAAGCTGTTTGGCTATACGCTCCGGCTTCTGGAGTATAACTTATGATTTCGACGTTAATCTCGAAAGAAGACAGTAATAAACGGAATATTTGGTTTGGTGGTCTCACGGATTCACGGATTGATACACAGGATCGAGGCTTTTGCCCAAGTTTCCCGGGTCGGTTTTGTTCTTGTCGGTCAGTGGCTGTCGTTCACCTGAAAGGTACAAGTGACGTGAAGTGGACATGAAGGATCTATGGATCTGTCAGGGGTTTCCAGGTCAAAATGTTGGCAAAGTGAGAAGCAGTGAGAAAGCAGTAAATATCCTGAAAGGGTCAATCATTATCCAGCAAACACAACATTATCTGACGTTTTTTGTAGAATCTCTGCTTCATGATGTAGAATTTTCATGGACATATGTTCAAAGAATGTGGTACATAACCCCTCGTTCATTTTTAGAGCTTTTTGGACATGATTCATGTGATAGTTTTTGCGGCCTTTCCTGCTTTGAATTTGATAGCTCACTGCCATGCGTCAGTAAGTTCTTGGCTTAGCTTTGGAGAATTTTCAAATTACGTTGGTTGATTCGCCCGTTGCGTCAGTCGATGGGAATGTAACCGAGTGAGTGAAGGATAAACTCGTATTTGTTCACACAGCTGTCAGGTGGGGAATGATGTCTTGTTTTATCAGTGAGTGTTTGCTAGCTGTTCTTTGCGCTTGTTCGGCGAAAGTCACCATGAGCGAGCCAAAAATTGAACATATAATTGAAGTTCAGTACATGCAACCAGCTTGCTAAGTGCCGTCATTTTAATGATTAGGGCATGCCTTCTTATGTTATGCCCTGGAAGCCTGAATGAGTGATGCTGGAACTTGGATCGTTATACACTATTTGTGTGTCCATGAAAAAAAGATGAACTGAGCTTTACGGGTAGCGAGCCGACGCAGGTAAAGCTACCTTACGCTGAGTAGCCAACCGTTCACTGACGTCCGACTGTGGGCCAGCGGTTGGTTGCTCTGCGAAATAGCTCAACCGTCACGAGATGCTTTGCCGATCTGTCTTGTTTTCATTGAAAAATCTCGCCCAAATATTAGGTGGTAGTAGGAGCTAAATGATGATGACCATGAAAAGAACAAGGACTCTAACGTAGGACTGTATCGGCCAAGCGTGGTCCTCGCGGTGCGCATATTTACATGTCGCCTGTATTTCATATGCACCGTTTTGCACTTTCGTGTACATTCAACGTTGGGGTTGTCAATTTTGCCGTGCTTCAAGGCAGCGGATGCGTTTCGGCCCGCCGGAGTAGGCGAAGGGACTTTCTTGTGCTTTTGCTTTCCACCACGGAGTGATCGTTGACAGGTTCCGCTAATTTCCTAATGTTGTCGGCAGGCGCCTTCAAACTATGTTCCTCCTCTGAAATCTGCCGTCTTCCTCACGAAGTTGTCTGACCTTGTTCATTCTGGCGGTTATATGAGCCTTTCAGTGAAGTATACTACATTGGACGTCTTTGCGCGACCGGTGGCATCCAAAAAATTTTGGGTTATAAATAAAATTTGTAGGCTGTACTGGAATATCCTTCACGTTTATAAGGTACTCTCGGGAGTGAAATTGTTTATGTAGGGCAAACACTTGTCGGGGCTGTTATACTGTATTACCCTTTGAAGTTGAACAGCACCTCTACCCGCTGAAGTAACCATTCGCACCATGCCAATTTGGGCACTTCATAATGGCCACTCAGTAAAACCATGTCGGGATAACAGCGAACCCCATGTGGATCACCGTGATTAAGCATGGGCTTTCTCGAGTGAATCAGCCCCACAACATAAAGCTCCGCATAAATATCCGCCACATAGACGGCTCATTGAAGCTTCGAGTCCAGCGCCGAACGGTTCACCTCTGATCACACATGGGCCAGCTGTTATCTTACGAGAAAATGATACACGCTCCCTCACTGAAGCCTGTTTAGTCCTCTCCACTTCATTGGGGGAAAATATCCAGAAACTTATCCCGCTGTAGTGTTGAGGACTTGACTCAATGCGACAAAAATAACGGTGCCGCGTGAAAATACACGGATATATCAAATTGATCTTCTGCACAGTGTGAACGAACGTTATTCGGGACAAATACCACCGCCTACATCAAGCCAAACGTCTGATATGCTATTTATGTCTGGAGCCGGTGGGTATGGCCTGACGAAAAATGGTTAGAGCCAAATCAAGGCTTGCATGCGAACTTGTGTGTGGTAACTGACATTTACTAACCGCAATGTCAAGGCTTCTAAATCAAGTTGAGTTGTAGGTATTTCGCTGATGGCGACAAGATTTATGAAGTACTTTAAGCCAAAAGCTGTGGAGCAATGGACTGGCCCTCAGACACCATCATTAGAATGTGAACTTATATGTATGGTTGAGATGGAATTCACGCTTCCCATGCTATCCAGACAATGAATCCTGATTTAACTGCACGAATTATGGATGCCAGGTGGATCACCCACTACATGGGTGCTACGGCCATCTATAATGCACTATACTGTCTCACTCCCCGCTGCGCACGCAAATAAGATATAGTTGTGTTTTGTTCATCTGCCTAATTCATTTTCTAATACCGTGGAGAATTAAGGCATTACCACAATCTATTGCCGAATAAAAATCACTACTGAACTCAGTACTCTAACGTGCTGGACTATGTTACTCGAACATATCAAACTGATTAATTTGGTGCGATTTAGAAAGATTTCAACAGATTGTGAGTGCAAGCGCTTTTCTTTCGGCTTCACTCGCATTCAGGTTGGCTAAGATCACGGCTTAGAGAACATAAAAAATGTAGATAAATTTGGGGTATTTAGGAAGTCGGTGGTACTTGACGTTCACGAGGACGCAGTGGCGGCACGCCCTGGCTCTGAAACGAGCGGATGTGGGAACTTGTTTCACTGGAATCACATGGCCTACAAAGTGCACATTCGTACATGTTGGGTAAGGCATGATGGAAGATCGGATGGAGAAATTAACATGTCTGTATTAAAATTGAAATGGCACGTAAAAACCAAGTAGGGCACAAAAATAGCCCAATGTCACTCAGTGGAGCGTATAAGCAGAATACTGGGGCTCTTAGCGGATTCTCGGGAGTACCTGAAATAGGGAGAGATAGGGACACGTTAATTCATACGACAAACGCATGTAAACAGACCCAGTCTGCACTTTAGGACCCAGCTAAATGATTGGTTTATACGTGCCCCTCTTGAACCCAACAGAGGTGCATCATGGATTTCACGGATTCAGAAATTGAAACACACGATCAAGGCTTTTGATCAAACCCCCCAGATTGTGTTCGTTCCCATCGTTCAGCGGTTTCCGTTCACCT
The DNA here is from genome assembly GCF_000715545.1 of Opisthorchis viverrini. Lineage (NCBI taxonomy): Eukaryota > Metazoa > Platyhelminthes > Trematoda > Opisthorchiida > Opisthorchiidae > Opisthorchis > Opisthorchis viverrini. The sequence goes on along the minus strand of NW_008751697.1, from coordinate 731,996 downwards.
AAGTAAAGCGACTGAAGAGACACCAGGTATAAATGCTCTGTCAGTGTAGACGACGTTTCCTTCAGGATATTCGGGTGGAATTCGTCTTGACCAAAGGCGCTGAAGTGGTTTTTCTTGTGCTAGAGTTGATGAGTGCCCACCTCCGCGAAGACTGAGTTGTTGTCTTGACAAAACTGAATGTGGTGAGGTCGCCGGGACAGATTAAAAGCCCACATATTGTTCTCCGTAGATTTCAGACACCAATATTCGGCCTCCATTGCGAATGATAAAATTTGCTAAATGAGGAAAAATCTTAACATACCGGCATACTGTGACAGACGTTCTCATTCTAGTAGTTCGACGTAGCCGGCATTTAACGTATACCAGCTTCCACGTTGGCCGTAACTAACAGTGTTTGACAATTTGGCGGTGATCATTCGGTGTAGGCTCCCTATTAGGAAATTGAGTGTTCTCATCTAAATAGAGTTAGCGGCTATCGCTTTCAGTTTTTAAAAGGTTTTGGTGTGCTGTAATAAATAGTGTCTAAGCGACCTGTTGGATGATACACAGAGTTTACGGACTTAGACATGGTTTCGAGGTTTACGCGAAAGTTTCCCATCTCGGATTTGTTTTTGTCGTTCAGCGGCTGTGGTTCAACTAAAAGGCACAGGCAAAAAGTGTGTAGCATGTTCTTCAAGTTCTCAGCACGTGGCAGAAAGCTTATCAGCGCGAGCGCTCACGTCTGAATAGTGAACTGTGTTCTAGAACTGCGTTCCAGACGGAGCTTGGACAACCGTAGGCAGAGAAGGCTGTTTCACACAGCAAATAACCTCAACGAGAAAAATATTACCTAATTAATGTGTGCGATTTGAGTTTTATAATCTGCATACGACGTACTCGCCGTGTGTTAGCTGGATCAGTGTTAAAAAGTTGTTCACCAAAACCTTGTTCAGGCGGGGCATATGCGAGCATTAGATCGCTCTGGAGGCGAAGATTCTCCAGGAACAAGAGGTCAAGCACAAAGAAGCGCGTTTCATAGTGCACGGATTTAAGACCGGCAACCATTTTCATTGCAACTCGCTGGATACGCTCAATGAGCGTTGCGTCCTTCTTGCGTTCTGAGTAGACATCTTGGTTGGCGGCCCGACGTAGCCCCCAATAGAGTATCTGGAAGTCCTCGTGGATAACACGAGGACCAATCATCCGCAGAACGGCGAATGCGTTTTGAGCCGATTTCTTATGGTGCGCTGAGGAACTGTTTGAAGAGAGCCAAATACCCTAATCCTTAATGGCGTCTCTTCTCGTGATGACTTCTGATCTATTTTCACGACAAAGGCGTTTGCAGAGTTTCCTCCGAATGATATGGAGGCACTTTTCATCATTCAGTGGAAAGTGCCAGTCCAACGACTACTGATTTGCAGTATCTACATCCATTTGGCGGGCACCGGCATTAGACTTTCGGGGTTTTAAGATGTCCGCAAAAAGTAGACATGGACTTGCAAGAATATATGGAAGGTAGCTCACGTATTTTAGAATCAACTGCGGTCCCAAAATGAGGCCTTCAGGAAATTCAATAAAGACAAACGCTGGAAAAGAATATATCCTACCTACTTTCACTCGAAATACCTGTCTGATGGGAGCATTGTAAGATTTTCTCTTTGGTCCCATCGGGTTCGAGGTTGTGTGGCAGCTGGACGTGCGGGTTTCGATCAAATGCTATTAAGAAGTCGATAAATATGATATCCGCTATAAGTCCCTCGTTCTTAGCCTGGGTGAAGCTCTTAATAAATACGAGAATGTCTGTCACACAAGAACGGTTTGGGAAAAACCATGTTGAACTGGAGATATCAAGCGGTTGCTAATGAGGTGATTTACTGTGGCTCGCCTCAGAACGCGTTCCATCACCTTGTATGGTAAGTTAGTGAGGCTAATAGGCCTGTAGCTACGGGGCAATAACCGTCACCAATTTTTCAGATTAGTGTTACAATCACTTTCTTCCCAACAGCGGGAAGACGGCCTCCGTCGGGCGACTGACAAAAAACCAGAAATGTTCGTTTAAAGTGAATGACGTTTCCTTCAGGATTATTGGGTGGATCTCGTCTAGCTCATGACTGAGTGCACCGCAGGAACTACGTGCAAGTTAACAGAGGTTTCCACATAAACGTAGCATTACAGTGAAAAATTCAATAAATTAACACCAGTGCATTGAATGATTATGCGGGAGGCTATGAACACACCAATGACCTCACCTATCAGCTTTCCAGTTTGATCATCATTGTACTCATAACCTATGGATTGCATAACCACTTCTACATACTCGTGTTTATACTTGAAAGTCGACGAACTGCATCAGCAGGCGTAATGAGGGCCTGTTTCTGCTATAATTCTCGCAGTCTGAAATCAAATTCAATGAAAAAGTGACTCCCGACTGGAGAAGTATTTTGCCCTCTGCCTTGTTACATCGCTTTCGTCCTCCAGTGAAGCCTGGTAATCTGCGAGATATTAAATGATAGTTTAAGCTTACAGAAAAGCATTTTACAGCGCGACGTACTTTCCTCGGCATAATAGGCGCCATCGTGACCGTCGCCGATGGTTGATCACACACATTCAACATCGTTTCGCAGAGATCCAGATTTCACGAGAAACCAACGAGGGATGAATAAATGTAATTCCTCACAGAGGTTCATACGATTCTGACATGGCTTTGAAATACTCGCAGCTACGTTGGACCGCTCATAGACTCTTCTGGTTCGATGAGAAATGTTGCTGCTCAAAACTAATTTTATTAATATTTTCAGAAAAAAACACATACATGATAAGATTCGGTCATGGAAAGTTATTATTTTATAAAATGTATCAAACTACATGACAAACTCGGACGACACTCAGATCCTGATTCATGACAGCATGCTGGTTTCCCTGTTTCCCACTTTTTAGCACTCGAGGTCCCATTAAACTTAGGACACCACTTCAGTGCACCCAACGAAATGCTTATCTAGCAGTGTAACGAGCGAATGGTATCTCCAAGTGACGAGTAGTACCAGAAGCTCTGGGTAGGCAAAACAAAGTAGGAGCTGGATTTCTATACGGTAATATTAGGGTAAGAGTAATTCAAAAATTATACAAGCACGGACGGTAGATACGCATCGAAAACAAACAGTCGCTTGGACTACAAAAGTACAAAGCAAGGGGGCAGACAGGCTCCCACGTGCGACAGCCACACGTGCGAAGCCAGATACAAATGGTCGGATAACCTCACGGCCAAATGAGTAAAGTGGTAAGGACAAACAAACGTCAGTTCATATATACACACTAAACACAAAAGTGGGGCGGGGGTTACAAATGGGGACAGAATAAACATGGGGAATTTCATTGTCAACATAACAGATGATGCACCGCCCGCCAAATTCTCCACGTTGAGTCAGCCGGTGTCCCGGTTTTTGCCTTCTTCCTACGCTCAGCTCCATTCTAAGTTATCCCATCAGCAACCGGCATGAATGGTCCGAATCCACTCCTGCCACAAGTGCCGACTTCGATGGAGAACAAGCCTATTCGCGTCTCTCCAGTAAGCACACCTGTCTAATATCTCCCTTATGAACGACGCCCGCCGTTCTAACATACAGGGTTGTTATTAAGCCATCTGGGCTCGCCTCGCAACTATCCACTCCCCCTAGAGGCCATTTCTCACAAGACACTTCCTCACCAGAGACCGGAGACAAGACTCTTCGTTCCAATTCTTGAGTTGTTCTGAGCCACTTAGTATGCACCTACATTGTTGGCAGATATTCCCTTATCCAACGACGACAGAGCACGCCAGCGAGAAAAACGACCTGTTTGCAACCAGTATGATATCGCGGGGCCAAACCGTTGCGAGCGGGTACCGCAGGACAGCACCGCATGAGCAACAAACTGTTTGGAGCAAACGGCTCCAACTGGTCGCTGGCTGGTGAAAGCGGGTCTATGGGTCGGTTAGTTAGAATCCGTTCTGCCTGTGTAGGGAGCGTGTTCAGTTGTTCATCGGTCAAACACTTTTCCCTGCATAGACATAAAAGGATACGCTCCAACACACCACCAAGGTGGCTAGCTGGTGGTGGATTGAAGTGCCACTGTATATTCATAGTCAAAAACCGATCTGATAATTTACTCGGACCCCACCGCTTTATATCATCCCAAAATTCTGTTAGCGCACCAACAAAGTTCCTACCATTATCACTGTAGATATCGGTGGACTTGCCACGTCTACTAACGGAGCGTACCAAACATTGTAAGAATGAATCTGTCGGCCGGTTGCCTGTCATTTCCAAACGGACTGCTCTAGTCCTCAGACAGCTAAAGGTAGAGCCATAGCGTTTTTCTTGCGGACGGCCGCGTTTGGTATTAAAAGGTTCAAAGTAGTCCACTCCCACGCACTCGAAGGGGCACCAACTTACTCCCACTCTGTCTGCAGGTAATGGAGCCATCATCTGTGTGCCGAGCTGTGCGGACCGTCGCCTGCAAAAGAGCACGCACCAAACACTCGTTTGACGGCGCCGGTCCCATTGATAATCCAAATCGCAGTCGAGTAGTGTCCAAGACCTGTCCCACTCCATAGAGCTTGTCTACTTCATGAAGGTGACGTATGATCAAGGCAGTAACTGGATGTCGGCACCAAAGAGATGGATGTTTGACTGACTGACTGTAGTTCGAGTAACTAAGTCTGCCTCCCACGCACAAAATGCCACCGATCGAAACACGTGAAAATTTTTGTAAGCTGAAATGCTTCGCGTCAAGTACAGAAGCGTTAACCTGATGCAGCTCTTGCGTTAAGTGACTGGAATGAACCTCTTATTAAACAATTACGTGCTGGTCGGAGTTCGGATACTCTGATAACACCGGAAAGTAAAGCCAGTTTTCTCGCTCTGCCCGTCCTGATCAATAGATATTGCCTGTAACGCAGTAACCAAGCCACGACACGTAGCTTCATCCTACTTGAGAACCGAGACATTAGTGGGCAAATGACATCATTTCCCTTCCGTCGGTTAGCCTGTGCTACAAGGCTCTTCAGAGCACCACTATCGCGGGAGTCAATATTGACCTGTAGCAACATCTCTTCGATGTCGGCTGCCACAGCAGGTCGCTCCAAACAAATGTCCAGCATAATATTTACAAGTTTTGTGGTTCAATCAGGGCCCGGATACAGGCGATCGTTCAGGGACACACCATGGCATTTGGCAGCGCGGTCAAATACAATCCGAAGCTTTTCTAGCTTTTTTGGGCTAATAACCGGATAGTGTGGGAGATACCGCTGCTTTGAATTTAATGACAATGTGGGAGTATCTGCCACCCGTCCAACGTATCCTTTCTCCAGGTATGCGCGAAGCACCTTATCGTACTTCCCATGTAGAACACGATCCTTTCACAGTCTAGTTTTCAGATTATCTAGACGTTTTCTAGCCACCTGGAAGTTATCGGGTAGGGCAAGCGCTTTATCTTTCCATGAGAGCGGCAGTTGATAGTGCCCACCTACTCGCACCGCGCCAGTCTCTGCTATTAACAGTGCTCTTTGATCCTTTAAAGAGAGACTAGTGTTCGATGCTGAAGTGTCTGCGAATTCCGAGTTGTTCAGTCGCTGCAAATGCTCCTGGACGTCCTGACTGCACTCGCTTATACAATGACTGACGACCTTCTGCTTCGTTCCGT
>NW_008751697.1:671464-725531 GCF_000715545.1 Opisthorchis viverrini | reverse complement strand
ATAGCAGACGAAGTTCAAAGCCGAATGTGCGCCAATACCGAATGTGCGCCAATAATTTTCAAATGTCATCGATTAAAACAAATCGCAAAAAAATAACGGCAGATGAGGAGGGTCTTCAGTCTACGCATATATGCAAAGAATTGCAACATTTTGACGTTAAAGTTTTTATTTCGTCCGCAGGCGTTTTGCAGAAAAATACATTGTGCGTCTAGCCGCTGGCGACAAAGTTGCACTGTCAGGTGTGTGGGCTGGTCGTTTTGCAATAGTTATAAGTATCTAGTTGAGGTATACTTGCCTGATGGTTACACGCATCCATCTCAGATCTATGTCTCTTGGAGTCTAGAATAGTACGCTGATGGTATATTTCTGTCCGGCAGTTATTCCCTTGGAACTTAATGGTGGATCACAGTCTAATATTATCTGCCAATACCATTTATGTTAGACTACGCTTAGTGCTCCAGTAGCGCCTAATCTGCATAGTTGATGTTGGTACGATCACATCCGCTGAATGTTTGGCTTTCTGTTTGGATCCCGTCATCGTGTATTTCCTCAGTGGCAACGATGAGACAGTGGTGATTTTTAGCTGAGCAGGCCTGTATCTCCATCTGATTGTGCACAATGTTTCTGACGCTGATTGTGGCTAGCGTTAATATCCTGTCAGTCTTCTACTGCTGGCTAGCGCCACTTGTAACTTAGCCACAAAATCAATGGCTTTTACGGTATGAGAGGGTTATGCACTATCCACAAAATTCAAAATAATCAATTTTTGCTCACCTTGTTGCAACGTTTATGCGGACAAGGTAATACAGCTCCCCTCTGCTGCCTATCCTGTGGAGGTTCCTGAGGTATTGATTCCTTATTCCCTGCCAAATTACAGGCGATCCTAATCTTTGGAAGATATTCCGAATTAAATATAATTGTGGCCGTTCTGGGTTCGCCTTCTTGTGTGCCGGATCAGTGTCTGGTCTCAGCTTTTCTGGTTATTAGTAGTTTTACGAATAGGCAGCAATTTGACTTCTAGACTCACACCTGTGGTGTGGCCTTCAAAACTGCAGTCAAACAACCGGGCTAATAATCATTTCACGTATTCTCAGGATGATTTTTTTCATTCTTGTCTCTGTCATGTTCTCCGGTCTCCTTGTCGGATTGCACTTAGTCAGCCCCTGTCAGAAATGTGGCCTCCTCCCTAGCGCCAATCGAGTAAGATCGTTTTTCCTAATGCATGTCTTTCTTTCGATGGTATCCAACCTTCTTCTGTACGTTAACAGCCTCGATTCCGGAAAGGTTCTCCTTAGGGATATGAGGAGGCTTTTCTTGTCATCTTCTGCATTCGGAAGTCTTGGACTGTCACGCACTGCTTCGGTTGTCATTCTCGGATTACTTATTTAAAAATTACTAAACGAGTAAATAATTTTTTGGCATGCTTGGGTACACCTGCCATTTCTACACTGCGAAGGCTTCGAACAACCGAGTAGATGGGTTGATGGCCGACTGCAGCTTCCGAATGATCCTTGACGAGTTCAGTAGCAAATCCGTTGTAAACAGTATTTGTTGAGGAGCTATGATCCTGTCAGAAGAACCCGTACTTTTTGAAATTTTAATTTCGTTTCAGTCGGTTTAGAATTTGAAACACGCGCCTTCAAGTTTTACATGAGTGCATTGAGGGTAAGATCAAAGTCCTGCTCCAAAGCACGTGAAATTCTAGACGGTTGGACACAGAAAGCGCCTGATGTCTAAACTAGTATAGTCGAGGCTCTACCTGATGACTGTAACCAAAATCAGGCTTGCATCAGAGGTCGCATGTTTTATGATCTCTCCACATTCTCATCAATGTACTTCAAAGTAAAGAAGCCGAAGATGAACCTCCCATGTGGTTGAATTTCGCGATGTTCCTCCGACTTCCCGCTTACAAAACTCCAGAAAATACTCAGTTTTAAATCAAGTAGGGTTTTAATTGAAAACAAGATCACAATTACTGACAAGCACTATTGTGTCGTATATATGGTGATCCGGTGCCAGATACCACCGTATAAACTGAGAAGTGAACGTGGTATATTAATGTTTGATGTTGGTCTTGTAATAAACAAAGCAACAAGTGAATTTAAAAAAATAAATGACTAGAAAGTTTGATAAGGAAGAAACAGTAATTTTTGTTCAATCCGACCGCACACGCCCGCTGAAACACCCCTGATAACAAAGGGAGATATGTGGTTTATTCAAACCGGTCATCGTGTCTGACCTTACGTGTTTCGCACGTGTTCCAGTAAGACCAACTGGTCCACTGCAAATCCTACAGATGGTTCTTTGAGAAGTGTACGCAGCCCGTTCACAATCGTTAGTTCGTCGGCCGTATTTTGTTCATCAATCCTTTTAGTATACAGGAAACTGTAAACCTTTGCAAATAACTCTGGCCCAAGTTCGGTAACACATGAGCTGAAATGGGAGAGGACAGAAAAAATAGTAGATAACTTATGGGAGCGATAATGACAATTAACGCTGAACGATATCAACACGGAATAGATAAACCATACACATATTTCACACATACATAAAGCTATATAGTAGAAAATTAAATACCATATATGATATTATGGAATATGATACTATACAGTGCAGTTTGGCGTAATATGCAATAAAATAACATGACACGATGTAATGTAATGCACAGAGATTGTCACCTTGTATGGTGACGAAACGTTTGCAAAACGATTGCCAAGTTCGACGAACAGATCAATTACCGCCTGATCAACAACCGATTCCCGATCATTTGTTTGTGCAAACGCTTTCCACTTGTTCACCGTGCAAATGGAGCTCCATTCTGGCCCCGGAAAAAATCGCTCCTTCTAGTATGTCATCACACCATACTTGACGAGGATCGCTTGCTTCCTACTAGCTTGCAATCCTGGAAGACCGCAGGTGATCCATATAATCAGAGCATTTATCACTTCGTCTGACTTCTGAGAAGTTGATATGGAAGTGATTAGTCTACCGCATCATGCCGTTCATTTTTAGTCTGGAGTAAGCCAATTAGAAAATCGAATGGTCAAGTTGTTTGCCAGTTTTGTGCGGCGAATTCGCTACAGATTTTGGCAACATCGGTTTATTGATGTGTAGCCGAACGGAGCAACATCACAGTATTTTTAACCTCATATGCCTCGGAAAATACTTTTAGTTTGCTGAACTGAAGTGCAGCAAGGTGCACACCTCATCCCATTGAGCACGCAGTTAATTGAGTCCCTACCAAGTGACGCGACGAAGGTGACAAACAGTCAAGCACGACGTGGTTGCCAGAAAGTCCATCTCTCTGGAAATAACTCGAAGGAAAACGAAGTAGACAAGGATAGTAGGCGCCGGTAAAAAGAAAACGCACAGCTGTAAAAGCGCCTTTTATCAGGAAAGGAAAGCCTATTACACTCATTTTGTGCACTCCGATCTATGTAAAACTGCAGAGAATCCTTCCTAGGAAGTACCGGTAGGTGTTTTATCTTGAGACCGAAGAATACACTCCAATTTTGGAGCAAAACTACAATTGGAATCCGGCTTGTTTATTAAAGTATTATCAGACCGTCGACACTTATTTTGGACCATCACTCACTACTGTCCCTAGACTTTTACACTCCTCCGTTGCCAAACAGTGACATATCTGTTGAAGGTTTTGAAAGAGATTCATGCTGGTCAGAAGAAATTTAGTCTGTGCATTCTAAAACAGCTATTTCAGACCAAATTGTTGCCACGAAACTCGGGGACTGCGCCTATCTGATGATGACGATGAGGGTGAAACCGGTCGTGGGCTGTCGAATAGTTTTCAGCAACCTTGTGAGTAATTTCCTTCATGAAGACTTAGCTGTCATCTTGTCACTGGCTAATGATTACCATGCTACTTAGAGTGACGTCTTCATAAAATCCACCTGGCATGTCATTTAGTAATGTGCAGCCAAAAAAAGAATATAAATGGTTGTCCCTCACCTATACATGTCATTCACATGAATGCCATACCAGTGCACAGTATTGCTTGGCCTCTGTCCTGTGGAATGGCGCCGTCTGCCAATGCCTTCTATACTTCTCGCTCTGTCGCTTGATGGGTACTATGGTCAGATAATAGTGTGACGTAAAACAATCCACAATGTGAGTCCTATACTGGCTCGAAATGGATAGATAAACTTGGCAGCACCGAGTTCTTCTAACGAAGCTTAACTAAACACGCTACCTTACTTTGCGAAAACTCGAGTTTCGGAGCACTGGCGTGTAATGGTCATTGGGCAGGCGTCACAGTGATGCACATAACAAAGTGGGGGTTCACCATGAATTGGTTCATGCAGGTGGCTTGGTAAAACAATAGGGATAGCAGTATATTTTTTTCAAAGAACACTGATGATTAGGTTGCTGAAGCTTTTACGAATGTTCTCGCTTTCCTTGAGGCTCGTTAGGTAGATGAAGAGTATGAGTATTGTTCAGTCGGGAAAATATACCGCAAAATCTAGGATACCGTACCTGCATAAAATTAGGTGAAATTCGTGAGGCAATTAAGTTGGAGAGATTCAGCTGAAAATCAGTTGAATCTTCCCCTAAAACAACGTATTTCCAGAATTTTATATGCAGTTATCTACTTCAGAAGCAAGCCATGGTGCGGATAACGAAAAACAGGACTGCTGCCTCCAGTCAATTGGAAAGGTTTGGAACCGATTGAGAAATCATCGTTTCAGAAGGGTTTGGTAAACAATCGGTAGTTTTTGAACGGGCGATGTTTCGCTTTTGGCAAAAAAGTGAGCAGGCTACCCAACTGATCAGACATTAAGGGAGATGGAGAACCAATCAGTAAGGCCTCTTTATGTTATCACACTAGATCAATGTTACGTGTCAATTAACAGCTCTTGTCAGTTGGTGCGGTTGCCAAAATATTGCACTGATGGGGAGTTTCAAATCAGTTCCACTTCACAGAGACATCACAGAGACTGATAGCCAAGGCGGTACAAATCGCCAAGCATCCAAGTGTTAGCGGAATAGGAGGCATGGAACTGGCAAGCGTGTGGAGAAAGGTCCTGGATCTGTCGAGCTGACACGGATTGGTGCGCGACTATCGTGAGGAGTAATCATTATTTGGATTTCACTTAACCCTACCAATCCTGCCACCCCAACTTAATTGTCGGAACACTCACAAGCAGGCAAAGACCAACGAAAATTTGCCAGTTCCACCCGCGGCAAAGCATCAGTTGGAGCGCCATGAAGCGGACGGTTAAGGAAAAAACAGACCGGAACTAATTTGAAACTCTTCCAACCCATCAATGCAAGATTTTAGCAGCCACACTGACCGACAACAGCAGTTAATTGACACAACACTGATCCAGTGTGATGGTCTGAAGAGGTCTCACTGATCGGTTCCCCGTCTGCCTTAAAACCTGGTCGATTGGGGAACATGCTCACTTGACATGATGAAGCTATTGTGTCGAAAGCGAAACGTCGCCCGATCAAAAACTACCGATTGTTTGCCAAACCTTCCTGAAACGATGACTGCTGCCTGTTTAACCTTGTTAAGATGCTCCGGTAAATGATACGCCTCACCGAGTAGGCCGTTGAAGTGTCTGTCTGTCGGTCTTGCCTTTATGCTGTCTGCAGTCCGTTGTTAATCGATAAATTAGATAGAACATTTCATCATACTCAGGCCATTGGAGCACCCGCACACTACATACCGAGGGTTTATTTCGAAACTGTTATCGGAAATTTAGGAACTGTATTTCAAACACCAAGGAACAACAAATTCTTTTCAGTACATTGAGTTCACGTTCCAAGTCAAATTGGATACTGGCATGAACCAAGCTGTAAGGTTTAAGGAGATATCAGTGTAATTTAAATTATTCATCAAGAGCATAAAGAGCTGATCATGAAATGTCTGACTGCCCATGGACGTGAGCTCATTCACACGGCTCAGGTTTTTAGGCTCACAATCGGGGGGATTCTATACCTAGCTAGGCAAAACAAAGGGATATTGTGTGACTGGAGGTGAACAGATTAATGTATGACTCTGCGTCTTCATAAAGAAAACTACTCACAAGGTTGCTAAAAACTCTTCGACAGCCCACGACCATTTCGTCCCGGTTGCTAAAAACTCTTCGACAGCCCACGACCGATTTCGTCCCTCTTGGGACTCATCAGGTAGGCGCAGTCCCCGAGTTTCAGTCAATCTTATGTTCTACTTGAACGCAAGCGCGACAACATTCTTAGGTACCTTTTATCCGCCAAGCACACTGGAATAGAAGGCCCTGGCGCACATGAAAGGGGATAATAAGGAAAGCTTCCATGGCACTCAACAAAAAGGACAAGTGATCGGCCACGTAACCTTTGGAGAGCAACTGTGGCTAATTTACGCTAAAACTCTCTTCAACTCACTTGCGTAGGTTGGCCGCGTCTATCCACTTCACATCAAACCTCAATTTCGGTATTTCGGGTCGACTCGAAGCCTGGTATTCTGCAACTTGAAGAATAAAATTTTTCAGGTATCATGTTGTCAAAGGAATAAACATCTTTCCTTCTAGCCAACAATGACAGACTAGTTCAAAGAAATGGTAAATCTCAAGACCGTTGTGTAGATCCGACAGTTATTTTATCACTTTCAAATGCCCCTGGCTAGTACAAACAACCTAAACGATTAGAAAATAAACTTCAGACCGAGAATTTACCGGGGATTTATCTGACGCGAAAAATAAATCACCTACAAACTCTATCAGTAAATTAATAAATCTTATTTCTATCAACACTTTCATATATATATTGAAAACTATGACAACATATCTGTCGGAGCACGCGTACTCATGGTCAGCAACTCTGAGACTCGGAAACTACATACATGCGTCGATTATACTTGAACTTTGGATAAAATTTGAAAGATATGTGATTCAGGCTCAGAGTATGTGCACTGAAAAAATTGCAGATATAAACTGTCTATGGAAGAGATTTTTGAAATTTCCTGATTCAGCTCCCCACATACAGCATAGCCAACATGTTTCCTTCCCCAACGTGAAGAATTGATGCCCTGGTGTTGATAGGCAGGTTAATGTTAAACAATGGAAGGAATATCGTATTCTACACCTAGATGTAGATTTGATTTCTCGTCATTAGGAACGGTTGATTGGCCTGGGAAGACAAGTTAGTTGAATTATGATTTGCAAAGTATCGTCTTATTTTTAGGATTATCATAGCTGTTCCAAGGTCCTATTTGATGGCAACATGAGGTGATGCAGAAAAATGTCAGCAGCGAACTTTACGACCTAAAATTCCGAACAAGTGTTGTAAGTATAGTAACCCATATCTCATCAGCACAACTCGTTCTTGTTTACCTGAAGGGAACTAGGCTCAAGGTTGCTGAAAACTCTTCGACAGCGCAGAGCCGTTTTCGATTTTCTTGGGGCTGATCAGACAGGCGCGGTCACAAGAAATATACAAGAAATATACACCCGTTTGCACACCATTTGGTTCTGACGCGAGACTCCATTGATTTTCAGCTGGTAGTCCCCAAATGAACATGCTCACAAGTTTGAAGGAGTTGAATTTGAAATTAATTTGAGTTTCCGTCAACTGGAGAGACCAAGGTGTCACATCTCATCTGATGATAGTAAGCACCCAACCGTATGTCCCACACAAGCAAAACAAGCGGTTGCGTTTTGAGAGACTCCTACGCGCGTGTTCCTATCCTTCACGTCCAATCATGGGTAAATGGGTATGTGAATCGTACAGGCCAGAAGATGGATAGTTGAAACACGACTTCGCCTGACATCTTCTTCTGCAGTGTACAGATGTTCCAGAACCATCGTATAGATTTCCTATGCGGCGTCACTTAGTACTCGAGCCCTCGGAAGTGACTTTGGGCGGTAAGTGACACAAACGACAAGAACAAGTAGTAAGACATAGAACACATCGAAGGCAACGAGCGTATGGTCAGCCTGGCGAGTAGTTGCTGATCATACTCGTCCTCAGTTTATCATAACACGTTGTGAAGTAGCTAGTATATCGACAAAAAGGTTTGAATATGAACCCAGTAAAGTCATCCTGGTTCACGAAAGCTCATACTCAACAGTCCAAGAATAGCATTTTGCTATATTCAACTTGAGAAACTGGTTTAACCTACGGAATTAGTCTGCGTCCATTGGTGTTCATTTTCTGTTCATAAACTCGCTTCACAGAGTTTCCTCTGTGTCACGTTGTAATTAAAATCATGAATCTAAAAAGATCGAGAAAGACCTAAAGATTACGGTTATTCAGCATTGATTCAACAATCGAAAGTATGCCTCTAACACAACAGTCGATCAAGCAACTTGTAACTGGGGTCTTCGTTTTCCCAGTGGTCACCTTTGTCTGGGTGATATTCATTACAGGAATATACGTATCTGGCAGGACCAGCGTGCGCTGTTATGAACTATGAGTCGGGTCACATTGGTCTCCAGGCTTGTGATGGCACTCCTCAAACTATGATTACATTGAACTTTCTGCTTTAACTACTTTCACCATATCAGTTTCCTCAGTTTGTTATTATTCTCGTCCTGACGTTTTGAGTTGCGGTTACTTATCCTTCCACCTAACGGCTCATCACACATTCTAAAGACACAACACATTGGTCACTCGCAATATGTCCGGGAGTCATGACTTGCGAAGACCTAACTTCCCTCAGCTGTATAAAATGTTGCTTGAAGCAGGTATCAGCGCGAGGTATGCATGGAAGCCACATGTGGAATTCAGGGAACAAACTGATACTTTGTACGATTATGCTGTCCAGGCCCTAGGTGCCCTTACCTGCTTCTCCGCAAGGGGAGTTCGACAACTTTTCAAGGGATACTTGCATTTCTTCAGCAGTGCTCGTCTCTGCAAGATCCCCAAGGAACGGTTCGTGTTCCTCAGATTTGTCATCACTAGAAACCAAACGTGGAGTTACATTTGATCTTGTTGGCTTCGGCTGCTTTTCCTGTTTGAGAATGGTGGCCTTCGAGATATTGATGTCGATTAGTTGGGCTAAACAGAAAGTTAGATGGAAATGCCAATTCATTTAAACGGAATCGTACGCATCTGTACAAGAGTTGATTGGCTCGAATCTATATACATGCACTTTAATCATTAAAATTAACCCTATATGTTAATTATTAAGAATTAGGCAGAAATATCTGAAATAGTAAAGCTACGTTGAACGGAGATATGAAAATTCCTGAGAGCAAACCACTTCGCAAGTATCAAAGTCAGACGTCGGTGGCCTACACAATGCTGCCTCCGAACTATTGTCCTCCAAAACGGTACACTTCGAAGAATAGGATGTAACAGGTCAATCCCAGAATTAGTTGAAATGAACGGGTTTAAAAGAAAGAGACTGGCTAAAATCGACGCTCTGAATACACACCAAACTGTATTTAAAACAAGAATCCTCGAAGCTAATCATTTGGGTTTCAAAAATGCAGCAATCTTAGGGAATGGTCATTCACGTTGTGAGCTGACCAACGACGACGTACATATGACCAGAGGTATGATATTTTGTCTAATAGACCGCTGCACTCCCACGGCTATCGTAGAGAAACCGAAGTGAACCAGCCCAGTGCGAGTGTGTTCATTGCCATGGGCTGTCTTGGGATGCCACCACGATTAGCTTTACATACACTTACTTCGGAAAGTGCAATTTTGCTCAGGGCGTCAAGAAGAAGACTTGTATACCTGTGTTGATTCCTTGGAGTCAAATAATCAAAGTTTGCGTCATCTTAAACAATTGCTACTAGTCCGATTTTCTCACTTTCCCGACTTATTGTTGTTAATGTTTTCTTATTGTATCCAATATGAAATTCGATGGGGAATCTTTACGATGGACAGTTAAATGCTTGCTTACGTTTCGCATTACTCGCTCCCGGCTCCAAGCATGTCTCTTAATCATTGTCTGTCTGTTGTCATTGCGAATGAGTACTCTTGATGAAGGGAGTTCATCTTTCCTCGAATCGAACCGTCAGGAGGGATTTCAATCTGACCAAAAGTCGCGTGATCAAGGTCATTCCACCCAGCATTTATTCAGGTTGTGCCCAAAAATGGATCCACTCTGCTTGTGATTACCAGTTGGCCTGTGTCTCTTCATGTCTGACTGTAGCGCAGTTCTCGCGTACTATGTGATAGAACGTGATAGTATCCACAGTTGTAAAGTGTGACGTTGGATTCTGCGGGACGCACCTACAGACCACCTTTTGTCTGCATCCTTCTGTCTGTTCGGCAAATTACATTCACCCATAACCGTTCACTTGTTTCCCCCACTTGTCGAAAGGCCGTCACGAAACTTTTCCATCCTCCGATCATTGCGTATACCGTTTTACCTGTTTCTTAATTTCATCTAGTCCACTAACCCATTGCCCTGTTGTCATGCAGAGATCACTGAATCACTGTTGTCACTATCCCCTCCAGTCCTTCACCTTGAAGCAACTTGCTGTTGTTGATCGTATATTCGTATTTATTTGAAGTGGTAGGTTTTAGAACCAGACCAGTAGTTGCTACTGTCCCATGTGCTATTTGCCATAATTCTGTTGTTTGTGTCAATACTGATGCACCAGCAGCCCAGTGTCGCAAGTGCAGATATCGTTATCGATCCCCTTTACAGCTTCGTGTGTACGTGAGGACGAACAGCAGCAATGGTCAGCTTTATGTAATCCATCAAATTCTACAACCCAGTATGAGAGAATAGCATCACTGAAATATGTGCATTTTCATTTATGTCATAGTATATTATATGACCAAACTGCAGTTCATACGATGGGGCAAGCTGCATAGAAATCAACGAGAAATATGCTCTTTTCAGGGAGTGAAAAGGGAAGCGCAAGTTACCCTAAAAACCACGACCACTTAATCAGTATCATACACAGCTTTTATGCGTTTTCGATTTCTTTTTTCTGTACCCGTTGACTATTTTGATAATAATCAAAGTACGCAGCGCTACCCTTGATGCGGTAGTAAATGAATGACGCCCATGTTATTCGCCTCTCAAGTTGACAAATATTCCGTTTTGTTCCAGCTTGACTGGAAAGTTAGCCAAAAGCTTACGATTCCACATTACTAGGTATCCATTTAGGCTGTAAGAAAACATGGGGCTTGTGCTTCTCAAAACAGGGAGCATCTGAGAAGAGCTTGATTTTCGTCAGATACGGGGATATAATCACTGACAGTGACACGACAGGACGAGGAAACCTTTCAAATTAATGCCAGCTAAAAACGTACAATAAGACGCCAATTCACACATTTGCACATTACTCGACTGTTACGGACAGTTGAAATGGAACACTTTGTTGGAAAAAGAGGGACGTTTACTTTAAGGGGAACGGAACGCCTTATCCCCATCTAGTGGAATAATTCTGAACTCAAGGGTAAGTTCATCCTTAGAAACTACGTATTTGATACCGGAAAGCCCAATCACGAAGACACGATAATCAGAAAGCCAAGTTTTACAAATAGCTAGAATGAGCACTGGTCACTAACAACGAAACGTGCACGAATGGCAATCGACTTTGCTCGGTCTTAGACAACATGGTCTGAATCTCATCATAGACGGAGAAAATAGTGTTGATTGGTGCGGACGCTGAAATTCGAAGCCATGACCTGAGAGCATCCAGTGACATTAATGTGGATGTCTTGACTTAATAGTTAGAAATGCCTCTAAAAAGTATGAACTTACAACCCAGCCTCAGTCAACCATAGCGATACCTAAATTGTAACTTAATTGCATTTTTTGCTCCCTAACATCTTCGGTGGAGTGAAGGATGCAGACGCTTTTGGTACTCAGCCAATTTTACAGCCATCTGTTAACATTTGGCTAAATATCCTACGTCGGATCTCAGGGGCATTTCACCCCAGATCTACCGGCGTGTTATGTCTAGACTGAGCAGTGATAATCTTCATTTTTCAAAGACCACCCGTTTATGACTAACCACCATTCTGAGGATCGACAATTCTATGCGTTAGTGATGAGTCCATGACAGCTCAGTCAGCTGTTTCATCATCGACTTTACTTATTCCACAGGTGCCGGATTTTACTTTGAGTTCCAAAACCCGAGTGCCGAACTGGGCAGATTCATATAATCTTTTACTGAATACTTGGGCTTCAGCAAGCATAATGCAGATGAATTTTTGTTTTTGAATTGAGTAAACCTTATTCTCACCGCCTGGATCACGTGAGCACTGTTTAAGCGAGAAAAAATTATGCTTGATTTGATGTGAGTTTTCAAGATTGAATAATTCACCCAGGCCATCTTTTCAAATAAACTATTATGAATCGTTTTGGTTTGTAGTAACCTCTGGCTTTATTTGCTTCTCTATGAGTACTTTAAACTAAGAAAGCCACGCGCCTAGCGAACTTTAAGTCAGAAGCTTGGGTACGCTTTTCACTCCAGGTCACGTGCTTTTTGTAACAAGAATAAGGAGCCTGAACATAAAGGTTCATAAACTAAAATATAGCGGTACAAAAACCGAGTAGAGTGTAATAATAATGTGAGGCTGTAACCTTCGAAAAAAAATGACTTATGACAGTGTGGATGGTAGATACTATTTTGGGCTTTTGCGCTCAATATTTCTAAGGAGAAAGGTATCACTCAACTTGTTTGATTTCTCAAAAGCGATTGACTTGATTACGCTATTTACCAAACTAAATGAACAACTATCCAGGTTCAATTGGCCGGATACGTCACAAAGTGACGTTCCAATGGGTAGGCAAGGAAGTTGAATAAATCCGTGAAAAATATCTAAATCATTGGCTCAACCTCCTCAAGGCACTTGAGTCAAGACAAAGAAACTTTGAATTTCAGCTCTCATAAACCGGGAGTACCAGGCAGTTACGACAGTCACTTCAGTAGCATAAAAGTCTGAAACAGTCACCGAGATAATTGCATGTACTTCATTTAGCCCACTGTAGAAGCCTTGCCCTCCAATTTGAATACAGCACTAGGCATTGATCACGCAACCGCAGATGTTTATGAACTATTTGTTTTCATCCCGTCACTATTCACTGACGACCCTTTAATGATTCATATGCAGAGCGATATAGAAAGCTCTGTCAGTTATTATCAGTTCAACATAAGTGAAAGCCTATAAACTCCCTCATGGCCGGAGATGAATCTATTTTAACTATCCTGGTGAAAAGCAACCTTAAAAAACAAAAAACTGTTTTGTTATTTCACCCCACCCCAACTCGCCTTGCCGAAATGAGGAGAATTTTTCAAGCGGGTAATTTTTTGGAAATCTTTAGTAATGCATGAAAAAACAAGGCAAATCAACCAAAATCTCAAAATGTTTTTGGGGTGAATGGTCAAGCGGAAAAGAATTTCCAGACCCTGGAAATGCAGGCTGACCTATCCAATGACAGTAGTGAACAGTCGTTTACCAAGGTCAGAAAGCTCTCAAAATCACCTATTTCATCGGGGCTATGGCCCATATGTACAGAAAATTCGTTTGTATCGGTTGGTACACAAGTAGCGGTTTTATCAATTACTCTGTGTACGTGGGCCTGGCTTTTGGTTGGTAGTTCACAGTCACCTCTTCTGTAGAATGCAGTTTGATATATATGCATGTATGATTTGAAACCGAGGAAATCCGACACTTCCAGAGTTTGGCTAGCGGTTTATTTTTAAGTAGATTTTCACACAGAGACAAACAAAGTCGTACACGGCTGACAGTTATGTTGTTGTTCTGCTGCTGATTCTCTGACCATTCATGGGTAAATTTAAGTGTTGGTAGGCTAAGTAAGTCATGAAAATGTAGTTCGAAATATAAATGTTAGCATTCTATTTCCCGTAACTATTGCTTAACCGACATGACCCGCTTATTCGCTTTGGTTCATCAGGTCTTTCCTTGTTTGCATCTTTACATTGATGAATCTTCTGCCTTCGAAGAGACAGTCTCACGGCGCACCCAGTAAGTGTTGTCATATCAAAGAGAGTATATCAATAAGATCTTCCAATATTTGTGGCTGATCGGACAACCACCAGATGGCGGTGTCTGTGACACACAGAGCTCACACACTGCGCCGTGACAAGGATTATGTAAACTCGGGTGCAACATTCTATGCAGGCGCACTCACTAGCTACTCGTACTACAATACAAATTGATGAAAGAGCAAAAAAGTGTATTTGAAAAATGACAGGAATACTCACGCTCACAGAATGTCATAGGCTTGTTTGTGACGGTCATGAGTGTTTGTCTGTTAAGGTCGGCTGGGGCTGTTTCAGAGCAAGAGAGCTGGTACTGTTGCACAAGCCCTGGTTGCTCCTTGTCTTTCGTAGTCTCGAGCACTGGCTGTAGCGAACCGTTTGTCCCCTTCCTGGGCTTGCTACTTTGTTCAGTTACCCAATTTTCCGTATAAAGTTTCCAGTATTCGGGGAACTTCGGTTGTTCATCATAGATTTTCTTAGTAATTTTTCGTTGCCCATTCTCTACCTGGGTTCCCTTATTCAAATACGGTGCGGATGGTTCTTCTGGATAACAGCGTCGCATCTTCTGTGTTTTTTGAATAGTATACTCTTTCAGCGGGACGTTATCCGGCTGTGAAATGTTCCCTGAGAGTAAACGAAGCGACATAAGTCTTTTCATTTTTTCGTTAGGTCTGCTATTCAGAAAGAAAGATTAAAAAATTCGCGGCAGATATAGGTTAGAATATAATGTAGCAGTGAGGTTGTAATGATGAAATCCTCCATTTTATCGTAAACCAGCACAGCTTCCTGGTAATAATTACCGCTAGAAAAGAATATTTACTCTGTCTCAAAGGAGCCATCAGCCACCCCTTAGTAAAAAGTGAAATGTTCACCCTCTGGCTGGGGAGATTTGTCGAAAGTCTATGGAGCATGGCTACCGTTATATGTCCATGATCTGCAGAAATGATCCGAAGCAAATCGATAGTTGATGTAGACAGAATGACTATGGCAGTGCATGCCAAAATTTTCTCCCCTTGAACCAGTAAAGTTGTCCGCTGTTTCTGACAGTGAACGTATCTTCAATCTGTGTATTGTGATGAACTTCCAGTGTATATTACGATGTTTGTACACTCAGGTGCATAGAATGACCATAACTGGTTTCAGACTGTACTACTAGCGTTTCACACTAGTTTGACGAAGAAAACACGTGTAAAAAAGGACATCTTGTTAAAAATCGAACTGTTAGATCGCACTGCAAAAACAAACTGAGTGATAGAATCTATGGTTCTTTATTTATCTGAAATTTAGATTAAATTTGTATTGTAACTGATTTTTTTCGGATCTATGTTATCTGAACACTCTGCATGCAGTTGTGGCCGTTCTCGGGTGGCCTTCTCAAAAGTCATCCCTACGTTTGAACACTCCGGTGTTTGTCAGTAGGACAAGCTTGTTAGTTGTAAAATTTCATGCATTTATTCTGCATGACTGTTGTTTCTAAATACGCTCATCACGAAATTCAGTCAAATGAGGAAAAACATTTTGAACAGTGTTTTGTACTCAATCAATTTTGAATATACCGACGAATTCAAACGGCAAACTAATGAGCATTTCAAAAGCAAATGAGGCAATCCTGAATTCTGTTGATACGAATGGTAACTCAGCAAATGGCTCGGTCATTCGACGCATGGAATGAAGTTTTCGCTACTTTAAGGCACCACTAAAGCCCTTGAAAATCCTGAACTTTTAAGAATATATTGTTTAGTAAGCGCTCACTGAGCCATCGCTATCACCCAGACGTCGATGGTAATGCATCTGCTGGTAATATTTGATTAGAACCAGGTCAATCCGCCCTGCAGCTATGACTGCATAAAAGAGGATGTAATGTGTATCAACAGCCGAACTGTAGCCTCACATGCATCCACTGCAAACCTTAATGACACGTGATTGGCGACATGTGTCTTCTATAATTCCTGGTCTGGGTTTAGTATATCTAGCGAAATCAGCGGATGGCACCTTCTGGGGAACCGACTCCTCAGAAGATATCACTTATAGTCGCTCTGATGGATAAGTTGTGAGAATATCATGACCCATAGAGAAAGCCGTAACACCTGTCACTTTGAACCAATACAAGATTTTCAGGCATTACCTTCCTTTGGTTTGCGATACTAGAACTGTTACATGGGTTTCTTAAGCAGTCAACAGGCGAATGAAAAAATTCCGCTTTCAGACTCAGTTCATTTTCACTTGAGTTTTGTATAATTCTCTCGATCTATTTTCTCACCGAGGATGATTCATACGTCCCCAAAAGCTGTAATTGTAATTTAGAAAGATGGAATATTTACTGGGTTTCGGTATTTCACCAAATATGGTTCGAACTCTTTGTTAACACACAAACACCTGCTTTTTGGTATATGGCCTAGCGTAGCCCATCTGTAGACATCGTCAAACGGCCAAAACATGATCGCCTTACTAAAAAAATCTTCCATAGGTAGCTAAAACAGACTGCTTGTTTCTTCTGAAGTCTCGTCACTTTTATGTTGCGTGGCAAAGCACCCATCTACAGCTCCTACTGTCTTATTGATGTTTGCATCCGTGATAAGCCGCCTCGCCTCCTATGTCTTATTTTTATAATTAAAAAGGAATCAGACGTTGTTAAGCTAGAGAGGGGAAATGTCTTGCTACACCGGTGATACGGAACACACATCTTTACGAACTTGCCGTTAAATGATCAAACGGTGTCCTTTGTCTCCAATTCTTTTAGTGTTTAGGCACCAAGAAAATCAATAAGCACTAAGTTGCGAGGTTCAAGTCGGCCATACAGGAGGTCGCCGCAAAGTTACCTCACAGATGTTCGGCTGTGGAGGGACAACTTTTTATCAGACTATCTAATTAATTTGAGAGCCAAATGATGTCTTCAGAATGTTTGGCCCACATGGTGGGACGACCAAGTCCATGCCAAGTTTTGTTCCACGTAACCCGTAACACGCCTACTATGAGGATTTAAACAAAACGTCAAGTCCGACCACGTGATGCTCAAGCCTACTAGGTCAGAAGACGAGGCTTCTAAATGAACTACCGAGTAAAAACATGTTAAAAATAAGATTCGAGTGAGAGTAACAGTTTGCTGACCGCCAGGAAACCTTCCCGTTCGCGTGCAGGGTACTCCGACCAGAATCCGTTATCACAGAAGCAAAGCGGAAACTTCAGCCACATAACTGCAAAAAATTTCGTCACACAAATACATACCAAAAATAGCAGTAGGAGCTGGCCAAACCAAGTCTTCAGCCTCATCGACATCAGTTTTCGTTCTCAAAACCGCACTTGCTAAAGAACGCAGCTCTTGTAATAGTTTCTCTTCCGGTAGGTGAAACCTTTGCTTTTCGTGCCAGGGTATAAAATTTTCTGTCTGAAAAGAATCGTGGATGAAACACACTACAAGGCCACAGAAAATTTTTTTTATGCTGATAGAAAGGGGACCTATGCTAAAGAACGCAGCTCTTGTAATAGTTTCTCTTCCGGTAGGTGAAACCTTTGCTTTTCGTGCCAGGGTATAAAATTTTCTGTCTGAAAAGAATCGTGGATGAAACACACTACAAGGCCACAGAAAATTTTTTTTATGCTGATAGAAAAGGGGACCTAGGCGTTGAAGAAGGCATAGACCTACATAGCCCTTTCCAGATAAACTTAATCAAACCCATGAGGAGAAAACGAGCTAGCCCGGTGAATGTTAGCAGCTGCGGACTAGGCGTGCTGTCCCCCAAAAAGAGGTAGACTGTTTTCTTATACCTGTGGTAATGCTTTGTGAAGGATCCCTGTGGACGCTTATAGAGGAGATGTATAGCACTCCCCCCTAGGGCAAAAGATAACAACAAAAAGCATAAGGATATTTCATGCCAATCGGTATGAATATGTGAGATGTCCATGAGGTCACACGGCGGCGTTTGGCAGTGCACCGCGTAACAAGTTCCGAGAATATAATTTATAGAAAGGGCAAATAAAAAACGTTCTGGTGATGGAAGTTACCCAACATGATTCTCGGCGAACTGAGATGACATAACACAACTGAATCTGGTTACAACAGAATGGATGGCTCGTATTCTTAAAGAGGCACAAAGATAAGTCATACCGAACTGGCCTGAGGGCAAGTGTAAATTTGGCTCTATGTTTCCAAAATATCACTGGACTCCTAACATGCATTTAGTGTGAAGGGCTGTTTCAAATCTGCGAAGCACCGAAACGGAAGCCGTACATGGTACGTTCGTTCGTCCCATAAAATGGAATGGTTGACAGACAAGCTTACGACAACTGAACTTCACAGGTTGAAACACCCAAAGAAAGTAATAAGTTTCAAGAACCATGGACTAACGCAGCTGGTCAGCACGGGAACAACCATCTGGGTCAAGGCCACTAAAGGATTGACTTCTGAGTGAAAGGCAACGCAGACCTAATATTTGTGTATATGGGGGCTTCGGGTTGCATGTGAACTGACGAGAAATTATTGCGACCCTTTTACTACTCCTAGGTTAATTGTTTCTGATTGAAAATCGCGGCTTCCAAGATAGTATAATTATGTGGTGATTTGCGGTGAATCGCCACCTTGTTTATGATTATTCTATTTCTAATCACTCTGATTCTGTAATGTTGGTTCAAGGAAAACGGAAATCTGCCCTAAGCTGACAAAAATACAGGTGCGCTCAATTGCCGAAGTACCCCGGAAACATGGCATATTTCTGCTTTCCGTCGGTCCATCACAACATAATATAAAATGTTATCTGAATAGACCAAAGGTTAAGTAGATGAAGAGCTGTAAGTTGACGATACTGCTTGCAGGAACAACCAGGTGAATGTTAAAAGTGAATATGGGTAAGAATGACAGTCGGTCGATCATTTGTGACCAAGTTGTTCAGTTGACTTTGGCGGCACCCGGGTTATGACTCTTTCTGTGTGTGTAAAACAGTAACGGGACATAATTCAGTTACTTCTGCAGTATGGTGATTGTTTAGGATTGAATCGGCCTCGGCACACAGGCGGTGCTCACAAATACTTCTAGGGGAAAGACTGGTAAGATGACCAATGAATATGTATTCTTACTAGGTTTTACATGAAAGCCGACAGCATGATGAAGTTTCTGAAACAAGAGTTGTTTATAGTAGCTGAGCTCAAAGATGTGCGCAGATCAGCGGCAAACTTGTTAACTTTCACGCATACCTTAATGTGAACTCCGCAATTGAGTTCCCTTTCAATGGTTGAATGAGATATACACATCTGTTGTCTAATGAAAAAAGCTTTACATTTTTTCGGAGCTGTTGCCCTCAGCGTGAAACCGAGTGAGTGACCGTTCATCACAAGATCTCCGTGTAACCGCTACCACACGGAATAAAGCATTTAATTTGTGTGAGTCCTTTCTGCCTTTCTGTTAAGATACTGAATTAATTTTTGCTTGTGCTTGAGAAGAGTGAAGCGCTTCAACTGAATACACCGGCCATTTCATAGCAGTTCTCCTGCATTGTCAAGAGAATAACCCATCTTGTCCTCTGAGTCTCAGCGAACTAATGTGTCTATTCGTGTGCATTCGTAAGGTTACCTTATATTGGGATCAGTGTCCGATGAGCAGATCGACCAAAACACAGACCTTCAGTTACCGATCACTTGGAGTACACAAGTATTATTTTCCAAATTACCCATGAACATCTCAGATTAGAGTGTGAATATCAAGGTCATCTCAGATTAGAGTGTGACAAGTATATCAAGGTTCTGTCACTTGGATTGATTAATAAACTTGAATAACAGGTCATGAGTACAAAGTAAGATCATTCCTTTATGATCACTAGTTGGCATGATAACACGTGTGTTATTGTTGATGATATGCTCACTAAGGCATTCTAGTTATCTGAAAAGGTGATGAATGACAAAACAATGGCGTCACTAAACCACAATGACTTTTGGAGACTGCATCTTACGAGCTTTTGTGGAGTTGGTTATAGTTTGGTAGCTAACCATTCGATCAGAGGGATTGATCGCGTAAAATATGGGCATTGCTGGTAATTTAGGTAGGCCATAAAACCATGAAAACAAGAACGATTCGGTTTTCCTTAAATAACTTATTTCTTTCTAAACAACGTGCATAAGCGAAGCTACTCACAAGGTTGCTGGAAACTCCTCGACAGCCCACGACCCGTTTCGCCCTTCTTAGGGCTCATCAGGTAGGCGTAATCCCCGAGTTTCCGTCAACCTCATGCTCTACTTGAACCCAAATTGCACTGTTTTCCAGAAATACATTCATTTGCAAATCAATTTGGTTTTCACGGGAGACTCAACTGAATCTCCCGTTTATGATATTCTACATGCAGGACGAAACCTGTCGTGGGCTGTCGAAGAGTTTTCAGCAACCTTGTGAGTAGTTTCCTTCATGAAAATATACTGCTATATTTCGAATATCGTACCAACTGAAACATGAAGCGGCCTGTGTGCAGCACATTCAGTTGTAGAATATCATAAACGAGAGATCTAGTTGAGTCTCCCTTGAAAACCAAATCGGTTTGGAAACGAGCGCTTTTCTCGAAAACGTGCATAAGCATTTTGTTCTTCGCCGTTTTTGCTAAAAGGTCGTCCGCAATCATGGAAGAAACTCTTACTTTTGCCTTATTGGTTACGCAGTAACGCTATTCCCGTGCTTCATAGGGGTTGCGTGGTAGGCCACGACAAACTGAATCCAGAATGTATGTGCCTGTTTATGTGCCCAAATTGTTTTTGAACATGGCTTACCAACGTTTCTGCTTCTTGAGGTTTCAATCATGGGAGTATTATTCGCCGAACCGCAGGTTGTCTTAAAGTGAAGGTGTTCGTTTGAGCTTGCCGAACCACAATAGTTATATAGACCATGATTTACGATAAACGTGGTTTTCGGGTTTGCCAACTTGAAGCCTCCGTAAACCAGTGCAGCCAACAAGTCGTAGAAATATAACGTTTCGTGACAATAGTTAGAAAATTCGATGTTGTCACCTCTCAGAGATAGCAATAAATAGTCTAGCGAGCCAGTTGTTAGTTAACTTGTCTACAGTACTAAATGGCGTAACTATCAGGTCGAATGAGACACAAGTTAAAAATGGAGATCCAGAAACTACCTTTGGAAGGAGAAATTAACAACTGCTGTACTCCCGAAACAGCCGTTGTTTCTTCCATGATGCCAATGATGCCAAGTTGGGTGCAGTCGGCAAATCAGTGACTTGAAATATGAGTTTTTCCCAGGGCACTTAGTCGCTATCCCGGTAGGAGGAATATCCAAGAGGTGTAGAGTGTGCGACTCCCTCACACTTGGTGTTAACAGTTTTACGGCGATATTGCGGAATTTGCTGTTTCTTCTGAAGGTTTGCACTGAATATTCGAATATGCATATAGACGCTTAAGAGTGCAAGTCAGAATGTGAGGTCTGTGCCTTAATGCTTTCAACCTTGCACGAGTAATACCACTGGTCACTCGAGGAGCCAAACAATGTGTGACCACATGATGTGGTTTCCATTATTGAAGGATGAGTGATGCCAGGTCCTGTCTACTTGACAGCTACTTACACTGCTGACCAGGCACTCGTGAGCTAAAGGTTAAGTGTTCAACCAATGGCGAGAAGGTTGCGAGTTCAAAACTCTCCGAGTTTCGTGAGATGCCCACTGCTACTTGGCTTTTCAGCACAGATTGGTTTCTATATTGAATATTACCAACTCATCACATCACCATGAATACAACTATTTAATAAAATCTCGTTTTTTGCCAGTTTTTTGCGATTTTGCAGATCACCAAGCGTGGGATATTCAAACCATCGGAGTGTTTAAACCAATATTATTTATAATGATTTAGGTTCAGCAAGTCTTACCAGGGCATGGACTTCACTCGTAGATGAATGTATCTAGATCTAAGGTGTAGCTTTCATGGCGCCAAACTCATACGTCCGCTTCGCACATGGTTTTCACAGCGTCCATCCATTCCTTACAGCCATGAAGAGTGAATTTCTCACATTAGATTACAAATAGAACAATTTGTGGCTTGTCCATACGACAAGCGGTTTTAGGAGTAATGCATGGTCTACGAATGGGTGTTGCTTTGGAAGAACAAAAGGTTCGCAAAAAAAGCGGATCCAACTAACGCGAAATTCGGCTGCAAATAACTAATAATTTCAACGTTTACAAAAAGAAGACAGTTTCCTCTGAATGTCAACATCCTGTCGGCCGCTTGGTAAAAACAGTCATTTTGTAACAGAACAAGAATAAGTAAAATACTGGACGAAACCACTCAGTGAGTAACGCATCGGGTCGATGATTCTACCGTCGAAGTAAGCCTAACGTTTGAAGTTACTCTTTTCTCTCCGTATACACTCACTTGGTATTGACTAACCAGTATGGCATCATTAGAATCTGGAGGTTTGGGATACTTGTTCAGAGTAACACCCAGGAAACTTACTGCGTGGTTTCGTTCAACATTTTAGTTCTTCCTTCTCAGGATCATTTTCAGAAATCAGCTGATGAGGAAGAAACACTTTCTCGCTGGAAGTGCTGAATGGACCAACTTCATATCTCCTAAACACGTTACTTGTTACGAATGGACAGTAGATAATTCTACGAAGTTGTCCATACCGAAGGCCAAATATAAAATGATTGAACCACATAGATCTTACTTCTTGTGGATATGTGGATAATTGTTCATCCTGAGACCCGTTCTTTGACGCATTTGTATCAGTTCTAGGGGGAGACAAACAAAAAGCTTCCTTTATTTCAAATAATTCATCTTACACTACTATCGGAGTTGACAGATCTTCAGTTGTTTCACTGTCTAAACTAACATGTTTGAAAGCTGATTTTGTAACTGAGAAAAACATGAATTGCTGAGACTTTATAGAAATGTGTTCGATTGGGTTCGTGAGTTTTACGCCGTTTGTCCTTTGGCTAGTTAACGCCCTCTGTCAAATGAGTCCAAATATTAAGAGGGGCACCTCGAAGAAACTTCATTCCTTGGCTTGAGTCACTGGAAAGAAACTTAGACCTACAGCTGTCATTTCTTATAGCCACATACTGATATATTAATTTTATTCCTGACCTTTACAATCCCACTTTGTCAACAATTGTGTTAATTTAATGTTGATGTTTAGCGCTCCTCAAAAAATAAGGGAAAAACGTACATAAAATGTAGTGGAAAATGTAGTGGAAATAAATAAATAATAAATAAATAAATAATAAATAAAATAAATAAATAAAATAAAAATAAAATAGCTGCTACGCACCTGTAGGAGCACATTGGAAGTGACAAGCAAAAGCCAATGCTATTCGCCTTATTAGACACAGCTGCAAAGGCTCCAAACGGTCGCAGCCGTAGAATAGTTGAAGGCAATTTGTACGCAGAACTTTTCGTACCATCTGGACTGCGAAGCAGTTCAAGGTAAGCATCGATTTGGTGTAGATGTTTCAAGAACTGACAATGAATATTGCCATTGTACTGATGGCCAGCTATGTACTTTTATAAAGAAGAAACATATGTCTTCTGATATCAACCGCAGTCAAACGCTTGGAACTGATATCTCCGTAATCAGTCATGGCTGGTAGGAATGTAGCCAAAACTCTAACCCTTATCAAACACGGGCGCAGATTGATATCTGGCCCAGTTCTGTGCTTCCTTTTAATTGATAATGATGAAACGCTTGCCTGAAAAGCATCATGCCCGAAGAAGTTTACGGTGTATAGCATCACATAACCTCCCGAAACTAAGAGAAGAGCAAACTGCAGATTATACGGTAGAAAGATAAATAATATGCAAAAGTGAAAAAAGACGGAATATTGCAATTCACCAGGGGATACACCGTAGATTTAAGTGAGGATGGGATATCCATATGGTCCGTTAGTTGCAACGTTTAGAAAGACAGGTTATGGGGAGTTGGCTGACTTAAACACTGACTTAGAAAACTGGCGTTCGAGAAAGCCAAGCTGACTCGAGAAGGAGAAACAGAAGAAGCAACTTTTTCAGTTCCGGCTATCGCCAAAGGTCTTACCAAGTAGAAAGCCTAACTGGAGAAATATGATCCCGAGCCCTGCTTCCCAAGTGGATCACCTTTTTGCAGTGCTTAAGCCTTGGATCCCGTTAAAACTTCGGCGTTGGATTAATTGTGCTAAAAATTTGTATCGAAACGGTATTCTTTTATCTCCAGTTTTTCGGTTTATTCCGTTAACTTGTAGCATTCAATTGTAACTTTTAGGTCAATAAATTGGAAGTAAAAGGATTCAAAGCTTGCTCTGTTATAACATTTCTGTCAAACAGTTATCATCTGAGAAATGTGTAATCGGATATCAAAACGCCAGCCAGACGTGGCCTTCCTTATAAGTAGGACTCTTCATTTGGGTGTAGGTGATCGATCAAGTCACTATATGGTTGGCCTCACAACAGCTATCCCTCATTATAACAGCCATGAGTCAGATAAATTAAATTCCACGCCTAAGCCAACTAGATCCGGCATTTTTACACTTTTGTAGGCATTGAACTAATTTAAGACCTCAGTAATGCGTTGGAATATTTCGGGTTTTGGTATCATATACAGTTCATGTTCATCCGAAGATGGGCTTACCTTGATTCCTGCGTCACTTTGCTTTCAATTACAGCATCATCAGCTTCGGTGGCGTCACTTTTTACCACTTCTGAGAAACTTTCTTCAAGGTGAAGCACGGGGTTGTCGTCTTCCAGATGAGTGTTGTCCGGCAGTATTTCTATCAACTCGTCTCCTTGTGAGTGAGTAGAATCTACAGGAACTTCCCTACAAAAGTCGGGAACTCAGTAAAACAACTGATATGTCGTAAACACCTATTTATTTATCTATTCCGGCAAGTTACTTCATTGATAAAAGGAAAACATAGAACCAGGCGAGCAAAATACCAAGATAAAAACATCAGCTATGAAAACCGCTAACAATAACTACCAGTTAGACGCCAGATCAACAAGATGGAAATCCGAAGGGAAACGCTGTAAACTGCACAAGGATTGTATCAGCTTAAACGGTTAATTATTTCCAAAACGACTGTAAAATATGAAATAGTAGCTTGTTGTGGTGATTCTACCACTTCCGGGTCTAACTAACCAAGCCCTCATTCTTCCACTGCATTCCTCTGAGGAGCAACATGTAAAAATAGTATCTATCCTTCCCAGGATTTTATTAGTGCAAGTGTGATTCCACATACTGAAGTCTGCCATCGTTTCCGCGACTGAGTGGGAAGTTTTGTCCCAGTAATCACAGCCAGTGGCCAACGTGTCTGAGCCAGTGATCCGAGCAGGCGACCAGCAAATCACAGGCTCGATAAGAAAACTCAAGAGGTCAAACTTAAGAAAGACGGACACGGTTTCCTTAAACTAGCGCGCCACTGATCGGGAAGTTCAGAGAACCCGCGAGAAAAAGACAGCAATAATGTGCACTGGAAATCAACGTCCAACTCTTCTTTGGAAAATGCAATTTTACACGCCTCAGAGGATTACAAAGACGATACAAATTTATTCCAATAACACTACTAGCACGTCCGCATTATTCATTGAACAAAGAAAGTGAAAAAACCGTGATATCTGGGAGCACAACGAATGAGGCATTCAACATATTGTGTCCAAAAGTCTCGCTGCGTGCCACGCCAGAATAGGTAACTGCTGGTATCTGTGCCTCATGCCAGAAAGAAAGGGAAGTTGATATCAGCAACCCACTAAACTTCCCCGACCGCATTGATAGTTCTCCGCTTTATTGGTTAAAAAATTATCGTATTTCGCTTATTTTATGGGGTTTTGGAAATGTAATTGTGTACAGGCTTTCTTCAGTTTACCCAGCTTACAAGCACAGTTAGTGTTCAAAAAGAACATGACTTCAGTTTCCATAAATGGTCAACAAGCGAGGGAAAAGTTCTAAAATGATAGCTCTCCCAGTAAGGTCCGTTTCAGCCGAAAGAAGCGATACTTTACAGCACTAAATAGCTTAGCAAGATTCCAAATTTAGTGCTCTGAAGGCTATTAGCCAAGAAAGACTCGTTCAAGCAGCCTGTGAACAAAATACAGCCTCCTAGTCTACTTACTACTTACTTGACATTGAGAAATGACTTCAACAAGGCTCAGGATTTACACCAGGTTACCTCGTGAGGTGTTTATTTTTTAAATTGCATTTGCCATCGTCATTGTTAGTTGTACTATCTTGGCGCTGCCCATTTTTTGTGACCTCCGGCTTAAATCGACAGTAGCAAACATTTTGTGCTGCTAAACTAGAAGAGTGCTAAATATCCTGATGGATGTCGTGTTCGGGAACGTCTTTTGACTCCTGTACAACGCCTTAGCATTACTTTTTAAAAATGCCGGAAAATTCTCGAGAGCTCATCCATGCAGACTGGTGTAAATAGCCCGGATCAAGTAACTTTGCAAGAAATTGCCTGCATAATCATTCGAACAGACTACCAGCGGTATTGCGAACCAGCGAAGCAATTTGTTGCAAAATACTCGAAAATTGAGAAAGATCTCAGCTGTCTTGTTTCATACGTCCAGATTATTGCTGCGATTGAAGGCTTCAAACACGGGGAGTTTCGACTGTATCATCCATTCCGCCGTTGTTTATTTAGTTTGCTGAATTACGGGTCCAGACATCAAACTTCGGCGTAACAGAGCATAGTACAGAGAGATTACAGTACTAGGAGAATGCTGAGGCATGTAATTTCCAGAGATTTTGGATGTAAGATTAGACGATGGATTCACGGTAGTAAGAAAAAGGCGATATGAGAGGATGCCATTCTCAACCATTTCTTCGTGTAGTGGAAAGCATTCTTTTGCTATAGCGAGTTTCAGCATAACAGAGTACCAGTATTTACAACATTTTTATCCCACTAAGATGCCTATTCCTAAAAAGAAAACCTTGTTTTCGTTCCGCAAAAGTTAACAATTGATCAATCGGAAAAATTATAGCCTACCCGACACCGCAAAAAAAGACTGGGAAACTCTGGTGATCAGACACTTCAAAAAAGGTGAAACATTGAACCACAATTAGTGCTATACTAATTTTAAGACCACAGAATCTATAGCAGCACACCTGCCTTATCTGATGAATCTTGGAGAGAAAATCGACCATTCAAGTAGCGACCGGTGATTTCCTCCCATTGTACGACATGTTTCAGGCAAGCAAACAAACAGCAAACGAGATAAACTGCAGGTGAAAGTGAAAAAGTTGATTTGACAGCCAAACGCCTGCCAGACGCAAATAAGGGCCTATTTTTAGGAGGCTACCAGTGTGATTGCTTCTCACTGGCGATCCTTATGGGGGGCAAAGTACACCCTGTGTATGTAGATAGCGTTCAGCTGTAGCACCCTTCCAGTGCCTAACTGCCATGCTATCCAAAGGGAGCACGAAGTCTGGGATACTGACAGGTTTCCCAAGCCTAGACAGGGGAGTTCGGGTTTGAACCAGTCAATAAATTAGCGCTCCAACCACTTAGGCCATCTCGCACCCACCCTGTACATGTAGCTCCCTTTCGTGAGCAACGAATGCCCCCCTATGAATAAACCGATAGCCGAGCAACACAGAGGATGTAAATCAAGCTGAGCGGGTTGATACTAATTCTGTCCAACATCTTATCGTGACTCACGTTCCACTCACCAGAATTTTCGCAGTTCATCCAACTGTTCACGGATTGGTATACCTGATATTTCGATGTTGGCAAGCTTGAGTCTTCGGTTCATATCCTGCAACAACAAATGACACCTGTAGAACGAACCTTTAAGGAGCCGCGTCTAATGTTTGATTATTGTGAGTGTAAGCTGACATGGAAATTTGTTATTCTACAGGAATTTTGCATTAATGCCTTTACTTTACTCTTCATAGTCTACGGCTTGTGTATCACCCCCAACGAATCCCTAGGAACCTGTTGGTTCTAGGTAACTAAGCTCCTGAGATAGTGACTGACTGCACACGGGATTTTAGACCTATCTATCATGTCGAATTCTCTAGCTTCCTCCCTCAATGACCTCAATAACTTCCGTTACTCACAACCCTAAGGATTAGGCTAGTGTTTTTCCATGAACTTTGTATTTAGAAAAGACTTAACAATACTTGGGTATGGCGCTATGGCTTACTTAACCTACAAAGTTAAGTGTAAATCACTGTGACCGCGTAGGACGCAGACTGTACACCTAACAGGCCGAGAATTTCAAATGAAGCTATCGAAAACACAACAGCCTGAAATCGCTTGCGTTTGCCACAAATTTCCTGAGCCCTTGCATCCTCTGTTCAAAAATCCTTAAACAAACATATCTCCATAATCATTCTTCCGTGTATGTTCAAATAGTTTCAAATAATGCAGGCTTAATTCACGGTAAGCACAGAATGACTAAATTGCTTCTTTAAGAATGTTTGATCTGTAGTACTCGCTTGTGGGTTAACAGTGAACTCGTGAAGCTTTCAAGTTAAGGCACACTTAATTAGCGCAAATTCAAAAAACTGGCAACAAGGCCACCGCCAGCATTTAATACTAGAATATAATACAGTTGTCTCTAATAATGCCACTTTTGTGCCATGAATTTTTAGCAAATAGCGGGCGAAGGGAGAAGAACATAGTAAGTAGTGTGGCGGTTATTTAGGTAAAAAATAAAAATTGGGGCACGACTTTGAATCAACAACAGCCTGAGCTACCGCGCATTTTCAAACCACACAATTCCAAGAGTTACGAGAAATTTGTGGTTGTTTGGACTTGCGACAGTCAGGAGATGTGCGAATCATGAATGAAGTCAACATGAAGGTTAGTTGCATGGTATTTACGAAGCTAATTGTGTTTAGTTTGAAGGAACGCGGAAATGAAAAGACAAATATTGACGATTGGCTCCCACTTGGAAAGCCCATCGTGATAGCTGCAATTTCAGCTGTTGTATCAAACGGTAAACGACGAATAGGTTAAGAAGGACAAACTGTTGACACTCAGATTGACTGTTGCGAAGAATAAGTTTCCTTCAACCATCAGTGGCATCCCTACACCACACAATGGGAGGTATCCATTCGTGGTTATCCAGACGTAACACACTACTCATAATGTTACTGAAATCTTCGACAGCCTACGACCGATTTCGTCCTACCTAGAGCTCATCAGGTAGACTCAATCTTAACGTCAACTTTCTGTGCTGTTTGAGCCCGACATGATGTGAAAGTGAGAGTACTGGCCAAAATTAGTTCGTAAATACTTCACTTGTTGACATTCACACATGAATAGGTGTGGCACACATGTAAGTTATATTTGTGGCGTTATGGTTTTACTATAAAAAAAGTCGTAATAGTTCACAAACCTTTGGGTCATGCAAGATATTAAGTTGTCAAGATCAGTACGACCGGCATATATACCCTCCGAACACAGTCAGCAACTTACGAACAACTGACGCGTCAGAAAGGGGTAGTGGAACAGTTCGGATGTATTCGGTCGAGTTTCTGGATCCTTTGTTAACATGCTGTAAAGGGGATAATTTTGGAAACTCAGCAACCAGAAATAGTCATCCTGTCCAATTCGCTTTATATATTTTCTAAGCGTCAAACATGCATTACTTGTATTTAGCACAAAAGGTTCCCAGTTTATGTACCTTTCCACGCACTCTAACACCTGTTGTTGTATATCCCTATTTGCTGGTGATGTGATCTACTTAAATCTCTGGTGTAGTGCACAAGGGATGAGTCTATTCAATGGATAAGCCTATGAAAGTTTTGTAGGCCTAACCATCATTTTTGTGTACAAACTATCGCACGCCTTCAGCATCTTTCAGAAGCTCCGGGATACTCAGCGCCACTACTGTTATAAGAACGAATTTGAACTGGTGACAAGGCAGACTTGTGTATGCCACGGATTATCTGTGGTGAACATCAATCAGTATGAAGACAGTAGACGCTCCCTAAGGGTCGTTTTCAATCCCCAAACTGATAGTTAGCGACAATCTATTGAACCTCACTGCTTTCTTAGTGGACTACTATGAAGGTAACAAGAAGGGCCAAAGCCGCCAGCAACGTCCAACTAGTTTTTCGATGATATCGAGCAAGCTAGGCCAATCACTTTGAAGCTCATGACTGTCGAAACCCTTCCGCTGCAAAATTCGGTATTCGCATCCGTCTTCTTTTATGGCTGATGTGGTTTGGAGACAGTTTGATGGTTATGAAACATTTTATATCTGATTGGACCTTTGATACATCGCACGTAGATGTATTAATAAAATTAAATTATCAGGATTGCTTTTCCGCCCAGTTATTAGAGATTAGCTTTACACGTGCAACTTCTGGGAATGCTCTATTTAGCGTGCGAAACCTGAAAAGTCATCAAAAAATACTAGTCTCTTTCTTCATTTTTGTCCTCGAATTTCTTTTGAGCTTACTGTGGATTGGTTTTGATACGGCTTTGAGGAAATATAGCAGCTTCCCATACATTAAACAAGATTCAGTAAATTCTCAAAATGGAGTTCCCTTTATGGATCGTAGTCATTCTTTTCAACTTACTAAAGGCGCGTCTACTTTGTGGGAAACAAATGGAATTGCAGAAATGCAAAGACAGTACTGTGGCTGAATTGCTCTTGAAAGCAAAAAAATACATTCTTTAAAGCTTGGCTGTGTAATTAAGTATCTTAGTTGTTGATCTCGACCTTGATACAGCTGAATCCTCCCCCAAGTCTCGTTGAATTGGAACCACAACAGCAGCCTTCAATAGTTTTTTCTCCAGTCTCATTCAGGCATACTACTTGGGCATCACCAAATATAATGTTTTGGACTAAAATTCCGCATATCCTGTAGTCTTATCGGCGTTTGAACTTTCATAGCCCGCTACTAGACGTTTTTGCTAACAGCCCATAAGTAGGAATCGCCTGTGATGGGTAACTAGAACACGTCGGTTGCATGAACTTCACCGTAGGATTTCCAAGTAAATTCGTACTCGGAACCTAGTCACGTTGTTTACGAAATGAAAGTGAGATGAATAAAAAGGAAATACAGCAAGCCCCACATACGCATCTATTAGATGTTGCAGTTCATCTGAATAAGGTGGAGGTAGCCTTGGACATGACTGCTGAATCGACTGCCAGAGGACACGGATGAGGCCTGTTCCATTTAAGGCATATTCCTGAGTGCACATTTCATAAATAACCAACCCCAGAGACCTGTGTGAAGAAAAGATGTCTTTTTAAAAATAAGTCAAAAACGCATGCGAATTTGAAACATTACGATTTTTTGTTTTTTTTTACGCTGATTAGGAAAAATAATAGGTCTCCCAATCAATGGAACGCAACCAGGCAGTGACATGGCAAGTTAATCCCAAACTGCTAACCAGTCTGTTGTAGTCTGCATCAATACAGCAGAGAGGCCCTGCCATACTAACGAAAGAAGCCAGGCAAATTTCAACTTCGGAGTATTGAACGTTTGTCCAAAATGAAACCATCGGTGCTCGGGTTGTGGCATATAATTCAACCCTGACGCTGGTCTATTCTAATATGTCCGTTACAGTGATAGAAAGCAAAACGTCTTGGTGAAATATGATATAGAAATATAGGAAAAATGATAAGTTTACCCGTGATGGCGTGTGATTCAGTGCTTTGAGCAACAATAAAGGAGTAGGACTGCAATCATGATAAAATAGGAATGTGAAACGTCTCATAGCTGTTACCACGTTACAATGCATATATATATATATATATATTGGCGACATGGAGAAACATCAGCAAGACTACCGGCCGACCCGTAGGGTGAAATCAATGGGGAATACACAACACATATAGTTTTAAGATATACTCTAGTGCTCTGCTTGTTTCCGTACCGGGCTTTCTCAAGTTTGTTCAAAAAGCACAAATAAGTTCACCCTGAAAATTGTTCTAGAATCCCACACTTTCATCCTTTTAATTAAGAATTGTTACATTTGAGATGACAGTACGTCCAGTCGTCTACATCGATTGTGAGCAGTCGGAGACATCACGCGTTTGTTTCTAAAATGTGGACAAAACTCTTTTAGATGACCAGAATCGGTACTTTGACGACTTTTAGATGAAAATTCAGTGAACAGAAATGAACTGAACTATGCATCGGTAAACCTCAAGTAAGTGACACTGATTAGGTAAAATATTTTAGCCATCATCCAGGCAGGAAAGCCACCAGAACAGTGAAATGCCTTCCTGTAAAGCAGTAAAAACATCCATATAATGACAGTTCTGTCTGAGCATAACTGGTAAGAGATTACATGGTCGAAACTCACCAGACATCAGCTTTGTGTGTGTAAACCCCCTCTTTCAACACTTCTGGACTCAGGCGGTACAGTGTTTTGGAAAATGGATCGTAAATTTTCGATGTAGTTGCTGGCAAACGGCATTGCTCAAGACCGCCCAGCTTCACGTGTCCGTTCTTCAGGAAAATATTCCTGAAAAAAGATAGAAAAACACAGATGAGCACGTGATGCCCTCACGGTATCAATCCAAAAAAGGAATTATTCGGTTTGGAGGGGATGGAACGGTCGCTCTAGTGCCGGCTGACACTAAAGTGTTCAGTTATTTTCGGCTGCTAAGATCAAGCTAAACAGTCAGAAATTGGAAGAACAATTAACCGGAACAATTAACCAGTTCAGCGTTACTTGTGGGAAAGTTTTCAAAACGTATTATACCTTAAAAATTTATGAAAGTCAGTAAGTTGAACTTTTGTACAGATTTCACTTTAATCTAAGTTGAACCTTGTGCATTCACTGTTTCAGTACATCAGTGGTGTATTTGCTGTTCAGAGGCAACTTAAAAAACAAACAAACAGGCTGTTTGTCAATTTGTCGGAATATAGGCAGCTCGGGTGTGTTTACTGGTAGTTGATCAGTTGGCAGTTGATCTGTTCGCCGAGCTTGGCAACTGGCTTGCCAACGTTTCGTCCCCAGTCAAGGAGACATCGTCATTGCGCATTCCACTGCGTTTATTCAACTTGAATACAAAAAGTGAGCATATGAATAGCAAATGCATCAAACAAAACTGAAAATCGGACAGATCTGTCAATGATTTGTATGGCTACTTAAAAGCTTAAGAACACAAACCTTGATTTGACATCCCCATGCAGATGTCCATTCTTGTGCAAGAAGTTAAGAGCCATAATTAATTGAACTGCCCACACTCCGACTTGATGTTCTTCCATATGTCTCCCATTCTCATTCAAATTCTTCAAGTAGCTCTGGAGACTACCACCCTATAGAAAAAAATCAAACAAGTTACAAGAACACACGGTTGTATACAAGTATATGGAAAACACTTCAAAATACCTTGAGCGCGCGAACGATTCCTATGCGACGTGAGCGACTTTGTCTCCATGACACCCCATGCCTTTGCATGTGGTAGGCCCTGGAAAACACCTTGGTCTGGTTTTAAAAATTGACTATTTGCTAAACCCTTTGTTCATGATATTCTTCAACTGACTGTGCTATACAAAAGCTGCCTCATGCTCCAGTTGTTACGATATCTCAGATATCACGTTATACATTCCTGGACAGAAAACTACTCGTAAGGTAGCCGAAAACTCGGACGGCTGTACTTGGGGTTCATCAGGTAGGTGCAACCTCTGAATTTCCTTTCACCTTCCACTCTTAGGGGTTGAACAACACACAACGCTCAAGCTCTAACCCATCCTCCCGATTTGGAATATGGCTAAGTTGACCGCTTTCATCCTTCACCTCAGATGCAGCGTTGTAAGCGATCTAAAGAAAAAATTCCCGACAGCGATTAATTCTGACAGTAACCGCGTTAACTACTGTAAGGTGTAGTCCCAGTTCTATATCAATTGTGAGTACGCATCCAGACGGTGGCAAACCTTCGTTCGGGTTATATGTTTCCCAAATTGAAATATTCATGAAAGACCAAGTGTGTTAATGCTCGTGCGCAACAGTCTGAACTAACTTTTTGGAGGCAACCCAAGTAGGACCAAAGGTCTTTCACTCAGGGAGAAGTTTGATCAACTTGTGCCAAAATGAGGCTGCTTTCCTTCCGTCAAATCGTAGTTAACAGCGTGACGAGACATCAAGTGTGAAGCAAGTTTTCATGTTTACAAATTAAATGACAATGTCTAGGATATTGTGAAATAAATGAGTGGAAACAGGAACCTTATTAGTAAAGGTTTTGCAAGCATGAATTCACCGCATGTATGACAAGCATCAAGGATAACAAACTCATCTGAAGTTTGTACTCCGCTTACTTCACAATATTCACAGAAAACGTCGATGTGTTCTTTTACCAAAAAGCAGCGGAAATGTTGCAGCAGAAATGGGTGACGCAATCCCTCTAAAACCCGCAATCTCTTCAATATTTGGCTCCGTCCATCTGAGGTACATTCACCGACCGCAAACTGCTTCACAACACAAACATCCCTGCACGAAATTCATTGGTCACATCAGTTAAGAATTACCGGAAGAAACAGTGATTTTCCTTGCTTTGATTTTTTTTCCAACGCACCAGTTTCGTTCCCCATTTATTCAAAAGTTTGACGGTATAATATTGGCATCTGATGGATTCGTGTGTCATTGAATCAGGAAGAAATAGTTGTTTCGGAAACTACAGCTTAATAAAACAAATTGTGTCATTTTATAAATACGCTCCCTGGCGCGGGTGCAGAGAAGATGAGTTCCTATTGGTCGCATGAGTGAATGACAGTTCGTGAAAAATGAGATAACAGCACTCACCTTTACAAAGATGTGTGATTGAACTGTGGGGAAAATAACGTCATCATCGTTATCAATAACAAAAACAGTAGTAACCGATTGTGTTTGGCGACAAAGTTATCGCGGAAAAACAATATTTCATTGAGAAGTGAGGAGAAAAAGGGCTGAGGACCCTGCAGGAAGCCCGTAGACGGTGGTCAACAGCAAGGTGTAGTGCACACAGTTGAGGCTCACCAATATGTGAAGACAGTGGTGGTTACACTTTTAAATTGTTTTGAACCAGTCAGGAATGAGCTTAAGACTTCTGCTATAGTCGTTGTGCAGCCGCTGCTTTTTACTCTCACCTAAATTTGTTCCTGACGCCTAATATGACGCTTGTTAGCAAATATTATTCGTGTGTTGATAATGGCCTAAGTATTGTCCAACACCCTTGATGAGGTTAGGCGTCACAATTGTACTGAGGCCAGTAACCGTCTTACAGCCGCAGTTAAGCTCTTACCTCTATTATTGAAGCAACTACTTTTCCAACCACTTTGAGCAAAGATACAATGGCTGTCTAGTCTGTTTTTCGGGACAAATTCCCGTTTGCAGATCAGTTCAAAAATTCCATTAGAGGATAGAACCTATCACACCATGGGTCTGTGCATTTCTTAAATGATGAATGTCTTGAAAGATTTATCCCTACAGGAGGGAGAGGTGATCATCGTCCTCCTTCAAAGTCATTCAGTGTTGTTTAATAACAAAACGCGGAAATAATTCTCTTAAGGCTGCATCTGATGATTCTACTGATAATCTGTGTTAAGTACTGGCATTGTGGAAATGTATGTTGTTCCTGTTTTTCTCGGTTAGTTTGTTTTATAGGAAAAACTGGAAGAGTTTTATGGGTCTTCTTGTGCTACCAGCTAATACCCTAGTCTTTATTTGGATAAAACCTGCAATGAAGATTTTTCTCATAAATTGACTGGGAATTTTCCTTGGGCGAAATTTATGAGAACAAATGCTTCATGAAAACTAGCGGAGGACTCTAATTCCCAGTTGAATATTGCTTCTGTAAATCATATGTTAACATAATTTGCACAGTCATGTCATGTTAACGTGATGCCTTATTGTCTGCATCTAGAGGTCGCTTTTTCACATATTGAGTTTTTTTTAAGAATGTTGAAAAAAGATCGCTGGATTCACTTTTGGGCGTCAGTTCGCTGGTTACTGAAGAACTTGATCAAGCCAGGTTGACAAGTTGAAAGTCTGTTCGAGTTTTGTGAAAAACAGAGACATTCACAGGAGTTGTTTCCATCTGTTTTGTTAAGGAATATAACATCAGTTAGTTGTGCATGTTTACTGTCAAGATGCTCCTCAGTTACCCATGAGCAACTTAGGGTCAATAATGGTCTGCTGTTTCATTCGTCAATATCTTCTATCATCGTTGTGATTTTTTCACATCAACCTAGCCTGCTCAATAGAAATTCCAACAATATCATTCAAATTTCAAAACTTTTTATAAGGATTGACAGATATCCCAAGAGACATTTTGCACTTGGTCACGGGGTGCCCCGGATCAGTCGATAAGTAATCAGCTTTTGCTAGCTTCAGGTAAACTGGATCGCAAAAACTACTCTTTGAAAAGCCCTTTATGATAACTTCGTGTCCCAGTTAACATGTTCTTGTAGTCGAGGACAGAGGATCGCATTTGATTTATTAAGACTAGATTATCAATGTTAACCCCTCAGCAGGGTTGAGTCCACCAAGAAGGTACCGACGTTTTCTAAGCTTGCTCGTTTTTGTGTTGTTTTCCGACATGTTGAGTAAAATTTTTAAATGTTTTGTTCGGTTGTTATTGAAAATTTATCAAAATGTCTCCCAATGAAAAATGTATAACTATTTTTGTATAACCTACACGCAACTGCGTGTTTCCACTTCTAAAGGTAAGGGAACTGAAGAGTCCGAGGCGTCATTTGCATAACTGGTTCATAGTGGATCTGCTAAGGACGTTACGTATAGACGTAATACACTACTTATTAGGTTGTTGAGAACACTTCGACAGTTCACGACCGGTTTTGCCTTTTTCGAAGCTCATCGGGTAGGCACAATGCTCAAACTTCTGTCAACCTAATGTTCTATTTAAACCAAGCTTGAGGCTCACGGCAATTCTGGAATTGCGCCTATCCGCTGAGTTCTAAGAATAGAAAAACCGGTCGTAGGCTTCCGAAGAATTTCCAACAACACTGGTGGTGCAAAGCCTAAAAAAATAAGCTGATAAATAATGTATCTAGTTAGAATACCAAATGCCCCAACAATATCACCAGCCTTTGAAAGTCCTTTATGGTCTCATTTAGTCATCACGTATTTGGCCTTCCACCAGTTACTTTTAAACTTCTTTTAAATTCATGCACGATTATGCGGGCGGAGTTATGTACACTCTGACAACGGCCTTCATTTTGCTCGTTTAATTTGTTTTGTGTGTTTTATTTTTTGGTTTTCCAAAGTATGAAACAATAGCCCTGTTATACTAAATGACAATGGTTTATTCTGAGTACAGAACGTGCCTGTCGTTTTTCCTGTGTCCTCAAATTCAATCAATTCAAGCATACCCTAGTAAACAAAAAATATATTCACAAAAAGCGTCCCGTAAACTTTCCTATGCACCTGCTTCCCCGCCCAGCGTGTTTAAGTCAGGCGAGGTTTTCTGTCGCTTCACCCATTGCGTATCGCTAGTTTGGTGTCGCGATTTTGCAAACGCTTTTACAGGTTTTTCATCGTTGTGATAGAAGAGCTATTAAATTTCCTTATTGTAAGTATGAGCTGAGTATCACAAAAGCTATAAAATCTCTGTGCCCCAAAATGACTAGCGTATGTTTGAACCAATCAAACGACATGTTAAGTCGACTGCGCACGATTACTATGACAATTCATAACTGAAACAAGAACTTTGATGCGACAAACAGATTTTTAGTCTTACTTATTTCGTACATCATTCGCCTAGAAGTCAACTGTAATCACAAAGGTTCGCTGCAATGAAATAGCGCTTTCAACGAATAAATGGCGATATGTTTGTGAAACAGAAGCCCCATAGTTTTTGTCGTGTTTTTGTACTTTCCACAGGTGTTCATATTTTGTTAACAGAGTTGCACATCTTTTGTAAAGCTGTGTGTGCAAGTTAAGAGATACATCTGGTTCAAAAATTCTGTGTAACCTTTTTCTCGCAATAATAGCTTTATTCTATCACTCAGTATAGACGCATATTTTGTAGATGACCAAAGAAAATCGGGCTATGAACATTTCATATGAAATCAGTGAATGACATATCATCCCCCTGATGTGTCTGGCATTGTTAAACAGTGGACGTGTTTAAAACTACTACAGTTCCTTTTCTTAGAGTGTTTTTCCTTGCCTATTGTGAGCGCTCATCATTTTCGAAAAGACGTGCACTCAGTATATTTGGTACACTGTCTTATCCTACCATCCTCAACATACGCCTACACTGTTGACACCATCATCTGCATTTTTCGTAGCCGCCTTCGCTTCTTTTATTTTGAAAGGACCTCAAAGCTTTTTATTTTTACTTTCTGAGTCCTGATGACCGGATCCACCCTTTTAGTGTGAGTTTACTTGACTAAGGTTTTACGACCACAGGACTGACTGGTAACGGAAAGGCTGGTGATGGAAATAATAGTTTACCGTTTACTAGTGCTGCTACTTGCAAAAATCCAGCCTGATAGAATCTCATTAAAAAAATATCTGGGCCCAGTTAAGTAAAAAATGGCAGGCATGCACGGAATGTATGGAGCGGGAGGTCAGTGAGGTGTTTATGAGAGAACAGCGACGATCTGATTCAGTCAGCATTTAACATGTAAGCAAAAACTGGCATGAAACCTGATGTATACTACGCAGTAAAAATCAAGATATCCGACGTACGTTCTTGGTGTTAAGCAATCTGGTAAAATGCCAACCTTCTCGTTTTGACGATGAAGCTAGTTCTACGAATGCCGATTTAAATACGCTATCGGCCCTATTACACGTCTCTGTGGTACAACGAAAAAATCTTCGAGAAACTAACGTGACACTCTTCACTATGAAAATGACCAAGTGATTCTGAGGAAACCGAGTAGGTTCATATACTGTTGAAGAGGAATAGCGAAAGTCCAAAACGGATAGATATTTCTGCTACTCCGTTGCTCCGCGATCATTGCGAACAAATTCAGAAACGTGCCGTTTTCGATTTTTTGATTTTCAAGGTTGAAGCCTTTACTTTGACGCACTCAAAGAATTCAC
This sequence comes from Opisthorchis viverrini, assembly GCF_000715545.1. Classification (NCBI taxonomy): domain Eukaryota; kingdom Metazoa; phylum Platyhelminthes; class Trematoda; order Opisthorchiida; family Opisthorchiidae; genus Opisthorchis; species Opisthorchis viverrini. The sequence continues at coordinate 686,695 of NW_008751697.1, read as the reverse complement.
GGATTCTTCCATTGATACACAGGATCGAGGCCTTTGCCCAAATTTACCGGGTCGCTTTTGTTCTTGTCGGTCGGCGGCTGTCGTTCACCTGAAAGGCACAAGTGAAAAATGGGTGTAGCACTGCTCTTTATGTTCGCAGCGTGGGGCAATATGCTTGCCAGCGCGAAGGTTCGCATAAATGTCTAGTAGTGTTTTGCACTGGGTTCTCGAAGGAGCGTGGACAACCGTCGGAGAAAGGTCGTTCCACGCAGCTACTGTCCAAAATGAGAAGAAAAATTGCCTAATGAATGTGTGCGCTCTGGGTTTGAAAATCTTCTTACCATGTCTCCGCCGTGTGTTTGCTGGGTCGGCGGTGCAAAAACTGTTGGCCAAGCTTTGTTCAAAAAAGACATGAGTAAGAAGTACGTCACCTCGGAGGCGAAAATACTCCAGAGGAAAAAGATCAAGCATCGCGAGACGCGTTTCGTAGTCCACGGATTTGAGGCTGGCAACAATTCTCGTGGCGGCTTGCTGGACACGCTCAATGAAGGTGCCGTCTTTTATGCATCCTGTGTAGACAACTTGGTTGGCGTATTCCAGGAGCGGTTTGACGTAGGCCCCCAAAAGTATTTGGAAGTCCATGCGAGTAACACGTGAAAGGTTGTGTCGAATCAACCGAAAAATGGCGAAGGAATTTGGGCCGATTTCTCATGGTGTAGTGAGAAGGACAAGTTTGAGGAGACCCAGTTGCCCAAGTCATTCTCGGCGTCTATCCGCATGACGTTTTCTCGTCCCTTCTCACCATGCCTAACAAAAGACTTCGCTGAGTCCCCTCCAAATGACATATGGACGCATTTTTCGTCATTCAGAGGAAGGTGCCAGTCGAACGACCACTGCTTGGCAGCGTCAACATCCATTTGGAGGGCACTTGCATTGGTACTCCAGGATTTCAGGTCGTACGCAAGAAGTAGACATGGATTCGCAAGAGCATCTGGGAGGTCGCTGACGTAGATCAGAAACAGCACTGGCCCTAGGACGGGGCCTTAAGGAAATCCAATGGAGGCCGCCGCTGTAGAAGAGTAGGTCGAGCCTATTCACACTCGAAACGATCTGCCTGATAGAAATGCCTTGGTCCAGCGAAGGATTTTTCCTTGAATCCCGTAAGACTCGAGTTTGTGGGGCATCGGGACGTGTGTGACCCTATCAAATGCTTTTGAGAAGTCAAAAACTCTCGCATCCGAAATGAGTTCTTCGTCCTTGGGTTGGGTTAAGCTGTCCGTAAACACGAGCATGTTTGTCACGAGACAGCGGTGCGGGATAAATCCGTGTTGAAGTGGAGATATCAGGTTGCTGGAAGTAAGGTGTTCTAGGATAGCTCGCTTCAGAATTCGCTCCATCACCTTGCACGGTACGCTAGTGTGTCTTATAGGCCTCTAGCTGCCAGGAAAATATTTACCGCACGCGTATCCCGTTCGCTTACGCTCCTTACGCACATATGTGCTTGCTGCACTTTGGCGTCATAACTGACAGGTATTGCGGCATGGCTCCATAACGTCCATGCACTAAAGCAGATCCCAAGATCGACACAGGGTGGAAAATGGGGGTAGTATTCTAGTTTGTCTACCTTTTGAAGAAGTTCAAAAAATGGCTGTGAACGGGGCCTTGTTAACTGGCATCACGGACGCGTGAGTGAGCTCCAAATCTCAGAAAACTCTGGGAAGGGCATGAGAGAATCCAGTATGCGACAAGCTATTATCAGGGAGGCGGAAGTTTCCGCCATAATTTTCAGATGTCATATTTCATTTTCAAGCCTGGAGTTGCAGCACTGCCCGGTATATCGTAATTGCTAGATGATGAAGTTTGTTTACGACGAACCTTGCGCCCCTTGCACTTCAGCCGTCACAAATACGCTCCCACAATGATCATCTGCAGTGCCGCGTGTTCTGAAAATGAAAATTTGAGACGAAGCGTAGTTAGAAGTTCGTTCATTTAAAACTGTGCAATTCAGTGTGTACTGCTGCGACAGAACAGTGCACTTCTTTTGGGTAGAACATTCCGGGTGGAAGTGGGATTGACCAGTTCGCACCAATAGCCGAACTCTGTTCGTGTTTCCCAATATTCAGTTCAAGATTGGCTGTCTTTCCTGAACTGCAATAACAACAACCTTAACAAAACTCCACCGACAAGCACATTTCTAATTGAGAACGATTAATTGCCCGACCGACGCCATGCTATGAATGACAATTGTACCTCTGTCGTGTTAGCTGGACACAGGGAACGCCTCGGGTATATATGGTGAAGAGTAGCGAAAAACGTGCGAAACTGAATTATGGCATCGGGCTGTCTTCATCTAATTTTAACTTCCTCTGTGGCGCAAAAGTGACTTAGAAGCCTACAAATTTATTTAAGTGATTCGGTGCATTTTCATCAATCTTACTCGCGCCGACTCCCAGACGGTTCGCGGAATCTATATTCAACATCTTGTTGAAGAAATTGACCTGACTGTCTAACCGAGGATAGGGAAAATAGCCCCCAGCAAGCGGACGCAACCAGCTTCCTCAAGGCTAACGGCCCGCCTCAAATCTAGTGCCTACGAGAAGCGCCAAAAATTTTTAACTCCCAGATTACTACGACTTCCCAGAAGACCTGATACACATACGCTTATTATCTGGCTAAGGCGTTATGGATAAATTTTGGCTTTGGACCTACTACTGCACGGCGGGACGCAATAGAAGTTCGTTCAAGTTCAGAGTGCCCTATATCAGGTTCTGTTATGCCAGATATGTGCGTGAAACGACATCCTCACAGGTGGAAGAGCTGGACTAATTATTATGAGTCGTCGATCGATTCGAAGGTTGACGCCGAAAGCTAAGCTTACAAAAGGAAGTGTTAAAGTTTGCATTCGGTTTCCAGTGAATCAAGGCTGTCGGACTCCGAGAACAAATCCAAATTCGGAAGCTTATGCAAGCGCACTATTTTATGCATCCATTGAGGAGTTCACTGGAACTGAAAATTCCTCGAGGGACTCATCAATTTCAGAAAGGCCTGTCGGGCGAAGCAATCCCACCCAACATCGGAACGCCACGTTCGGCTCGAGTAAGTGGCATTGATTCGTCGAAAATTGTTTGCCATTACTTATTGTGTAGTTTATTTGTGGAGAGGTGAGTCAAGTCATTTCAGTTATACCTCCTGTAACATCACAAGAGATGTCATCTAACAGGATTCTCTCTTCGTGTGTCTTCAGTAAATACAGGCCCGACTGTAAGGAGCAGTTTCCGAAGTCATCGCCTCTCCCTGAGAAGATCAGTGCATTATCGATGCGATAACTCGCCTTAAAATTATCTCAAACACCTTGTATGGCCTGCTAACCTATTCAAAAGACCTGCACCTGTGGAACAACAAGCCGTCGTCAGGCGTGTGTTTGCCTCTATAATCTCATAGGATGAAAGATTTCATCTATCAGGCTTGACGACCTAAATGAAATTTCCCTCACTATCCTGGCATGCTCCGAACCTTACCCAGGGGCGCTGAAAATTTCTATCTTCTGCCGCGAAATTCAAGTGGAACTGTGCTCGAAATTTCCAACTGCGAATGTTTGATGGAACAACACAGCTTGGCGAGAGTAAAAACATATGCAGCACAAAGTCTGAATCAGCGTTGATTGTTTCGTCTATCTTTTAGAAAAAGGGCAGTTGGTCTGTCGTTTTCCATTTCTCCTTGCACTTATAAGATTTATTTTGCTCTATCAAGCCCAAATTCTTTCGCACCGTGATTTTTCAGACATCACTGGCCGGCATCTAACTCTCGACGGTTCTGTACTTTATGGAGTGTATCTCAATTTCGGGCTTCTAAAAAGTGTCCTTCTGAAGCTAACACTGTACCATGCCTCGAAAAATGTTATGATTTTATTCGGGCTGGTTGCAGTGGCTAAACAAGCAGTGGCATTTGGGAGACGGAAACCGCATAAAAGTCGTAAATTATTAGAAGATCGCTTCTCTTCCACTTAAGCATATTCCGTTTTTGAGATTTGACAGTGATATGCTCAAGCCTGAAATTTATACACCTCAAAAATTCACGTCCAGGATCTTTGGCGTAGGAGGATTATTTTCCCTAGACTGCAACCTTTGTTCAACGATGCCTACTTTTATGACAGTGTGGCAGTTGAAGCGCTTGTTTGATTTTAATGTGTTGTGCATCGGGTAGCTCTTCTTCCGGAAATGTAAACTACTACTCATTACGACGTATCAAAAACGTTCTTTTTAGGGGCCAACTATCATTTTTAACCAGTCCATCACGCAGCGGTGTCGTCATGCCTGAGCAGACGAACACGGTCAGTTTTGATAGTTTCCCTTAACAAATGACTCTACCCACTCTTAAGCTGTCGTTCGCTCCATATACAGATGAATATCCCCACCCACATTCCTCCCTTGCGCTCAAGCATTAAGTCTTGCAATGAGCGTGGCTATGATCCAAAAATTTAAGCAACCTTTGAACACAGCTGCTTACAGAGCAATAAATTTCTGTGTTAGATTATGCGAGCCTTCGTTTTTCAAACTCATGCGCTTGAGGTGCTGGTAGGCTGATAAGTTGATCAACTATACATGTTCTATATTTAACGGCAACGCGAATGTCAGTCTACCGTTTATCGGAGTTGTGGATAGGGCTGTCTTAGCCTGCGGAGAGGCCTCAAGATAAACGTCCATAAGCCACCAAATCAACACAATGTCAAAAAATCCGGTGTTCAAAAATATTTGAGTTACTTTAAACAATGTGACATGCAAGCTGTAAAACAGCACAAAATTTGGTCATGATACGCGTTCTTTCGTTCCTCTCTGCGCCAATGACTACCAATTTTCCACCCACTGATCAGTTTCTATCACAAATGGCTCTACTTGTATCACCGCGTCTATTGTCAGCCTCTCTTCCTCTATTCTTTCAGCTTGGAGTATTATTGCGCTTGTCACTTCGATGGTTGCCACCATTTGTGGGCGTTATTAAATTTCCCTTGCTTGTATGAACCTAGTTGCCTATCTCAATTAATCGGTGTTGACTTATACCATCATCTAGCGTCAATATTGCAAACCATTGTGATAACCCGACTCCAAAATATTGCGCCCCACTTGTCGCATGACTTACGTTTAAATTATGTGCCACCGGCCAGGCGTTTCTGCGCGCCACATTAAAAAACGATTCAGCCTTCTAAACACGCTTCATTGCATCAGTTAATTCTTGCCTTTGTCTATTCACTTTCAAAATCTGCAGGATCATGTAAGTGTTATCCATCAATTTATCCTCCTTCACTGGTTATTCGAGTGATAATTCCGTCGGTTATATTGTACACGGTCTTTGTTGTTTGGTTTATGCTACCATGAAATTTCCTTGACTGTGGCTCCACTCTGGTGTGTCTGGTCCTACCTTTCCAGTTTTAAGTTGTGCTATCTGCCATTGCGATAGATTTCGGCGTCGTGGTTTTGACTATCGCATCTTACCTTACTTAAAATTAACACCCCTTCTGCTGTCAATTCTCCGCTACTCAGAATTACGGTTTCTGTTCCCCTATGTAATTTTGCCCTTGGGTGCGTGTGAATTCTCCCACGGCATATAACTATCTTGCTCGTTCGATTGTCCACGCTCGATCCCCAATTACAGGCTGTTCCTCTTCAAAATATCCACAATTGTCTGGTTGAAACAAAATTACCGCATAAATATTTACCTGCTCCGTTATTTCTATCCTCCTTTTTTCTATCATTTTTTCACACGAAAATAGTGGTGTTTTCTAATGCCATAAAGACTTCGGCCTATGCCTTTTGTTTGGTGATAACAAAAACCTCGTCAACATTTGAAATAGGACTGTCCTCATCATCCTAATTTCTCCTATGAAGTATCCTAAAACTTTTGTTAATCATGTGGCCAAATGGTTACCTGTATAGGGAGGCCACACTAGGGGAAATTAGAGCCGCGTTGCAGATAACTTTTGGAATCATCCTTACTTTTTTTACAAGATTTCGAGTTACTTTCGGCAAATCGGTTCTCATGTAGGGTGAGGGAGTTAATTTCCTATATCGTCATGACAGGTTCAGGAAGCTGTATGTTGTATTTCTAAGCCCGTCAGTACACGTGAACTCCAGCTGGAGATCAATGACAGACCACTCAGGCATAACTTTTCACTCCCCGACGTGGTTCAAAACCTGTGAGGTTATTCTCTTATCATCCTGCTTAACCTAGACATGCGAGCCATGCGGTACAATTACCTGCATTTCTATACCTTCTGAGGTCCCACATTATTCCTTATCCCATTGGAAATGCTTCCCACAAATGCTTCATTACTTGGCGAAATTCTTCGCCCAATTGCCGGTCAGCTACCGCATGACAGGCAGTTGGCTTCCCCATAGCTGGTCCACCTTAGATACTTGTGAGTCTCCACACGTCCTCTTCCAGGTAAACCATAGTCTAGTACAAACAGATGCACACTATTTCGAAGGTTCAGTTATTCATTCACAGGAAACTGGCGGTTTGATCTTATTGCCACTTCCCATCTAGAGTAGCGCTGTTCTGAGTATCGTGCCTGGCCTCCTGATTTTCATGCTATTCAGCAACAACGTCACTGGCAAATAACCCGCTAGCCTCTTTATTTTTGGACGACCACCGGGTGGCCGTAGGGAAGCCTTAATTGGGCAAAGCCATGATCAAAGAAGAAGACAGGAACTAGATCCAAAAATCTACGCCACTATCCACGGAAGGAAGGCTGACCAGTATAATCGACTGCGTTGTTCATGTTAGCGCCGCCAACAAGCGCACAGCCCTACTGATGACCACAACGGTGTGATGCGCCAGCTACACACCAGAAATCCCTGAGGAGAATGTTTGATCAGTGTTGTGGGTTTAGGTTGTTCGTACAAAGTTGGACCGTGCAGCTGCGTTTGACATTACGAGTACCCACACATTATTACCGGGACAGAGTAAAATCGACCGATGACAAAAAACACGAACGTGGTATATAGTCAGGCTCACCAACATACACAGGCACAATCTCACACAAGCCAGCTACCACTGCCGGGCACGATAACCAGTGTGAATAGCACAGCTAAAAAAGAAGAGTTACTTTGCACCAAAAGAGGCCAAATACATAAGTGTTTTCCACGGTGAATGAGTGAAGGATTCCCCCAATTCATGGGGCTGCCGAATTAAATTTCCACTTTGGCCCTGATTACGAGTCTTTCAGGTTGCAAATATGCCCATTTAAGTTATGTACGAATTTACAGTGATGTGACGAGTGCCGGACATACCCAGTAACAGCAATCACGCCAAAAAGACAGAGCGTTTCATCCGGCTAAAATTTTTTTCGTTTCAGTTATCAAAATCATACGGCTTGAGCTGGATGGCCAGAAGCTCTCCCGCAAATTCAGGCACGATAAAAGATTTGTATGTGACTGAGGATGACGAAAGGAAGCAATGAGTCAACTTTCGGTGGATAGCTCAGGCTCGCAAATCATAATTCCAGGATAGACCTAAACGTCTTTACGAATCAAAATCGTATCAAAAATACCTTAGTAATATTGTCCGTGCCTGATGCAAAATAAAGAATCATATGATTTCTGGTACGGTGTCTATGGGGCACCCAGGGGGCAAATATATTTTATTTCTTTTGCACTCCTTCACTGGAATTTGTATTGCATGTCAGTCGACTTCCATAAACATAATAAAACACCTTGCAACGCGCCATGCAGTTTAGTCAAAACAGGCTAACCTGGCGGCGTGATATGCTGAATGTGTACTAACAGATTGGTCCATTTTAGGTATTCACTAAAAGCACACAATGCATCCCCATCAAAGAACAAAAATTGTCTTATTTTAAGTAGGTCTGAAAGCTAAAAGTTGAAATAACCATAAGGTTTGTCGAGCAATTTTGGGTTGACGGTAACGGACGGTTTCCAAAACCTATGCCATGCAGATAAGTTGGTTGAAATCAAATTGTGACCAAAGCCAAAAACCTTCATCCAAATGCATCGAAAATTTCGGCTTTTCATTCTATGTTCCACCACCAACCTTAAGTAGAAGATTGAAGTTGCCGACTCCGTTCGTTGATTCAGATTCTATTTGGTCCCTTCATAAACCAATCATAATGTTTATTCTCAACTAGTACGTGGCATACCTTCAGGCATGATCATAATGTTAGCATCAGCATAAATGTTTGACGGGTGGGTTTGTGAGTGCTAGGAATTTTGTGGAAAAGGGACGGTGATATAAACGGTGGCCGTTATTTGAAGTGGACTCGGTCGCGCCCGAGGTGGCATGTGTGGGGTACCACAATTACACGGGCGCTTCCACTCTTGTAGGGAACATATCAGATGGGACAGTATATGACCGTTAGTATTTGAAAGTGGCGGGCAAAAACAGCACGAGTGAGACATACTAGAAGACTTTCTGCCTGATACTTCAAACTGCATAAAATATGGAACCAGAATAACGGATCTGGAGAGGCAGTAGAACTGCTACGATATGACCGGCAAATTTGAACCAAAGATGAGGCTTCGTGGCCTTGGGCCGTTGGGCGTCCTGCCAGGGCGACGAAAAGCGTACGCATGGCTGGTGGAGCGGGGGTACGCAGTACAGATAAATAGTAATGAGAAAATCAGAGTATCAGTTTGCAGTGAAACCGGAGAGACTGACTACTGTCGTTGCCGGAGCGGGTTCACGTGTGAAAATTCTTTGGTAAAAGGAGTTCGCGCAAACGCACAGGAAAGAACGCGAACTGAACAAAAAATGACTTACTTGGTGAGGAGTACAAAGTATAAGAAATCGCTATGCTTAGGTCCCATGAAAAGTTCAGTAGATTGCAATGAACACCTTACGGCGGCGACTTGGGCTAGATGAAGACTTTGATTGCGGTTTCAGATAAGGGAACGAGTGACCGAGAGGGCCCAGTTGAAGCATGAAGTGAACAGTTGCGGGTATGCTTTAAAACCGGGTATGTGTGTGCCGTGCCGTCGCCGCACTGAGATACTTCAGTTTCTGAACAGCATTGTAACGGACGTTGTGACTGAGATATTTGGGTTGGGATGCGTAGTTGTGTTAGCAGCGGGATGTTGTGGTTTTACCAGGAAATTTGACAGGGTCAGTAAAGCCAAAGAAATATCGCAGTTAGTATTCGTTTTCCTCTTTGTCTGTTGAGTGATTCCCCCAGGCGCAATGTACAGAGCCGGTGGAGTAGATAACGGCAAAACAGGACGCCTATAGCACGTATTACCACGGGCCGAAGCTTGGAAAAGCGAAACGAGATGAGATCAATAAGGCCTGGAGAGTTACGGGAGTCATCATGATAAGGTCCTTTAATAGGAAAAAACTAAACGTTTGCCACGTGGTGGTGACAACAACTGATTAAACGAGAAGGGATGAGGATGAAGCTGCACTCAGTAGTCCGGTCATCAACGTCTAGCCAAGATTACCAATATATGCTCTATACTGCCTGAAACAGAGGACAGTTCGATATAGGTAGGAAGGGAGTCGACGTGGTCAGAGAAACCAAACACGTCAAAATGGCGGGATTTGAACTTCTGAGATGGTGGACTAGATCTAAGTGTTATTGTTGAGGTAGGACAATCGAAGAGGGAAGGTGATGGTAAGGGGCATGGCCATCAGTCCCCGAAGCACTACTATTATAGGTAGGAAGGGAGTCGACGTGGTCAGAGAAACCAAACACGTCAAAATGGCGGGATTTGAACTTCTGAGATGGTGGACTAGATCTAAGTGTTATTGTTGAGGTAGGACAATCGAAGAGGGAAGGTGATGGTAAGGGGCATGGCCATCAGCCCCCGAAGCACTACTATCAGCCTTAATCTACAGGTGGTGCATGGCGATGAAGACTTTCAACGCTGTCCTAGCATGCTGGTAGTGTAGGGTTTGAAGTCTCGCTGTATATGTATACATTGTATGTATCTATCCATGAGAACAGCAGGTAGGCGTGTTCCTTGTTTGGTTGACGAAACGGGTTTTGGTGCAGTGCGGCCTCTATTCTGACGAAGGCAGAAAACCATGCTAGTCGTTGTAGGCCGTGGGCATCGCAGAGTTTCTTCAGGCCATCCCAAGTATATCGTTTTCTGACAGACGAGAGGCCAGTCCTGTTTATCTGTGGTTAATGGCGTTGCCAAATAAATAACACAGCCGATGCGGGTTCAACACCAACAGTAACAAACAGGAGTCAGCAGTGCTTTTTTGATTTCCTGGATTCACAGGTCGGGCTCAGAACCACCGGCGATGGGCGATGCATCCGAGCTACTGAAGGGGTGGCGGATATACGGACGCACCATGGTTGAACGTAACAATTCGACTTTCCGTGCATGGCGTACCCATCCACCGCACGAGGTTTTCGTCCCTCATGCATGATACCAGATCTGCGAGGTGGAAAACCATCCAAGCAGTAATAAGTGCGGTTTGTGCAGTATTAAATACTCCAGCTACCAATTTTTCCTGGCCAGTTAAGACAGATCAGTCGATTCAAACAAGCAAACAAAATGCAGACGTTGGTGGGGGCAAATTGCGTAAAAGACGAGTAGAATGACAGCTGTCAGTGAGACAACGTGAATGGAGTGGTGATATTAGGGGCGAGTGCACCGTGGCTAAACGGTTTCTGAGGGTAAGTGTTGGCTACCATATTAAGCGGAAGCGTACTGTGATGTTGTGTGTGTGTTTAATGAGCTATGGTACAAACCGTCAGACGGATATATATAGGTGTGAATGCGCCTATCAGTTAGAGATATGCTGAGAGCACCAGTGACTAGAGAGAGCTGACAGATTAACCTGGAGTAGGGGTTCGACTAGAACGAAGCATAATTTTGCCGGAGAAAAAAGAAGAACAACCAGGCCAACACATTTAGATCAAGTATACGCTTAGGTCCCACACTAGCTTGAAGTAAGTCAAGAGGGAAGGAAAAAGCGGTGACAAGATCTTTTGCTTGCTCACTAACTGTATCGTCGGTAAACATAAATGCGCACTGGACTCTATTCGCAGGGGAGGTTAGGGAGTAAATGGGCATTAAGTAAGGCTGCAGCAGTTTCACAGACAAGGAATTTGTTTACGCAATGAGAAAGTGTGATGATGCGTGATGTTTTGCAGCTACTCAAGAGGGCTTTACCGGATGCGAGCGCAACAAACTAGTAAGAAGTAGTGGCGTAGGTTTTTACGAGCGGGAAGTCACACTAGGAGGTTGCAGGTGTTACGGAATCTCCAGCGGGGAATTGAGTTTACGTTTGGTCTAGCCCATGCTATAAAGGCATTTTCGTGCAGCAGCCGGTACAAATAACTTAGGTTCATCTTTAACAGTCTGAGACATTTCTGTTTAAGGCATACGATTTGACAGCGGGAGCGCTTGGAGAGGTGCTTGAACCGAAGGAACGGCTTTGGACATTTTCAATTGCGACTCCACAATTTTGGGTACGGAGGGAGGAAAATGTGGGACAGAATGTCACGATTTGTCTTACGCGTAGCTTAAAAATTGTAGCCATTGTGTCTGGAAGGTGACAGGAACGTTGTATTAAAAACTGAGCCTGCATGCCTCGACAATCTGCTTCTGGTTGGGATAGCTCAACTTAAAGGAGTATCTGAGGCTGAGATCTTTGCTTTCGGTGGAATGAGTGATAGGATTTCCATTAATTGTCAAGACGTCAGCCGGGAGAGAGTAGTGGCAGGAAGTAATGCAGGATTTTGTGCAGAAGAAGCTTAGGTCAGGGTCGTTTGACCAGCAAGTCAGTGAGTCTGTCTGGCTTAGTCTGGTGAAAGGCAAGTGCTTGTGCAGAATGGATGAATGAGAACACAGATTTTATATCGTCCGTAAAGAGGAGACATGGGATACGGCCCCCAAGATGTCATTGATGTACAGTAAAAAAAGGATGGGGCCTAGCCTGCTTCTTTGGATGACTCTGCTGGTGATCAATAGTGGAGATGATTGTATGTCCCTGATTTGCGTTATTTGCGTCCTGTCTCATAAGTAGGGGGCAAACCACTGAAATAAGTTTTCAGCGAGGCTAAAGATACTAAGTTTGTGTGGCGTTGATGCACGGCGGTCCTGGTGAGTGGCTCTTCTATACCCAATTAAACTGTTACAGCGTCGTAGGCTACTGTGATGGTCTCAAAGAAGTGGAGCTGACAGCCACTAACGGATCTTTGAGACAGGAATCCATACTGTCGGTCATTTATGGCATTGGCGGCCAGGGGGATTAAAGATAGGTGCCCCAAAGCCACCTAGAAGCATATGTCCCATTGAGATCGCTTCTATATGGAGAAATGCTAACCCAAGTAACTAATGACTCTTAGAATTGCAAATACTCGTACCTTCCTCTAAATCACCAGAACACTTGCTGCTAACGAGACCGTGTGACCTGAACGTTCGCTCCAGAGGAGCCGACTAGAAAGAAGCTGCGCACAGCCTCCAACACATCCGCTAACTTGTATGCGTACTGCATTTACCATTATTATTATTATCAATAAATTTAAATGATATACATCTGCCAGCCGTTTGGCGTGGCCCAGGTCTATTGTCCTGTTTCAGCCCTCTATCTGGAGTTCGGGACTTAAGATGTGCACCAAACGGAGTCCACGAGCCCATACCTGGTTTTCTGCCTTATGATGAACTTATTGAACCTATGGAACCCATTCCATACGATGTGTCCCTATGTTCTACTGACCTCCAAAATGCTTATCGCCACAAGTTATGAAGCAAAGCTTTCCGTTGCTTCCAGTCACCCATACATGTCCGTGTACATAACTACAACTATGGACTAAACTTTATGAACGTTCAACTCCCAACTAATGTACCAACCTGCTGCACCCTCGAACCCGATGGGAGCTGAACTCGTCGCCATGACGTTTTAGTTTATCAAAATCAAGCGATCATGTGAGCCCTGCCTCTCAAGGTCAACTCCTGTCCGACCTTTCGCACGCGAGCTGGGGTTCGTCGCGTGTTTTCTGCGTGGTTGCTGCATTTGTCGGCACCCAGCTAGCATGTTGCCCGGTATTTTCACTATTTACTTGGAATAATTAATGTGAACACCCGTGGATAACGGAGGCAAAATAGCATAGGGTTTGAATCGCTTGAGCCTGCGAGATGCACTGATGCCGCGCTTATGGGCAACAGTGAGGAGGCTTATGTACGACTGCTGCTGGCCGTTTGGGCTGTCAGTGTCGGAATAACCTCTATTGAATTGTCGATTTGTTTTTTCGGGTGGATGACAATTGTTGTAAACCGGTGCTGACCTCTAGCGTTTCCCCCATCCACGAGATTCCGTCCATGGAATTGGACTCTCCAAAATAATCCTCACTAACAGGCCTGTCGCTATGAATATGGTTTTCTGCTGGATGTCGAGAAAACTAGTCTGAACTGTGAAGTATTTGAGAAGAAGATTGATCGTTGGTGGTCTGGGGTATGGGAACTGAATTGTGAAAACTGGAAACTTCACACCGACGCTGACAGGTGCTTCGTTTTTTCGGATGGTGAGTGTGAACCTGTTGCTACTGGTCACTTTTGGTGACTCTTTTCTAAAAAACTGGCCAGAGAAGGGCCTGAAAACGACCCCATGTCCCGCGACGAAGATTGGTGCTGAAATCGGGGTGTTCTGCTCAGTTGGAGTATCACTCGGGTGACATGAAGTCTCCGCGTTCCTGTTCATCTCGCACGGGCGACTGATTCTTAAATACCTATTGTCAACGGACTCCCTGCTCACAAAATGAGTGTGAAACGGCATAGGAGTTGAACGCTGCGTTAAAAAAGCAGATACCGTGTACCAAATGGTGCTCGGCAGTTGGCTTTGTTCTTGGACTATCTTCGTCGGCATGGAAACTTTATCCACCCTATAATTTGTCAGGACGTTAACGGTGCTCATTACGGACGATTCGGCACTGGGAAGCGTTAATTACAGAGTTAATTTTGGAGTTAGAAAGTCACTCTATTTACACACGTTGAATGAACAGCATGCTCGATTCTCTGATCGGCAGTCACCGGGGAACGTTCCAAAAGCTACTGGATTACCACCTGAGCTTCTAGTGATCCAACTCATTGCGAGCAATCCCCTCTTGGTGACGACCAACAACAACCGATGGTCTCATACTGTGTTTGCAAAGCAAGCGAAGTCAAAGGGGATCTTCCCCTCTGCTTTTTGCTCCAAATGGGTCGTGTTGGATGACGCTGTAAGACACCTCCACGTCTTTGGGTTTACAGAAACGTGGACCCAGACTAAAAACACCGAAATACTATCCTCTACTGAAAAGTATTGAAGTTGTTGGCACATACAGTTCACTGCCTAAATATACCCCTATTTGAGTAGACGACTACGCACTTAGGCCGACCTCTTGGCTATATCCATTGGCGATGGTGAGGAGCAGGTTGGGATCGTGGTCCGTGTTTCGGATCTGGCCTCTGCATCTCGACTTCCCCTGCCTAGGCTTGGGCAACCTGGCAGTATCCGATCCATCGTGCTTCCTTCTGATGGCACGGCAGTTGTGCATCGAAATGGCGCTACAGCTGAACGATTTCGCCTTTGGAGCAGCTTGGGAATCAGACTCAAACAGAGCACGTGGTAGGATACTTCACCTATTACCTACCGACTGACTCTCGCGAACATGACAACGTATATTGGTTAGGCTGTATCGCCTTTACGGTGTTTAGCAACCTTGACACCCAAAAGAAGCGCGAGGGACGAGATACTGCCAGGTTACCCAATCCTAGACATGCACGATCAGGATGCAGAGTTCGGGTTCGAACTACAGACATCCCGATTGGTGAGTTCGCGCTCTAACCGCAGTCGTCTCGTGCTCAACCCAGCTACTCGATCAGCTTATTTTGTGCGAAAGTGAGACCGCCGGGCACGACACAGAACGTACACGGACTCACAGAGCTCGGTTTCTACCCAAGAGCTCTCAACCGCGAATTCAGTGACCACAGCAACTTTGACAAGTGTCCATCGCGTATCGTGAACACTGGAAAAATACCAAAGAGTCAGCGGCCGACTGTTGCCAAATGACTTTATATGAATGGGTATGAATCCAGGGCATTTGACTACGGACCAACATGCTGTACGAGTGTTTTTTGTAGGTTACTGCTGGAGGTATTTCGAAAGATGGTCGGGGAGCACATGATCACAGCTCACTCACACACTCATGTTAAGTCCTGTCCTACCAGCCTGTTACCGACACAGTGGATGCATGTTTTCTAGCAAGTAGAACAACAGGGATTATGAGTTATAGAAGGTCGGGCTTAAAAA
>NW_008751697.1:665081-671149 GCF_000715545.1 Opisthorchis viverrini | reverse complement strand
GTTAGGTGCTCGCCGGGGGGCGGTCCTTTTCCCCGCGCGAAGCCCCAGCCAGAAAAGCGTCTAAAAGTGCTTTGAATTGGGTACTAGATGCAGCGTGGACATCCGTCAGACGAAGGCTATTCCAAGCACCATCTATGTCTGAAGTCCACTTAAATACATCTAAAGGAGGGGCAGTGACTCAGTGATTAGGGCGCGAAATTACTAACCGAAAGATCCGTGGTTTGAACCCGACCTCTGCATCTCGACTATTTATGTCTAGGATTGGGCAACTTGGCAGTCCCCGATCCCTCGTGCTTCCTTGGGGTGGCATGGCAGCTAAGCACCGCAAGGTTGCTGCAGCCCAACAGTTTTTAAGCGCATGTGGTACTGCTCATAAGGCACCTGCTGTGCGCAGCCGCATTAGGAGTCAGATAGTTAGGTCTTATTCCCTGGATCCTCAGACCAGGCCGCCTCCTTGCAACCAAGCAGATTGCTGAGATACTGGCTCCGACAAGGGTTTCCCAAGAAAATTTTGATAACTCTTGCGTCCTGGTTCACAATTTTGAGTCACGGACTAAGGGAAACCCCTCTAACAAAACCCAACATCCTGCTACTGCTACTGGTTTCCTTGGCCAACCCCACTTCTTCGGCTTGGGCAACCGGGAAGTATAATCCGCCCTTATATGTCTTTGTTCGCTTCTCCCAATGTGGTACTGCTCATAAGGCACCTGCTGTGCGCAGCCGCATTAGGAGTCAGATAGTTAGGTCTTATTCCCTGGATCCTCAGACCAGGCCGCCTCCTTGCAACCAAGCAGATTGCTGAGATACTGGCTCCGACAAGGGTTTCCCAAGAAAATTTTGATAACTCTTGCGTCCTGGTTCACAATTTTGAGTCACGGACTAAGGGAAACCCCTCTAACAAAACCCAACATCCTGCTACTGCTACTGGTTTCCTTGGCCAACCCCACTTCTTCGGCTTGGGCAACCGGGAAGTATAATCCGCCCTTATATGTCTTTGTTCGCTGGCTTCTCCCACACGTCCCTCATCCGTCTCACCGACTCATAGTTTTTATTTATCCAAACGTCACTCTGTACCTCAGCTTTACCCAGTAAAACAGGTCGCAATAAGCCATTTTGACATTCGGAGGAACCTTATTCACATGCCGATTAAAACGTGTCAACTTGGATAGCATAGGCCCTTGCTCTGTGTTCGTCAGACCTCTAACCATTGACCAACCTGGTATGAGAGACTCTCTGAGTGTCGCGGGACACTCTCCAGTATAGCTCAATGGATCGCTGAGGTGCGCAAACCGTCACACCACGGTAAGGTCCAGTCTCTTCGTGACGGACATGCCGATTAAAACGTGTCAACTTGGATAGCATATGGCCCTTGCTCTGACGCTGTTCTCTCGATGAATGTATATTATGTCTCGGAAGCTTTACCGCAAGACTGCAGTTCGGCCATGCATATCAAATCCCTTGGTAAGAAACCGCTTGTAGAAAGTTACTCTCCGTGTGTCTGGTGACCCTGATGCAATGGATCGTGGCATCCACGGCGCAAGGGTTGTGCTTAGTCCCTGAAATGAATTCCCCTTACCTTGCGCGGATAGGTCGCCTGGTTCAATCAAGATCATTGCGTCCAGGTTTGGTGAGTGGTGTTTTTTGTATCGACTTATGAGGTTGAGGAAGATATCTTCTGTCGAGATTTGTCATGGTTGCTCCGGTCAGTGATAAGTACCAATGTTGTGACTCTAGCGGGTGATGTGAATGCTCAGGTTGGCTGACCATGTCCTAATGAAGCCCATCATGGCAGTCGATTTGGGGCTAACGCTCACCACACGTAACAGGGAATGACTTCTTCAATTATCTGCTGAGAAGATTGTTTCTAGCCAGCGCAATCTTTCAATACATGCGCTCATACCGTGTGAGTTGAAGGCCACCAGCTGCAAAGCAGCCGCGGACTCGGTTGGACATGTGACAGTCAGTTACCGATGGGGAGCTTCTATAACAGATTGTTGTTCTTTTTGGACTCCGATCACGGCGTCGTGCGAGTAACTATATCTATTCGCTTTACTTCCGGAACACGTCAGTTGATGTAACATCATTCGTCGGCAAATTTTCCCAGTGGCTCAACGATATCGAGTGTAGTTGACTGAGCGGCCCCCGGAACACAACAGCAGCAACGGCAGTTTGGATGACGACTGGAGAAACGTGAAGGGGACAATGATCACAGCTTTTGAAACCGTTTGCTCGAGGTCCCTCCCATGCCCCAATGAACAGTGGATTTCATCACGATCAGCAGCTGTGAATATAGCCGAGAAAACTATGCCAGAAAAAAAAACGTGTTGGCAGCGTGTACACACCCCTCAAGCACTGAATAGTGAAAAGCCCAAGGACTGACAGAGACCACTTATGGAACTGGAGAAAGCTTTTACAATGGAGAACAATTCTACCCTTTTCCTGACAACCCGAGGAGAGTGGGTGTTAGTGAAACAATCTCCGTAAAAGACGGCCTCCACCGATTCACAGAACACTCCAGCTCGGCCCCCATCAACTTACCCTCTGGAAGCATTGACTGATTCCGCATGGGACGTCAGTATTGGTTCGCCGTTGACTAAGGAAGTGCAGTGTGCAACCTCGTTGCTTTAACACAACAGTTTGTATTCTGCGCTCTTCAACGAAGGTAGTGGGTCTATCGTGGCCAATCTAACGACCTTACTCCAAAGTGTCTGGAACGGGGAGAAACTTTTAGCGGAATGTTACGCCTCGAAGGTGATTTTCAAATTAAAAAAGGGTGCAACAACGTCGGAAAATCACCAGGGCGTCAGCTCAGTGGCTATAGCTTCGAAGGTGTTCTCTGGCCTTATCCCACGGAGGTTTGTCCGTTGTCAGAAGGGTCATTCGCGCGAATCAAGCTAGGTCTTACCCTGGCCAGGACTGCATCGATCATATCTTCATTTGTGACAACTGTTGGGCTGCACTACTTCCGGCGAGATGACTCAGTGCTTAAAGTGCGAATTTACTAACCGGGTTCATGGTTCAAACCCGACTTCAATATCTCGACTTCCCCTGTTTAGGCTTGGGAACCTGACAGTCAGGACTGCATCGATCATATCTTCATTTGTGACAACTGTTGGGCTGCACTACTTCCGGCGAGATGACTCAGTGCTTAAAGTGCGAATTTACTAACCGGGTTCATGGTTCAAACCCGACTTCAATATCTCGACTTCCCCTGTTTAGGCTTGGGAAACCTGACAGTATCTCAGCCCTCGTGCTTTATTCGGGTGACATGGTAGCTATGGCCAGAAAGTCTGTTACGGCAGACCGATAATGGTCATATTTATCGATCTCAATATGGTTTTAGCTCCGTTGATCGTCCGAAACTGTGTCAGTGTCTGATGGTGAACAGTTTTCTCTGAATTCTTGTCTCCCGTAAAGGCTCTGTATACCTTTCGTGGATGCGTAGACGTCCTGGGCAAACTCTTGACTCAGTCACATCCATTGGTGTCAGGCAAGGATATATTGTATCGCCCTTTCTCTTTAACTTTGATATTGATTTCCTTCACATGTCTCTAACGCCTCGAGGTCAGGGTTACTCCCGGGGTTATGCTCATGAACATTGAGTACGCGGTTGATATCGTTCTTGCACCAGATCCTTTGAAAATGCAAATTATTTGAATTGGCCCTAAATAATCCTGCCACACAATGTTTATGCCCTTCCAGCCTGTAAACTGCAAGTTGCTACTGCAAGGCTGGGTGGAATCGAATCTAAACCTCATGCTTGCAAATGAACCGGTCCATGTGGATAACTTCTATGTGGACAGCTGTGCAAGTCCCGACGCAAGAAGACCCCGTTTGACAGCCTCCAATATTTGTACAGTGGAAGGTGCCGTGGTGTTGCCCAAGTCGGGTAGTTCCAGGTCGATGTTAGAAGGGAAACAATAGAGGGGCGTAATGTACGCTTTAACGTCTAATAACGGTAGTACATAAGCTGAAAATATAGCTTGAAAATTACGAGTTAATGATTATGCAAAGGTATTGTCTATATAGTCGTGTCATTTTCCCCACCTTGGAATAAGTGTGTACTTTGCCGCAAACGACTAAAAAAAGCTGTGGTATTTACGTGGAGTCGTTTACGCCTCTTTGTTGCGTGGAATATATGGGTGAGTGCGCCGTTGTTGGATAAGAATATCCAAGTGATTTCCTGGATTTGCACTAGAATGGGCTGATGAAGCTCTGTTAATAGGCAAGAGTTTAGTTAGTGAGCAATCACGATGGACTAATGTTGTTGCGTGAGGCTCCTCTTGTTCGGCGATATGTACTGGTTCCAGTTCTGTGTTGGATATCATGTCGTTGCCCTTAGGAGCCAAGTGGCGTAAGGATACGGTTTCGTGTTTGTCAGTTGAACGAACTATGTGGGCGTATTGTGGATGACAAGAGGCGAGTTCTACCTCACTATAGAGTTATTTAAGGACTAGGCCATATCGTTTTAAAAGGATAGACCCAGAGACGGTAAGCCAGGTAGGTAAGGAGACATCGTTGGCTAGTCGTCGTGTGAATGGCATGGAACGTTCATGTGGGGTACAGTTGATTCTAGAGCATCAAGAAGGACAACCTCCCTATGTGTGACAGGCAAGCCGCGTGATTTTTTTATCATCATCATCATCATCATCATTGTCTGCTGTAATAACCGCGTACTTGTTGTACAGTGGTTGTAGCTGCCATAGTTTCGTCCACCGATGATTCGGAGAGATGAGTTAGGTAGCTGCGCATTGGAGGCGGGAGTTGATAAATTAGTGCGTAAATACAGCACTGTAGGTGGAGTGTTAAGTGGGGGGTTGGGAAGGGAGCTATGCATTGAAGGCAATAGCTTGGATGCATGAGCGCCATTGAGTGCGCGACTGGGCCATGTCAGACAATGACTCTAACCATTGATATGGCCCGTCTCGGGGTCCCCAATCAGAAAGACGGCAATGACCAACGCAGCCGAGTTTGCTGGAAATGGCTTTTATACTTCGCTGCCAAGTCACTGTTTGACCGTCTCTGACTCTCACTCTTCACGTGGTTGTGCGAAAGAGCCCTTCGAGGAATTCGATCGACTGGCATACGCAGCACGTGGCCAAGCCAGCGTAACCTATGCAGTGTGATCAGTTCATCTATCGGGGGTGAGTTATTTCTCCCGAATATATTTGACGAACTTTAGCCAAGTAGATGGTCTTTCCAAAGGATACATTAAGTCGTTCAACCTGACCATTGCATTGTGGATTATATGCAGCGGTGTGACTAGTGGCAACGCCTTTATCAAACAAAAATTGGGGAAAAAATTGAGTTCAGTTGGTATGAACGCAGAACCGTGGTCTGGGTGAATATAAACAGGCATATCAAACAGTGAAAACTATTGACACAAACAATGAATCACGGTGGATGAGAACATATTGGCGCAAGAATAAGCAAAAGGGAATCGAGAATACTCCACAACGATTGTTAACAGGTACTTGTTTTGCGCGTGTTTGAGGGAAGTGGTCCTTTGACGTTCAAAAGCTTGTGTGGCTCTGGTAAGCTGGCCACGAAGTTTCACAAGATTTAGTTCGAGTTCGGAGCTTGTAGAACAGTCAGACATCACACGTCGGATACCACTGAATGAAAAAGGAAGGTTCTTAGATCGAACGAAATGTGCAAATCTCGTGACCCCGGGATGGCATAATATGTTGTGAAGCTCCAAGTTTTTCCGTCCCAGCAATGGTACAAAGGTTACGAGATAGGGTATTAGCAACGCGGTTATCCTATCCTGGTCTATAGAAGACTTCGTGGGTGTGCCCTGCCAGTTCGATTTTCCACTGTTCAATCTTGTCATTCTATATTTTACTCTTTGGTTACCGTACATAAAAGCGGCCGAACGTTGATCCGTAGTCAGTTTAAAATGTCTCCCGAGGAGATAGTGGCGCCATTCATGGATCGCTTCGGCGATAGCGTATGTTTCTTTCGACAGCAGAATGATTTTCTCGCTTGCAGTCAAAGTTCTGGGGAAAAAGGCGACCGGCCGGTAACCCTGGCTCAGGGATGCACTAATAGCAGTGTTGGACGGATCA
>NW_008751697.1:650296-663987 GCF_000715545.1 Opisthorchis viverrini | reverse complement strand
TCATCATCATCATCATCATCATTGTCTGCTGTAATAACCGCGTACTTGTTGTACAGTGGTTGTAGCTGCCATAGTTTCGTCCACCGATGATTCGGAGAGATGAGTTAGGTAGCTGCGCATTGGAGGCGGGAGTTGATAAATTAGTGCGTAAATACAGCACTGTAGGTGGAGTGTTAAGTGGGGGGTTGGGAAGGGAGCTATGCATTGAAGGCAATAGCTTGGATGCATGAGCGCCATTGAGTGCGCGACTGGGCCATGTCAGACAATGACTCTAACCATTGATATGGCCCGTCTCGGGGTCCCCAATCAGAAAGACGGCAATGACCAACGCAGCCGAGTTTGCTGGAAATGGCTTTTATACTTCGCTGCCAAGTCACTGTTTGACCGTCTCTGACTCTCACTCTTCACGTGGTTGTGCGAAAGAGCCCTTCGAGGAATTCGATCGACTGGCATACGCAGCACGTGGCCAAGCCAGCGTAACCTATGCAGTGTGATCAGTTCATCTATCGGGGGTGAGTTATTTCTCCCGAATATATTTGACGAACTTTAGCCAAGTAGATGGTCTTTCCAAAGGATACATTAAGTCGTTCAACCTGACCATTGCATTGTGGATTATATGCAGCGGTGTGACTAGTGGCAACGCCTTTATCAAACAAAAATTGGGGAAAAAATTGAGTTCAGTTGGTATGAACGCAGAACCGTGGTCTGGGTGAATATAAACAGGCATATCAAACAGTGAAAACTATTGACACAAACAATGAATCACGGTGGATGAGAACATATTGGCGCAAGAATAAGCAAAAGGGAATCGAGAATACTCCACAACGATTGTTAACAGGTACTTGTTTTGCGCGTGTTTGAGGGAAGTGGTCCTTTGACGTTCAAAAGCTTGTGTGGCTCTGGTAAGCTGGCCACGAAGTTTCACAAGATTTAGTTCGAGTTCGGAGCTTGTAGAACAGTCAGACATCACACGTCGGATACCACTGAATGAAAAAGGAAGGTTCTTAGATCGAACGAAATGTGCAAATCTCGTGACCCCGGGATGGCATAATATGTTGTGAAGCTCCAAGTTTTTCCGTCCCAGCAATGGTACAAAGGTTACGAGATAGGGTATTAGCAACGCGGTTATCCTATCCTGGTCTATAGAAGACTTCGTGGGTGTGCCCTGCCAGTTCGATTTTCCACTGTTCAATCTTGTCATTCTATATTTTACTCTTTGGTTACCGTACATAAAAGCGGCCGAACGTTGATCCGTAGTCAGTTTAAAATGTCTCCCGAGGAGATAGTGGCGCCATTCATGGATCGCTTCGGCGATAGCGTATGTTTCTTTCGACAGCAGAATGATTTTCTCGCTTGCAGTCAAAGTTCTGGGGAAAAAGGCGACCGGCCGGTAACCCTGGCTCAGGGATGCACTAATAGCAGTGTTGGACGGATCAGTTTCGATGACGAGAGGGATATTGAAGTCGACAGTAGCAACCAGCGCGTTCTCTAATTCGTGCTCAAGGTTCTCAAATGCTGATAAGTCATTCTCCGAAAGTGGAAATAGTTTTTTTTAATCAGTGAATGAATTTTTTCAGAAAACGTCGCATTGCGTGTGTCTGGTAATAGACGACAGCCTGTCACTGACTTGGACCGAGCTAGCAGGCTCTTAACGAGCTACTTCAACTGGTCTTATCTGGCCTTCCTCATCTTAATGCGTCAGATATTTCTGTACGGCTTTACGTCCTTAATCACGATAATGAATAAGTTGCCGAGGCGAACTTGAAGCCAAAGGTGAACACCATGTTATCAACGAATGACACTATGTATTTCTGCGCACAGTACCAGCCAATTTTTTCCTTCCATACCGAATCATCTTGCTTTTATCGGAAGCCAGATTCTGGAAAGGCACGTGTTTTTGTCACTTTGTTTTTCGAAAAATGTAATTCCGTAGAAATTTACTCAGAAGTATCTGTTTTGTCCTAAGCCAAGTGAGAATGGAAAATTCTGCGTGTGCTTTCTTATAGTCATAAATAATTGAATAATCAGATTCAAAATGGATAAGATGGCGTAGGTCGAATAGCAATCCTAAAGGAACCTGGTCGCCTTGTAGAAATGGCCTTGCATGTAAAGCCTGCTCTCCGTGCCTCCAATGGATGTTCTCTATATGGTCATAACTATATGAACAGTGGCTGCGGAAGTATACACATGTTGGAAATAGGTAAAACCTATAACCTTACTCAGATTTCTTAGGCACGCGCCACTCATCTGTTCAATACTGAGGGATGACTATACCTGGCGTTCCGCAGGTTTTACCTCGAGTTTTAGGATTTGTCTCCTGGGCATTGTTTGGAGCCACTGATCATGCGGTTCGTCCCAATTTGATCTGCTGGTCTACGGGTGAAGTGTACTGAACAAGGAGTGTTTTTTTATTCTCAATAAAGTTATACACTGTTGCTGCGTCTGGTCATTTCACATTTAGGCTAAGATGAGTAACATGGTGGTATTGGCCAAAATTTGGGCGACTGGCCTATATTTTGTAACATATAAACACAAAATGACAAGCGTCGATCACTTACCTGAAAACTGAGACCCTCACTATAACCTAATGCTAAAGAGTGGAATGTAGTTTTCTAATTCCACAATGACGTTTCTGTTGTGTCTCATCTATGAAGCTTTGGGTTACCGTGAAAGCATCACTTGATCTGCAATGCAACCACAGCTTTGAATTGAGGCCTAGTAGCCCGAACATTGATATTGTCGCTACTCAATACTGATGACAGATTTGATCTTGCTATTCACCCAACTCAACCTATTCCAGAGCTCCAAGAGGTTCCACAATCTTCTACATCGTGTTAAATACAGCATACTCTTGCCACCTAATCTCCCGTTTCCACTCACCTTCGACAAGGTTCAGTTCTCCAACGCAAACAGTGAGTCCAAAAAGTGGTATTCGACGTGTTTTCTGGCGACTTCCTACTTCTGAGTTCGACGAAATGAAGTTTTGGTATTGTCTCTTCGCTACTGGAGGGATGAAGTTAATTTTTACATACGGTAATGTAATCTGAAAATTTTAGTTATGCTTCCCCTAAACTGTTTGGTCTTGGGGGGAGGGGTATTTCTATGAGTTTCGGTTTGAATGTGCTCCAGTGTTTCACTTATGCTTCTCTTTCAACCTCTGTAGCATTCTTGTCATTGTTGGAGGTTCTGGCTTCTGGATTGTTAGTGTGGTGGGAAGTGGATATTTGCGTGCTCGGTGGGCTCCTACAGCAGTTCTCCCTTATCCGGGCACGTGCAATGTACACGCAACTGGTGCTTGCTATACGGTTTCCAGTCAGTTATTCCATATAATATCAACCGGACAATGTCGCCGATAATACATTTTGGCGAGACTGGTTGAAAGCCACTTAGCTTATATGGATAATGCACACATGACCCTGAGCATACCCTTCTACTGGATGCTGCTGTTAGTCTCTACCGGTTATTGTCACTTCCCGGATCCGAATATCCGTTTGGACCGGTGTTTGCGCACGGATGGTAGGTGGACTTCAATGTGTCGCATAAATTGCCATTTTTTTAGAAACACTCAGCTGGAATCGAACGTTCCACTTCAACAACCATAGTCTAAACCTCACATTGGAAGTAACCGATCGCCCATCCCACTGGATACTGAACTACATATTTGCCATTATTGCACATGAAAGGTTAGGCTACCAGAATATCACTTTCGTTGAACGCACATGGAGTACTCCCAGTGATTCAATCAGTCGATTAATGTGCCCCGATGAAAAGTAAGTGTATTTTTTCTCTGACAATCGTGTCTTTTCACCTATTGTTGTTGTTGTTGTTGTTGTTGTTGTTGTACCTATTCATTTCATGTTTGGTTTTGTGTGTTAAAACTAGAATAAACACCTTTAGCTATCGTTTGGGCCATTTTGGGGTACTGCATTTAGGGTATACTGAATTACTGATATCGGTGGATGATACGCATAAGGAGTAACAAGGTTAACAGGCGGTTGGTTCTGTTCCCAGCTTTTATTTGTCTGTCAACCCCCTTCCAAGCACCGTCAGCTGCTGCATGAAGTGTGCATGATCAACTTTCATAATGATGTAACAAACCATGTCGAAACACTATTCATAAGGCTGCTAAAAACCGACGGGCCAATACCAGTTTCGCCCATTTTGAGATTCATCAAGTTGGTGTAGTCCCAGAGTTTCCATCAACCTTAGTTCTAATTGAACGTGAGTCGTGTGACGAGGTACACTCGTTTGCAACTTACACTGATGTTAATAAGAGACTCAAATGAATCGCTTGTTTATGATGTTTTCAACTGAAAGTGCCGCACAAAGGCTGCTTCGTGTCTCAGCCGGTACGACATTTGGAGTATTGCAGTATATTTTCTCGATAGAACACGCGGCTCATGAGGTTGTTGGAAACTTTTCTGCAGCTCACGACCGGTGTCGCTCTTGAGGCTTATCAGATGGGCCTAGTCCTCGAATTCCAATAACATAAACGTGAAATTCTTTTGAGTCTGTAACAGTACTTTGCAAGTGAGTTCTTTCCGTTTATCACACACTCGTTGGTATCCAACTAGAACATAATGTTAGCCCGGGGACTGCGCCTACTTGATGAGTCTCTAGAAAGGCGAAACCGGTAGGTTACCGAGGAGTATGAGTAGCGTGTTATAACAAAGAAATATACTGTGATGTCTCGAATATCTTGTCAACTGCTATAACAGCTGTTTTTTTAGAGGAAAAAGTTTTGTGTTGGAAGGAAGAGCCTGACTCAACATTACAGTGGTAAACCACTGGCTCTCTGTCGTCTGTGACGGCGACAACCATTTCGAATGCAACCATGCAGCATACAATACAGTCCCTGCGTTACAGTCTCAGTTGTGTAAGAAACAGTTACAAGGGAGTGGAGTCGCGCTCCACTCACACGCGCTCACAATTGTGATACTTGCATGAATGTCAATTTCTGCTTAACGTTATTCTCCACAGTCATGTCGTTTCACTTATCACCCCCTCCTTTGTCATGCCGAACAAGGCCCGCTGATTATAGCTGTTTTGTCGAAACAGTACTTTGACGATCGGATGGATTAAGCTTATCTGATTTGTGGCCTGCCCCCCACCTAATATGAAACCTTTTGTTCGGCAACTTTGACTTGGTGTACTAGCTTGTCCTGCGTCCTGTCAGTCGCAATGTCTGTGATAGCGTTTGGAACCCTCGACCCTAGGGAAGTGGACGCCGTAGCTTTTGACATCTCTGAAGTTGTGATGGTATAAGGTGCTTCGAAACCAATTTTAGGTTTGCCGCGCATCGCCGACTTCGATGTGTTTCTTGCAGGTGGACTTACCACACAATGGCCATATGACTGAAGTGCATTATAACAAATCGTGAAAGGTAACGGGAAGCGCATGATTGTTGACAGTGAAGCACTAGTGTTCAATCCTAGTGTACATAATGATGTATATTCGTCTTGATTTATGTAGTTGTTAGGGATGTATCGAAACATTGGTACGTTTGGTCGGTTGTTGAACGCTTGTGTTGTTATTGGCCCAACTTTCCTGTGCCAAATGTCTTAATCACCGTGGCGTTAGGGGCTTGGTGTTTGTCCCACGAGAACAGATTGCAGGCCATTCAGCACAATCAAACTATCCATTTTTCGCATAGCGTTAGTGAATTGATCAGCATCGGAATGACACATGCTGTGGGAGCTTTGGAAGGAAGCGAAGTTTATAGGGGTGGTGATCGAGGAGACAGTAGATATGTCTGAAAGTGCGCGTAAAGGGCATCTTTGTCTTGATGATCCAGACTTCTCGGGGTTGGACGGGAGCCTCCCCGCCACCAAAGTGCGCCTGGTCGACTTGAATGGGACTGGAACGACTAGTTGGAGCTAACTTTGTTACTACTGATGTACAGAATGCATACATGAGCGATGTTTAACCAAAGCTCAGGCATCTCCTTATAAAGGTCATACTCGAGGAACGCAAAGTGCGGTCTTTATGCGGGAGGTGGGGGAGTTTTCTCACAGACTGTGTTTTATTTTTTTACCCATTTTGCACATCCATCAACGAAGGAAAATGTCGTAAACCTACGCGTTTTGGCCAGTCGGAAAAGTAAGGAAGAAATCAAGTTACCGACGGTATTCGTAGTCTTTGCCTTGCTTTAACCGACGATTTTCTATTTTGCATGTGTTTAAGACTCGCGGTTGGCCGATTTCCTGTCAAACTATGGTGTCTTCAACTGATCCCTCTTTTCCTTCCCTTCCCATTTACTAGCTTTCACCCATTTTTCCAGCTACACAGAAGCCTGTTTGTTATTACTAGTTATCAAATTTAATCACAAGTGTGGACATAAATATTTAACGGATCGGAGCTAGACGGACAAATGGTACACTGATAAGGTAACAGTATGTGCACCACACATTCCGGCCCTATTCCCAAGGCGTACTGCCTTCTAATAGTCCGCTGTGTGGTTTAGACCGATTACAGTTCCATATACCTATGGGGCAATTTTGCTTCGACGCTTCGGATCTACTTAATGAAAGCAAGTTTCGTTCTGAGAGATATGTGATATAAAGTGGTAACTGCCCTTGATCAGTGTCATTCTTCACAAACTGCACACATCAGCGGTATGAAGTCATTAAATCTCAACAGCACGGGCTTTTTATGGTCATACTCCAGCGAACTCAGTTTCTGATGTCGCTTCTTTGTTCTTCAATGTATAACTAAAGCATATACAATCCAGCTCCAGCAAGACGTGCGACTGCGATGCTGTTCCGTAACTGGTCTCAATCGATGAAGCAGACCGCAGTGTGCCAGATAATCTGGTACCAACACTATCCCGATAACAGCCTCTTGGAGAAACGGGAAGCGTCGCCTTATAATCCGTCATCTCAGTAATGCTGTAATGATGTCATAAGCAGATAATGTGTGATTGCCTGGGTCGGCATGACCACCAAACTGCTACCCTGAATCTACGACCGAATGCAAATTACCGAGTGCTTTAGCAGTGAGAAATGAGGGGAATGGTCAGCATGTATGAAAAAGCCGTTTGTACACCGAACTAAGGTCCTCGGCACAGAAATTTGAGATCTTTTGCCTACATGAAAGGATCTGCACACTGGATCATAGTTCTGTTTTGTAGCGTATTTGGTGCATGTAGCCTAGTTACGGAATTTCGTCCGTTTCTCCTTCACGCCGAGAACGGCTTTAAGTACGAAAACGTTGCAACGATGTTTACCGTAGTAGAAGAACCGTAAGCTTTCTCAGAACAACGAATATGTTCGTTTTGAGGTGCTATATCACAGTTAGAATCGCGTGGCCACGACGAAGCTACAGCTTGTGCATCAGAGGAATTCATTGCGCGCAACTTCCTTACGGGTAGATCATTTCTGATAGTGTGATGGTACGGGTAAACTACACCATTAAGCCTTTTTTCCTGTGATGGATAACACGATCGGGCGAGCACAAGTCCTCAGTGAGATTTTTCCGTAATGCTTCAGCAGTCCAACCTAGTTTTTACCACACGGGGCTACTACAACTGCAGTTTGGTATATGCACGCCAACCGTTATACAGAATCACTTCCATCTGTTGAAAAATCCCCGAATCTCCTCATACTGCGAACAATCTTTAAGTTGCTCAGAAGAAGGGTAAAAATCACCCGATAAGTGAAACGTTCATTTGAGAAGCCTCCACTAGATGAACCAGTGAACACGTATGATCAAGTGGGCGGGATCCCCTACTTGCTTCATCTCTGAGTGGGAGCTAATAACTATTCTGGTCAGCTATTCGAGACCGGACGGTTAAGTGTTCAGACCAGTAGTCGGGAGGCCGCGGGTTTGAGAACTGCGCACTGCTGATGATTCCCAAAAGGGTGAAATAGCCGTTCAGTGCTTCTCAGCTTCTTCACACAGGACGAAATCCTTGTTGAAAAACTTATACCACTTCTAGCGGTTTTCCTCCCTGCCCGACACAACTGATTTCAATTCTGTCAGGCGGTTACTGGGCAGGTAAACCTGATGTTTTCACCAGTTATTGTTTTCGTGAGCGATTTACCGGGTCGAGGCACGGACAAACAGCCATTGATCGCGATATCTCAGTGACTAAATCGCAAAGCTACTGACCTTGGTTGTCAGTGACTCACGTGCTCATCCGCAGCAAAATAAACGAGGAACTGTAGAGTTTGCTTCCACTGATTTCGATAAGGCATATTTTCACATGGATGTACCCAAATTCAATAGCTTGTATATGCTTTGGTGATGGGCAGCTCTGGAGATGAGCTATTTTTTTCCGGACGACGCAGTGTGTTTCATAATGTGCAGATAGGTTTTTTGACCGTTCTTTGCTTCAGGTAGATCTAATCAGGTGTATATTTCCACCGCGACTACGTACCTACCGCTTTTCTTGTTCGATAGCTGCACGGAACTTCCCGAGGCCCATGTTAATCTTGAAGTGTGGCTACCATTGGGCACCACACCGAGTTTCTGGGCCCCGCCTACCAAAGTAACGGATCATGGTCCTTTGGGGCCTGTTAGCCGCTGGGCCCTTTTGCTATCTCCTGCGTTTGTCACTCAAGCCCAAAATCTGCAACGGGTGAGTAATGGTTTTCTCGTCTCCCCAAATTATAGTGGAACATCTGCAGGGACACAGAATCAGTTGAAAACGGCTGTTTATGAAGCTGTAACCCAGTGATTTTTCTTCAATTGAAACGCCAATATTCATTTTTCAACTTCAGTTCGAGAACAGGGTAGCTAGTGATATGGGAATAAGCTTGCTACCAAAACGTTATAACAGTTCAACGAGATCCACCTAGTGTCACCATGTAGAGTAAGCTCCGTAAATAGCCCTTACGGCACTGAATTTTCATCCTTCCGGAAATCCGAAGCGTGCTTCATTTGTCCAAGTCGTAAGGAAGCGAAAAACTTTTAGTCTAGCTGATTTTTTTTTCGGCAATTAGGTTAGTGAGCATCCACAATGGACTTGTATCAAACCACCGTTTCATAAGCTTTTTATAATTTACCATCTGACGGTTGGAGTAAGTGTCGCCAGAACAAGGTTTGCATTAGGAAACCAAAATAATCATTTGAATCCCTTATATTAAGGCAACTACAGTGCTCTCGTTCTAAGTTGCAACAAAGCATTCCTTCCAAAACACCGCTGCATAACTGGAGGTATTTTGTGTCCCTATATCACGTGTTTCTGGAATTTCCGATTTAACTTCCGTTTTCGAAATCTACCGCTCGATGAAAGCCGTAAATCATCCTTTCGGGCTGGTCGGTGTACGGGAGATAGCGACTTTTGCACAACGGTAACCGATCCACTCATCTTGTTGCATGGCCAAGACGGATATGGTAAAAGGCTAATTAAGACCAAGTCGTTTTATTGATCGCTTCACAAAGAACAGCATACAAATTCGGTTTTGACGCAGCTGAATATCATTTATGACACGCAGTCTTCGTAGACCAGTTCTAGAACGCGCATCAAGTTGTTTTAGCTGTGACAAAGCAGCCCAGCCCATTCACTGTTCACCTTAGCAGATAATGGATGCTTTCCACTGGTTCTTTCCGTTGTCTTTGTTTCTTCATCATGGTTTTCTTGTCGACTGATTGTTCACTCTTGTTTTCCTCCATTTTTAGTGGGCATAGTACATGTGTCACAGTACATAGGAAGAAAGAAGGGTAAAAAACCTGCCAGCACTCCGTTTGTCTCGCAGAAAGTCACATGTGCGTCACTGGTTCCGATTCTGGCTGTTTCGGAAAGTTTACTAAGCCAAATGCAGTCATCCTCATCCAGAGAGTCGTGGTGACTTGGTGCGCCAGCAGAGGCTAATACGACGGCCAATGTCGTAACATGTAGTCTCATCTGTTGATCTAACGGTTGGCGTTCCATCCCAAAGTAGCAAACTAGGTTCACTTGTGTACTGGCATCTTTAAAACGTCTTCCAGACATCGTAGTTGGTGCCACTCAGGACAAGAATGTTGTCCTGCGAACTTGTTTGTTGTTCAGGCACGGTTGGTCTGTTACTATCTTATGCTCGAACAATCCATGTTTAACGTCCATACGGAAACAACACATGCTTGTCCTTTCAGTGACAGACTGGTGTCTCCCCGACGCCACAGTTTACGAACGTCGTTCGGGCTTTGACAGTGCGATCGTATACCACATCCTGTGGACCAGCGGTACTGAAGCAGTTTCTTAGGTATGCATGTTCCACAATCACTTCTCTTGTGTCAAGGGAGAGAGGGCCAGGCGGAGGAACGGGAGTGTGCATGCTTGGGTACTCTAATATCACTTTTCACTTTATTGAAAAAACAATCCAAAATGACCGATGGAAGTCATCAGCTTGTCAGGAGCATCCGGTGCCCCATTCTCAATCACGGGACGTTACTACATCGTCTGCATATCCTGGGTCTCGCTCAGCACCACTACATGTGGAAATATCAAACGCTTTCTTGAACACGTCATCGATAATAAAATTACATAGGAACCAAGATACTGGGCAGATTTGTCGAACTGCGCTGTAAGTGGCAAAACACGAAGTCAGTTTGCTGTGTGCCCAAAATTGCTTGGAAGTACGCGCGCGGAGTGCCTTCAGCACCGCACCACCTCATAAGGGAACTCCGTTTTCCACAGGGTAGATCCACGCGGTCGTCCTCACTTCAAAAGCACTTTCGATGTCAAGGTCGAACTTCAGATTTGGTCTTCGGTGTATAATGCAGCCTCAGTAATTGTCGTATGGTCAGCATGTGATCAAATCAGCCTCAACCCAGTAGAAATTGATTGGATTGCTGGTGCACTGTAATTGGTGAAGCGTATCAGATTTGTTATCACAATTGTTCCTAGGTGCTTACAGGTGTCATCTTACGCAGACCTAATAGCACTCGTGAGAGGCATAATTGTGAAAACTCAGTAGAGTTCCGTCCGGGTTGTGGACGGCTTGATGACATAGTTACCTTGCTATAAGTACTGGAACACCGCCACACGTACAGTAGGCCCACGGTTACTGTCTTCTTACATCCAGAAGCAGCGTTTGACTCATTCGATCATGTTTAAAGATATGCCGGACATTTTCGTTACGCTTCTGCAATCCGTTAACTCGAACACCCGTGGGCACGTGAGAGCCTACGGATGTTCCCCTGAGTTCCTCACCAAAGTGGTACTTTCGGGGAAAACCCTTTGTCACCTTTCCTCGAATTGATTATGGTAGAAACGTTCGGTATCTTCTGCCTTTGGCGTAGAGCTTCTCTGGGAAGACCATAAAACTTGGAGTACGCGGACGATATTGCGCTACTTTCTTGGGGTCCCATTCAAATATGAAATGTATTAAATGATGTGGCCATGCGTTTTTGCATACGCTTTGCCCTTCAAAGTACAGACTTATTATAAGACTTGTTGATTGGACCACCAAAACTGGTCATGGCATCGAAAGCACTAGAGATAGTGGACAGATTTTCCCTATTTGGATGACAGCTTTGCCGACGAAACCTGGTTTGCTTTCCTTCAACTCAGGCACATCTGGGATCAGTATGACATTAGTTTTCCGGTGAAAATCGGTCTACGACACCGGTGTTGTTTTACGGTGCATTCCACACGGTATTGCAACTCCCGTGGCTTGCTGCCCCGTATGTATGTCAGAGGTCACGTTTATTTGTGACAACTTTCCGTGTAGACAAAGGGAAAATGTTAGCTAAATCTGTAGGGCTACCTTGGGATTCTCCGCAGGGTTGAGGTAGGGCCTTCGTGATTGGGCGGCTAAAAATGCTCAATCCTGATTGGCTCATTCTTGTCACTTAAAACATGCCTTTTGTTCGCAAGCGGCACGCGACACCTTCGTGCAATCGATGTGACCTTCCATTAGTTTGATTGACCAGCCTCTGGACACCTCTCCCTTGAGGATGTCATTCGCCCGATCGCTGGTGTGATTTGATTTGTGCTGGCTCGAAGTACTACTGTCAATTTGTCGGCCCGTCCCAACGGCAGGGAGGATGCTTACCTGAGATCTGGTACAGATCTGCATTTCGGAGATAGGCCAAAGTTGTCTAGTGATCCACGTAACTTGGTTACATTGTGGGGCCACAATCCGCTGCCTCAACGTAATTCGTTTGACGCAACTGCTTCTGGGTTCTGACTTGCATCGCTTGCCTGACGTAGTGTTCAACCAGGCGTCCACAGTGGGCATCGTTCACAGTATCTCCGAATCAGCCGCTGACTTTATAATCGTTGTGATTTATTTTCTGTCGGTTTCTCTTCCTTGACTTTTTATGGATGTTCGGGAAAACGTAGTCCTGTGGCCGGAATACACTGCACACACGTCCTGATCGGGATGTGACTGAGTCAACCACCTGTAACTTTGATGCGTGTGTTTTACTGTTGACTGCGCAGTTATGAGATCTTCCAGCCAATACATACCGGGCGCATGTATTGTTTCGACTCACACGGTACTGGTTATGAGTTCGTAGGGTGTGTGCTCTTGTTTCCATGAGACTCACCACGCGTCCGTCATACTTGTGGGCCAGAATGCGGAGGTCGTTTCGTATTGACATGTTTTATTGGAGTGCAGTTCATTTCCCAATTCTTTTTATTCCTAAATCATAAGTTCTCATCTGCCTTGAACCTCTGCTTAGAAGTTCATTTGTCTTACGGGTGATGAGAGCTGTTGCTTTATTAAGCTATTATCTATTACCAATCCATAAGCGGCTTCCGTTTTAAGAGATACTCTTGAGGAAACTCTTGAGTACACCTTTTTCACTAGCTTACATTTTCGGTGGATAACACGAAGTTCCATTGCGATTCCTCTCGCAGCCAAATTTAGAGTCTACCTGTGATCCAGTCATTCGTTCTGTCTTCAGACAGAACGGGGAAGCATTCGGAACCAGTTTGAATCTTGGTAATCCTGAGAACCAGCCAGCAATGCTCAACGTGCAAAGCAGTAAGTTCCTTCTGTGTAGTCGGCGGGCTCACATCTGATTGAAATCCTACGGTGTTGTTTTTTCTTCTGGGTTGACGCCCTGATTATTAGCATTTCGTTTCTGACTCCGATGATGTTTTACTGAATCCTAATTCGTGAAAACATGGGCTGTCACCGAATTTTTCTACCTACAATACTATTGATACATGGTGCACAGCCGCAACTTTTTACGCCTAGGATAACTGAATTCTGGTTGTAATACAACAGAATTACTACATTTCTCAAAATTTATGCAGTGCGATGCTTGTGGTCGAAAACATTCCCTGATTTAATACGGCACAGCACATGTATTCGGTCTTCAATGGATGTGTACCGAAGGACGTTCCACTTATGCGTAATACGTGCTTCCATGTCGTAAAACGCCTCAGTCTTTTGAACTAATATGACCCCCAGTTTCTCACGAGAAAGTGCCTCAACTTTGTTTGGTACAAAAGGACAGCAGCCAGCTAGATACTGTTATCAACATAATTATTGTTATTTATCATCCTCATCGTCGCAAACCCTATTTTCTGTACTATTAAGCGTTTATCAGGTTCGCAGTGCGGGTTCTCGATACCCCAGTCATATGGATGGCTTGCGTCAGCGATCCAAGGACCACACTTAAGTTGCTTTACAAACAACCGACAGGACTTCGTCACAGAGGCTCTAGTTTTCTGCCGTAATTGCAGTATCCAGATGAGTGGTAGAAAGTGGCCACGAAAATTGTGGTTCAAAGTGCTCGGTTCAGCAGCCGGTGTG
>NW_008751697.1:643278-650286 GCF_000715545.1 Opisthorchis viverrini | reverse complement strand
TTGACTGACCGTTGATAGTTTCGCTCACAGGGTGTTTCTGAAGATCAGTGGTAAAGATCAGTCGAAATAATCACCGCGCATTCACGCTTTTCTGCAAGCCTTATTGCGAAGGAAATAATAAGAGTGGATGCGGGACTCACTTCTAAATCATCATAATCATTCCAAGGTGCACACACCTGCACATACTCAGTCAGACAATGGACAGAAACTGACGAAAACAAAGCCATTGACATCGATTAGCACGCATATGTTGCACCGTTTCCAACTATCCTTAGGGGGATCGCACGGGCATCTCGAAAGGCGAGTCGTGCCAACAGTATCCAGACTTTTACCACGGCCGGGTAAACGGTTGCTTACCTTTCTGTTTGCACCACTCTGAAATGCGCCCGAAAATCAGCATCCGATTCAGGGAACTTCGATACGGTTTGCACAACACATGATCACACCACCGGAGCTTCTCTTACTAAGCACATTCTTCGAGCCGGTCGCACAACCGAATTCTCATTTACTGTGTCGCTGCGGATTCGCCCACACAAGCCATGGTTCTGAGACGATGGCTGTCGAAAACGTTAAGCTGTCGCCGTCCTGACACCCGAAAATGCCAGGTGCCATATTCAGAAAACAAAACAGCTCGTACTGTAGATGTTTTCCAGTCAATGTAACACGGGCCACCATAAACGGCCGGAGGACAAGTGACGCTAAAATCCCAGCGACAGCTGGAGTCAGGTTGACCGCCCTTTGGTCACCGCACAAACTGTGAGTTCGTTTCTTGAAAATGGGCGCTAGTATCCACTCTCCCCATGTGTTTGGGATGGTCATCTTCCCCTCAGATGCAGACAAATACATCAGACGAAAGCAGACTGAGGATTCCAACTCCTTCGTTGCACAGTGTGGGTAGCATGTGGTCGCGACCAGCAGCTCGGTGGCGCTTCAGAGAATATATGAAGCCATAAACCTTCGAGGGCGTAGAAGGTTCTAGGTTCTGCGTTCATGTTTTTGTTGCAACTGCAGTATTCAGATCAGTGTTAGAAAGTGGCCGCGAAAATTGTGGTTCAAATTGCGCGGCTCAGCAGTCGGTGTGTCCTTTAATGAGGACTGTCGAGCAACTTTAACCCTTGATGATTTCGCTCACAGGATATTTCCGAAGACCGATGGTAAGGATCAGTCGAAATAATCACCACGCATTCACGCTTTTCTCAACTCCTTCCGTCTGCTTAGCCTACTGTGTCTACCAGGCTTCATGGTGAGCGCGTACACTAAGTTTGACTTGGTTCCGATAAATCCTCGGGCTTAACTACATTCAGAACCGAAAGGAACATTCCCAAAATCGGGCAGTGCTACCGTTCTGTCCGATATCCAATGATTGAGCCAATCTGGTAACGAAGTGTCACAGGTGAAACTCGAGGCACTGTACACGGATGCAGCCATCACGTTCCAGCATGAATTCCCATCCGACGGTGGAGCAGTTGGAATAGAATCCACAAGACGATTCTGAAAAATTCTAACATCGGGATTTACCAGGCACTCAGTTGCAATGCTAATTGTCCACTCGTTACCCGGCCCTGAAAAATGAAGACGGAATCGACCCCATCGTCAATGGGTTTTCAGTTAAGCAAGGATCCTTCTAACTGGGTACTGTTGACGATGCCGACCGTTGCAAATCCTGTCACATCGATTTCTGGATTCCATGTGATGCTCAGCTGGAAACGAGTGAAGAATGATGGAGCAGTTTGCTCAACGCATGCATCCATCCTGAGTTGTTGTTTCTGGCACACTGCACACATCAATGTTAAGCAAGTCCACAACGAAGATCAGTGGGAGTTTGTTATCCTGCTTGCTTCAAAGTAGAATAACTATCTTCTGCGCTCCTGTTAATGCGTAGGGAAATAGCCTTACGTCCATGATCGTGATGGGATCTGAATCTGCCGTATCTATCCTTAGAGGATAGTGCAGTTCAGTTTAGTTCATCGGCTATAAATCGTTTACCAAGGGTATGTTTGCTTTTCGCCGACAGAGGTAGAGATTGGAAAACACCACCACAACACCACCTTAACTCCATACGGCTTAATTATCGCTTCAGCGATCCTGATTGGTTGGCGACTTACGCACGAATCTTTGGGGACACCAGTCATCTGTGTGATTGCTAAAACTCAGCGGAAGCAGTGTGGATCAAATGTCTGAACAAATACTACTTATCTTGCACGACCCTGCGGCTCGAGTAATATTCTTTCCGGATGCTGTAAATGGCAAAACTTGGAAACTATTGCTCTCAGTTTGACATTGTACGTAGCGGCTTAATGTGCACGTAAAAGCCGAGAAGTACCGTACAGCCATCTCATGTTTGTGGATGCTTATCAGAAATCTAAGTGCAAGTTATTCACTGCCGATCAGCCGTTCGTGGTTGAGTGGTATAGTATCCAGCTACTGAGGGAAAGCTTGTCTCAAATTTCTTTGGTAATTCCTGAAATTGACATGTGGTTCTTTCTGATACCATTGTCGCTACTGAGCAGGGGAACACCAGTTAGCAGTACTGGGGACCAACTGGTCTTCGTACGAAGTTGCGAAAAGCACTCACCATTATCATCCTGTTTCACTGGAATATGCAAAAAGCATGGGATTCGTTCTTCGGTATTGTTACGTTTAATCACTTTCACCATCCTTATTCCAATCGCCTGATTTATAACATTTTCCACAAGCGATCCGATCGGTCACACTTTCTCATACGATCCGTCCTAGTCATAAAAAATTACCACAGGCGTCACGTCCGGAATATGAAACACGCAAGGTACTCGCACGTTTCTGGGGAAGTCAGCAGAAGCAGAAAGAAAGGCAAGACGGCTGTACAATTACACGAGTGTATATCACTTAATCCTAACAGTTCCTGCTTTTGGTTTGAGGGCCGTCCTTTATCGAGAGACTTTAAACCAGGATTCGTCTTTGCAGGTGTTTTTTAACGCGTTTCTTTTACCAATCTGCCACAAGGGCTAATAGTCATGCCCTTGCATCAATATTAGGACGCAAACTGACTCATGACCCCCTGAAGAACGAAGGCCACAAATGGGACGAATATCCGTCGCTTTATTTATCCCCTCCTGTACCCACCTAGTTACCCATTCAGCGTACTTCCATATTCACAAAATGTCATGCGCCACGGTCATGGAGGCGAATTCTGCACTTTCCAATCAATTTAATCGTGGTTTGTCTGATGTACCGATTTTTATGCTGTCCGCATTCGAGCAAGGGGCAACGGAGGTTACTTGATAGACCCGCCACTAAGTTGGGTGGTCACGTGCTGGGTGCACGCCACACAATACACACAGTCTGCCTAGTCAACATCAGATGCGCGCCCTACTTGTGCTGTATTAGTAGTTGTCGTTTTGCTAACTTTCTCGCCTGTTGATTCCTGTGTGTAAATGTATGTTTGCTGTATCGATGTGTACGGTGGAGTGCTGTGTCTATGCACTCGTAGACAACGTCTGTGCGCTAGTACAAACACTGATAGACACGACAGTCCTGTGCGCGTTATATCACTGTGTCGGTATTATGCTGTCATGTTTCTTACGGGACGCAATCAACGTTGGATGACTGGCTTTGTCTGAACGCACTATTGCCGCCTGGCTATTCTTACGTTGTTCCTAGTGTCTGATAGCTTATTCTTTATAGTAATTCATTTTCGCTTTTCTTTTCATTTTCGATCCAGATGCCACTGCAAAAATGCTGTCTGTCAGTTGGTACATGAATGGAGTTGATCCAGTGCGGAACTGTGACCGCCTTGGAAGCCAGTCTTCGACAACACAGGATTGGCAACCTCCATCGACCAACTTTTTCAGTCCTTACTGTCGGTTTGAAGCCCAACAAGCTACGAAGCTGACATGGGCGAAACTGCAGCGAAGTGTCCCACTAATTCATCAGCTGGTTAGCCGGATGAACCTGACTCAAGCGGAATATGATGGTTTGCTCAATGCGGTGGGTTTTACTTTGTCAAACCCAGTTTATTCTCGCTATGCCAACATTGGGGTTTCATTATAATATTCATCCGATGATCTTTTTTCCGGCTTATCCAAGCAACTGAACCCTTTCCTATATCCTCCTTTCGAACTCCATATTCCGGTCCTGCACAAGATCGAATCATTCACGTTTGCAGCCGTCGGTGTTCGAACATTTCTGTGCGTCAAGGTTTTCCGCTTTCTGCCATCTGTAGCTCGCTCCCTCTCCTTCAGGTCTCTCCAAAACATGGTCGCCGTTTTAGTTGCTGATTTGTTTTTCTATACCTTGAAGACAAAATTACTTCGGGCCTGTGACCGAACATTTTTAGTCAATATGACTTTATTATGACTTTATATATGACTTTTTATATGACTTTATATGACTTTATTATCTGGAAACCAAATGTTGCTCATCCTCCACTCACAGACCAGGAAGGCCTTGTCAATATGTGATTGATACAATATCGTTCAGCTGTAGCACCCTTTCGGTGTCTAACTGCCATGCCACCCGAAGGTTGCACGAGGGCTGGGATACTGTCAGGTTGCCCAAGCCTAGACAGGGGAAGTCGAGAGGCAGAGGTCGGGTTCGAACCACGGACCTTCCGGTCAGTAAATTCTTGCTCTAACCACTTCCTCCATCTCGCCCATACAATATAGGAACTAGAGATTGATGTCTGACAATACAGACGACGATTAACGAAATTACGATCTGTACCGCAAGTGGCTTCAGCTCTTGTAGTATAAATGACAAGATCAGTGCTTGCACTGTCAAGGCACATCTCTTAATGTGAACCTTCGTTCCCTGTCGTATCACCGGAACATTAGTTCTGGATTCAAAGAGTCCGTCCATGGTGCTTCAAAATGTGCTGCACTTGCAATGTAGATGTCGGGCTTATGCTGACGGGTTTCAAAACCTCAACAGACTGATCACATTTGATCGTCACTACCTACGAAACATTGCTCTTATTTGGTAGGATCAACGTGTGAGCAACACACACACACACAAGTTCATCCGCAAGTTTCCGGGATCCGAAACGGTTATCGTTCCGTGGACTCAGCGTTGGTGAATCAGTCACTGCGCCAGATAGGACGTATCCGTCCATACCTCGCCGAGCACGGTTCGGAAGCCACGAAGTAGATTAAAACCGTCAAGCAAGAAGACTGGGTACACGCGAATGAATGTCACCATTGTCCGCCTGTGGTCAGTTGGGTAATTTCGACTGTCTATTTAGAAATCTCTAGTGGCCTTTGTAATTGGTTAAACAAAATTTCGGAAGTGAAATAAAATCTATACCAATGGCATCCTTGTTGTGAGCCGATTTCGACCAATCTATTTTATTTTTATTTTATTTTTATTTTATTTTATTTTACTTATTTGTTTATTTTATTTTATTTATTTTTTATTTTTATTTTATTTTACTTTTCCATGTAGTGTCGTAGATAGGTCTGCTAATACATATGTGTATACTTAACAAGGGTGAGATAGCTCAAGTGGTTAGAGCGCGAATTCGCTGACGGAAGGTTTCGTGGTTCGAACTTGACCTCTGCCTCTCGACTTCCCCTATCTAGGCTCGGGCAACCTGACAGTGTCCCAGCCCTCGTGCTTCTTCCGGGTGGCACGGCGTCTAGGCACCGAAAGGGTGCTACAGCTGAACGGAACTTAACTTTAACAAAATAATACAATTTAGTGTGTGACAAAGTACTGCCTCCTCAAGCATACAGTCTGGTTTCGTGGTGTTAATGGTAGCACTTGATCATAGGAGCCAGGTTGCCAGTCCTATCCCTTGAAGGTTTCTCAGGTAAGCAAGTATAAAGGTCATGGTTAGTTAGATATCAGGCGGTTATTGATCTGTTCGCTGAGCTTGACAGTTTTATTGCAGATGTTTCATCGCCACTCGTAAGGATCCAACCGCGCACGGGTAATGTCGTCACAATTGGCGACGAAACATCTACACAGAAATGGCGAGGTTCGGTTAACAGGTCGATAACCACCCGATCTACGACCACTTAACGCACCGAGCTATCAATATTTGGATATGTTGTTAGAATGATGCTCACTTGCAATTTTCAATTCATGAAGTCAATGCAATTTTTAAGAAGTTGATTCTGCATGTGGTATTCATGTAGACTCGATCACCCCGAGAGTTTGCATCCGTCGCTCAGCTACGAACTCACTACTATGATCTCGCATGCGGTTGGGTCCGTCGGCATCAAAACCACTGGAAATGGTGGACAGTTGATTGGGACAGGAAACAGACGCTCACGATTTCTGGGCTGTTTAGCTCACACGGAAAATGGGTCTATCCAACTCTGCATCACGGTAAGCTTAGTTATTCGTTCATCCATGTGCACTAATGGTGTCCCGGTTTATATTTTTAGCTTCGTTACTATGTCGCGTGTCATTTTTGTGATATTACGAATAAACGTCCACTGTTGGATGAGGATGCCTGTCTTATTTCTCTGAAAACCATCTTGATGCTGGTATATCGAGCAAAGATGTGCATCGTATCGAATGATAATATCTGAGCTCTATTCACTGTCCTTTCGGTATCATACCAAAGTTCGCCTGAGGACTCGTTGAAAAAGGTCACTATTATTCTTTTTTTCGATGTGACTCGTATTTGTCATGAAACCGTTATTACTGACCTGCATGGAACTATCTCGCTTGGCACAAACTAACTTTCCCCGTATCTCTGCGCACCTGTCAACCATTCACGGTTGTACCATTCAGTTCGAATGCTACGAATAGTTAACCGCCCCGTCAGTCTCCACTCGCTTCAGTCTGCGCACCTCTGGTGATCCGGAGGCTGCTGCGGTGGGATGAGCAGGGGTTGATATTGTGCTAAGTCACCGGGCAGAAGTATCCTTACTTGACTGGATACATGTTGATAGTCGCCTCTGTGCGGTTCGTCTGGCAACGTCTGTGAAGGAGTCTCACAAGCGGCAAGTTAGATGTCTGTTTATCGTGTCTGCCTATGCCCCAACTGACTGTAGCTCTGACACCGTCAAAGACAGGTTTTAC
>NW_008751697.1:580811-641600 GCF_000715545.1 Opisthorchis viverrini | reverse complement strand
ACTGGAAGTTGTGGAGCGTTTTACGTATCTTGGAAGTTGTATTAGTTCTGACTGTAGTGTGACAGATGAGGTGAATGCACGAATCTGCAAGGCTCGGGCCGCGTTTGCTAACTTGAGACACCTATGGCGTCAGAATGGTTTATCCCTGAATCTGAAGGGACGTGTGTATCGAGCTACAGTACGGGCTGTTTTGTTGTATGGCTGTGAGACTTGGCCTATTCGAGCAGCGGAACTGAGACGTCTTCAGGTGCACCAGAAGCTGCGTTGGTTGGGACATGTGTTACGTATGCCGAACCATCGTTTGCCGAAGCGAATGCTGTTTTCCATGCCCAACTCAGAGTGGCGTAAACAGAGAGGTGGCCAACCCTTGACTTGGCAGAGAAGTATGAAGGAGATCACGAAACGCTTGGGTGCTGTCAGTGCTACTCGCCTTCCAGGATGGATACCTGGTACCCATGGACAATAATCCGAATTATTCGAAGAGACAATATTCTTTTTATGTTGTACCAGTTGCGATGCGGTGATCGTTTACCCGAATCCATGCAGTTTCAGTTACTCGACGTTCGATTTATTGGGACATCTGTCCAGTTATGGTTCAGTGGACCATCCTGATGTTCACGTTTGCTTCTCGCAGACTACTGAAATTTCTGTCATATGCGTGCACCCGTGGCTGGCTGATGTCCGGAAACCTGAGACATGGTATACATGCACGTTCAGGTCTTTTTGAGGACGTGTGCAATCTCCTTTCTTTCCAAACTAGGGAGTGTGGTGCTGCTCAGAATGCGCGATTAAGACTATTTATGAATTTGTCGTGGCAGATAGAAAGTTTCTTCCACAGAATCAAAGTCCAGTTAACTGATGCATGGACAGCTGGTATTCGACCGGTGCTAGTCCTTACGAAGTCAGTTAGACAAACAGCACGGAGGCGACTGTTTACAAGTACCCAGTTAATCAAGGAAGTTTCGTCTTGGGAGCTGAGAGCTAGACCAACACCGACGCAACCAACCATGGTAGCTGAAGAACCGACTGGGGCGTGATTCGATAGCATTTAGACAGCAGAGTTGCCTCAAGTTCAGTTATTATGCTTATGTCTGGTATTCGGTTTCAGAAGTCTACTAAACGTCTTGATAAAGCATCAAAAGTGCTCCCGAGAGCAGCTTGTTGGCCAGCTTGCTTCTGGATTCCAACATTAAATATTGTAATAAAAGTGAATGAACGGGACGAGGATTATCCGTACTCACGTTCACGCTCGTTCGAAGAGTTGTCCGGCCATCCTAGCGTGATCATTCTGGTGAGTTCATATTGAATACCTCATCAACAGGTTTCGAGCGCCTGTGGCCATACCTGACTAATAACGAGGACGGTTTCTGAATCGTCGTTCGAAGCATCCGGCATACCAGGCACATCGTCCAAGCTGGTCAAGTTTGCTTGTTCGGAAGTGAAAACTCAAATGCCTCCGGCTTGCTCTGGTGGAGTAGTTTTAACTAGCTTGCCTCGCATGTCAGATGTTCGGAGTTCAAACTCTGGCGCGACGAAGGATATACACTGCTGCTGAGCTCTGCTAAGAGCGGAACTCGAGTCCGGTACTTTATTCTTTGATGTGGACTATCCAGAATGATTGCGGCAGAACAGAAAGACCGTTCAAACCAGAGTAATGTGATCGTGAGTCTATCGAACACCTACAACTACATAATCATAATGCCTCAGGATGGGGGTCCGCAATTATCTGAATCTCTCTTCTTTGAGATGACTAACGACTCAAAATCTCTACCCATCTAGGTGGCTCACCACTGATGCTGTGGGCGTCGTGCTGTTCGCAGTTTTGCTTGGAAAGCGTGTACTCAACACAAACCCTCGAAGGTTCTGTGGATAAGTTTCGTTAAGAGATACCAATGAGTTTATACAAGTATCCAAGTTGGTTGACATGGTTTGTACTCAGTCGTGACGGTCTGTTAGTATCTTTTGGCACGATAAAGTGACGTTAATGCACATACATGGATGATTTTTCTCTATCTTGGCCTACAGAAGGATCTAGTCTTATCCTGTGGCGTTCACAGTGCACGTTTCCGGGTATGGCCGACGACTTTACACTGCCAACACCGTCGAGCTTGTACCAAGTTATAAGTGGCTTAAGTATCTGCGTGACGGTCGTTCGAATACGACGCCATCTTGCACCGTTCAAGGTGCTGGAAACACTAGTGGTGTGGGCAGTATATCTTATTATTGGTAACCCGGATGGTTTTACTGCTGTTGATCGGGTAGCACTTGATATGCTCACCGAAGATGCGCCCTAGTATGATGATGAGACGTCTGCAAGCCGATTTCGAACTTTGACGACCACTAAACTGCCGCGTATCAGCGTGTTATGCATCTGTGATCTTCACAGTTATACGCCACGTGAAAATGGCTCCCTGACCCCCAGCTACGGCCGAATC
Source organism: Opisthorchis viverrini (assembly GCF_000715545.1). NCBI lineage: Eukaryota > Metazoa > Platyhelminthes > Trematoda > Opisthorchiida > Opisthorchiidae > Opisthorchis > Opisthorchis viverrini. Next base: position 639,165 of record NW_008751697.1, on the reverse strand, counting down.
CAACCACTTCTACCGCAGGAGAGTTTTTCGGATAACTTTCACCACCTTAATCCAGGGTAGTTTATGGTGAGAGCTGCATTAAATACACGCATTCTGGGTGACCTTCGAGGAGAAATTCATTAGCACATATAACTAGCCATTAGGAAAGAGGCACTGTTTTTTTGAACGCATCCAAGATGTCAGTAAAATGTCACGAGAAATTCAGATTCAAATTTTGAATGGATGATTTGATTGCCCCACAATTAAAGAATTTGCGTTTACTACCATCCCTAAAATGACGGCATCTCAGTAGTTTGATGCAAGGAAGTTGAAACGTCTTTCCGTTCTCTCAGAATGGTAACACAGTGATTTTCGATCGTTTTCGCACTTTATGGGACTTTCAATGTATCGGGGGAGGTCATTCATTGATTAATTTTTTCATTGATCCATATGAAATACCGTGCATGAGACAAACACTATTTGTAAGTAGGAAATGGAAAATCGGATCAACACTATCATATTATCAGTGTTTTGCACCCATCTCTTAATTTTGCTTCGGATATGAATCATGACGAAACTAGTGGTCGTTTTTCGGTTGGTTCGGTGACTTCAGGATGAATATTCGGGATGGCAAGATGCACATCGCCTTATATCCTCCCCCAACATGCTGCTCTTTCTCCGGCTCACCCTGTACCCGACTTAAATCTCGACACAGGTATAGATAATATACGAATGTACACCTCTCTTACTTTACGATATGTTGTACGGGGGGCCGGAGTTTCTGCGTTCAAAATCCAAGTTTTCTAAGAGAATAAAACATAGGGTTGTCGGAAACTCGGGGACTAGGCCTACCTACTGTGCTCCGAGAGGGGTGAAACCTGACCGTGTACCGTCAAACAGTTCTCAGAAACCTTATGTCCCCCTGAGGGAAATTAATAAACCTCAGTTTAGATACTGTAGCTTCTCAGCACTAAATCCTGGGATGGATGATGCTCAGAACATTATTCTTTGATGGGATTTGGACAATACATTACAATTGTTACCAGTTCTCAGCAGCAAGGCTGATAGAAACTGCATAATTCCGTCTGCTGATTAAAATCCGCGAGGACCAACAGCTACATCATTGGAGACAGAATTCAAATGAGAGTTAATATTTCTCTCTGATAATTGCCAGGAAGAGTTGGAAATGATAGACCCAAGAGGGGCAGGTTTTGACACCGTTCACCATAGGTCAAACAGATAGCACACTCATCATTAAGAGATGATGTACAAACCGTCGTCTATTGGACAAACTGACAGTGCGCGACAAGCTGAACAGGCCACCTGCTCTATCCCTTCTTTCTGAACCAGGTTTGTACATGTGACAGTGTGTTGGTTTTTAAGTCCTGTTTGTTGCTCATTCATCCTAGCTCTCTCTCTATTAACATTTGACTGTCCCTTATGGTATCAGAAAACCTGTACGGTAGAGACGCCACGGCTAGCAGGGAATTCTTGCCACTTTTTGAAGCATTTCGACTGTCCTTGGCTCCATAAACGGATTGAGACCACATGCGTGCGTTTGTAAAACCCTGGATCGAGTATCATGAGGCCACAAATAGGACTTTTGTTGCATGCATACAAACGACCTGTCTTTCACCAATGTAAAAACGCGACTCGTAGTGCAGATACACGCTTAGGAAGCACATCTGCCGTGAACACTACACGAGACCAGGTAGTTAGTGGACAACAATTTCACAATCATGGTGAACGACTGTCAGATGACTCGATTACCGAATGAATTGGGCAAACAATCAGTATCCCAGCAAATGATCCCTACCGAACCCTGGGAACCGCCTCTTGGGTGGGAGCGGGGGGTTCCTCTTCTCCAGGTTGAGACTGCCATGATAGACAGACCACCAGGGTACGGTCGGTCAGGTTCTAGTGCCTGATACCCGATTTCACGCTTCAGCCTTTATGGAAACCGCCTTGAGAGAATAACAGAGTCCACAACACAACATGCCTCCTAAGTTTATTTCACGGAGTGTAAAGGATGACTTCGTTCGTTTTAGAATATGCCTACTTCCGATTATACTGAAATATACTGCAAACTTTGTAGGGTGTTTGTTTAGCTCGGGGACATTTGTTGAATGAATGAGATCTAAAAATTGGGAGGAATAGTCCGAATGTTTGGGAAGAAGTTGAGAATGGAGATCTGAATAGATTTCCCGACTGCATAAGACGGAAGTACGGTCTGTGTAAGGGAACTCGCTTTGAATTACTTATCTGAGGAACATTTCAGAGCCCTTACCCATCTTTTGACTCAGTAACTTTACGTCTAAGTATCATTCAACTATCCCACCTGCTTGGCTGCAGGTACGGGGCGGACCTAGCTCGATGGCTGAATGTTTAAACTAGGATACTGTAGAACACATGCACTTGAAGCTGTATCGAGTTGTTTAGATTTACTTTTCTCAGAAGATATTAGAGTGGAAGCGATGGCCTCTTGCTCAGTCCATCTTTCTTCTCGAGAGACGGCCGCGTCGTTGCTTTAATGAAAAATCTCGCCGCCTTTGTACCGTCATTTCAGCCAGTAGTATAATTTCACCCTAGGATGTCCAGTGATATGATTATCCGCAGTGCATGTATCTGGTATGGTTGAAGCGTGGGAAGCAAAGTTCTAGCCGGTATGTCTTGACGAATCACGACATTACTCCTGTCTGTTAAGCAGTCAGACTATGATAGAGACATTTATCCAGAATAAGCACTATTTACCTTGTATTCAGTGGGAGTCTATCCGCTCCATATCGGAATCACACTAAAAGGTGCATCGATGTTGGGTTTCGAATTTCTTAGTAGGAACGAATATCATCCAAAATCTTGTGGTTGTTGCGGATCCCCTAGCAACAACCGCCATTCCATATGCCTTACAATCGTCTCATCCTTAATGATACGTGGTGTTAGGGTGGGTTCATCTAAACTGATAAATACAATACTAATATTGTTTTTGTTCCAGTTGCCAAAGCTGCCGTGGACTATGTGAACAATGCTTCGGACTATTTTGCCAACACAGAGTATGCCTTACAACTTGATGTTCGCAACTTGACCTGTGTAAAGGACGTGGTGGTTAACGATCTGTTTGATATGCTGTTCAGTTCATCAGACGTCAAAATGGTCGGTATCATTGGTGAGTTAACGTTATTTCTGTGCTCATTAGTTGATGCGACCGATATGTTTTTTTATCGTCAGCATTTAGCTCGACTCAGATCAGGTCCAGATTCAAACATTCGACAGGGTGATCCAGGTCAACGGTAGCCATAAACAATGGATCTGAACTTCCTTCATGTTAATGTGGTTTATGTGTGGGGGTTAAACGTGTGAGCAAAACTATTAAGAACGCACCGTGAAGCGTTGACTAATGACATCCATAAGAGAACCCGAGTCGAATAGTTAGCCTATTCATTACCACCGCAGACGATTTACTGTACCTCAAATGTGGAAGATTGTGGTTATCCCCCAAACCCTTTTTTTCTGAATGATGTGTTTATTCCCTGACTTCTTTGCGCCTTATTTTTGAGTCTGTTGTCATCTGAATAGCTTCCAGTTTCTTCATGCTGTCATGTAGCCAGTTGTCTTTTCTCGGTTATATCAATCCCGCGGCGCGACACGCCACCTGGTCCGGATGGTCTGCACCCGGCACTCTTTGCAGGTGGTGAGGTCCCGGTGAACAGTCTAACAACCATACTGCAGAAGATCTGGAACGAAAACAGAATGCCAGTCGAATGGAGCTCCTCAGCCGTCATCCAAGTTTTCAAAAAGGGAGCAAGAACGTCGAGCGAAAATCATTGTGGAATTAGCCCGGTATCGGTCGAATCTAAGATGCTCTCTGGCATTATTTTACGCAGGTTGATGGATTATCGGGAGAGAGATTCGTGAAGATCAAGCCAGGTTTCATCCTGGCCGAGGATGTATCGACCATATCTTTATCCTGAAACATTTTTGAACAGCGCCAATCTTTCAAACGTACCACGTTGGTAGTTTTTCTTGATCTGTAAGCTCCTTTTGACTCTGTCGGTCGTCAGAAACTTTGGTGGCGACTGGCGACCACAGTTGTCTCTTTCAAATTTATATCTTCTTAGGGCACTGTATGCGAACTCCTGTGGGATCGTACGAACATATGCCAGGCTTTCACCTGAGTTCACCACGTCCAATGGTGTAAGGAAAGGTTACTCCTTCGCCTCTTCTCTTCAGCTTTGTTACTGACATGCTACTTGAAATTCCTCTCCCTGCTTCTGAGACCTCGGAGGTGTCAATGCTTATGAGTTGTTCGCTCACAGACTGGTTCAAATCCTTCCAAAATGCAAATCGTTTTAAATAACCCGAATAATTCTACTGGTTCACACAAGTGGATCGTTTAGGTCTGGGACATCGCACACTTGGTGCTTAACGACATGTTAAGCTTCTGGATCTGCCCTCGTTCAGTTTCTGTGAAATGTCGGATGTTGCCTCATAGTTTTCAGTTTTACCCGACGGAAGTCATTCTAGTAAACGGTCTTTTGCAAGCCTTATTTGTCCCTGTTTCCTATTCCAATAGCCGCCTTGTGTTCTGATGTAATTGAACCAGTCATCGATGTTGCGAAACAACGAAGAATTCTGGTCGTTAGCCCTACTGCTGAATCCGATCGGATCAATCAACCTTCCGGTGACTCGTATTTTTTTCGTACCATTCCATCCATGCGAAATGTTAAGTGAGTGTTAATGTTTTTAATGATTTCCGTTTGTGATTCTTCGCATAAGTGATACTGATTGCTTATACTGACCTGAAAGCAGCAAGCGGGATTCCGGCCTGGTAGGGGTTGTGTTGACCAAATCTTCACACTGCGTCAGGTACTTGAACAACGCCATACATATAAGCGACCCACGATTTTAGTATTCCTGGATTTCCGAGGCGCATTCGACTCGGTTGATCGGTCTGTTCTTCTTGAGACGCTTGCCCACCAAGGAATGCCCCGGAAGTTTGTAAACATAATACGTTCTTTGTATTCTCAGACTTCCGGACGTGTGAGAGTGTACGGAGAGCTCTCCAAAAGCTTCCGCACACAAAGCGGTGTCCGTCAGGGATGCCCACTCTCTCCATTACTTTTCAACTTTGTGATCGATGAAATAATGAGACGAACGCTGGAGGATCTCCAAAACCCTGGTGTTCAAATAGCCAGTGAAGAAAACCTTGTCGATCTGGAATATGCAGACGACATCGTTCTCATGTTCGAAGAGGAGGAGAAGGCGCAAGTATTCTTGGATGAACTGACCAAAGTCATCCCGTCCTTTGGTATGCATTTTGCACCCACAAAGTGTAAGGTCATGCTTGTGGACGTGCAGTCACTGAACACGCCCCTTACAATCCAGGGAGAGGTACTGGAAGTTGTGGAGCGTTTTACGTACCTTGGAAGTTGTATTAGTTCTGATTGCAGTGTGACAGATGAGGTGAATGCACGAATCTGCAAGGCTCGGGCCGCGTTTGCTAACTTGAGACACCTATGGCGTCAGAATGGTTTATCCCTGAATCTGAAGGGACGTGTGTATCAAGCTACAGTACGGGCTGTTTTGTTGTATGGCTGTGAGACTTGGCCTATTCGAGCAGCGGAACTGAGACGTCTTCAGGTGCACCAGAAGCTGCGTTGGTTGGGACATGTGTTACGTATGCCGAACCATCGTTTGCCGAAGCGAATGCTGTTTTCCATGCCCAACTCAGAGTGGCGTAAACAGAGAGGTGGCCAACCCTTGACTTGGCAGAGAAGTATGAAGGAGATCACGAAACGCTTGGGTGCTGTCAGTGCTACTCGCCTTCCAGGATGGGGACCGCGTGATCCTCACTGTGCCGAGTTAGAGACACTACAAGATATAGCTGCCAAGCGATGTCAGTGGCGTTCTTGTTGTCAGTTTCTATCCAGATTGCCTGAGTGAATATCTGGAGGTGTAGGCACCTCGGAATGATTGTGTTTAGCTAGCACTAAGTCCCTCCTCCGTCCACCTTTATTCTTTTCTTTGCAATAACGCTTTCAAATAAGTCATGGTTGTACGGCAGTGAAGCATCGGTGTTGAACACTGATGTCATGCTCTCGATGATGATGATGATGATGGGGATGATGATGAGTGATTCTTTACCTGTTACTGAGCGACAGCTGATCAAATTGATCATAGAAAACCAGTCCTGTTGCTTTTCTGTCGTTTTGGAATGTTCCGTTATTACTGATTAACGAATAATGGTAACGACGAACGGTTCCTGTGCCCATGCGCATCACTATTTGATCATCCGCGGCCAAGCATTGAATCTACCGCAATTGGTCTTCTATAGCATGGGCCACTATATGACTCTCAGTTTTTTCAACCACGGTCTGTGCTAAAATGAGAATGCGATTCTGTTGATAAGTTTCGCGCCAACCACAGCGTGCTGATCACCACCTTAAAGGGGTTCCGGACAGACACCAGCGCCAATTCGTCATGAGTGCCCTACGAGTACTTTGGTGAATAGTGTTTATCCATCAAGCTTGTTACATTGCGTTGGAACTATGCTATGTGGCTCAACTACTAAACCTTATCGCACAATTCTGACTGATGGAGCCCATAGTCGATGAGCCGCCAGCTGACAAGAATTGTACTGGAAGTGTGCGGGCTAAGGAAATGGAGCGTGCTCTGGTGATTGGCGATTGTGTGTGCCAGTCGCTCTGGTCGCTCAGGTTACGAAACCATCTTTGAGTTTTACACACAGCTCGTCACCGGTTGCCCCAGACAGGTTGAATGTAGGAAGGAGGCATAAAATCACTGAGGCCTGCAGAGATTTATTTGTACAGGGATGAGATGCCTCAGTGGTAAGAACGCGAATTTTCTTGCTGGAAGTTCCGTGGTTCGAACCCGACTTCTTCATCTCCACTTCTCTTGTCTTGGCCTGGGAATCCTGACAATGTCCTAGACCTCCTGCCTCCTTCAGGTGGTATGTCGACTAGGCACCAAAGACTGAACGATTATCTATTACTATCTAGTGGAGATGCATCAGCGGCCTAAATGTGGTCTCAGTATAATTCTGCATGTCACCTCACTGTCATATTGTTCCTGGGTTGCCCAGGACCAACCATTTCCGTTGTAAACAAACACGTGGTGCTTGTGTAGTGGGGAGCATAGTTACATTCTTCGCCATGAGAACAAACACCTCAAATTACTAGTCAATGCTTCGTAACTGATGGAAGCGCTGGTGTCTCGCAGATCTGGTTTTGCTCCTGCTAATGTGTTAACAGGTTGTCTAGCCCCTTAAGTTTGCTCGTACTGATGTTGGTTCTTTGGTCGTTTCTTATGAATGGATGATTTGTGTCCCAGTACCTGGACACGCTTCGTCTGAGAACGCGCCACACCTGCGTGTAGACCCTCGCCAGATGTCTAGCTCTAGTGCCAGATTTTCCCATGTCCTAAAGTCGAAGTTAATGTTTCTTAACTTCATCTGAAGCTTGTTACTGTATCATAATTTCGGTTCACCGTGTTCCAGCAAACTGCTTTTCAGCAGCTAGTATAGCAGTTGTTTGGAATTTACAAGGTCCAGTCGGTGCAGGTGGATTCAAGCATTCTCGTTTCAATACATTTCTGTCTTTTAAGGAAATCGAGTTTTCGGGTTTTGTTATGACCAATGGCTATGCACAGTTTTTCACAGACATGGCAGACAATATCGGTGGAGGATCTAGAGATGAAGCTGGTGTACCTTTTATGTGCCGCCTTATTAAAGTGTAGAAACCACGGTAGCACGGTAGTGTTGTGTTTGTGTCTACTGGCCGATGACAGACACATTTTTGAAATCTTCCAAATGTGACGCTAGCCTTCGCTGTCTGCCAGTTCAACTGTGCCGACATTTTGGTTTCGGTTACCCGAATAGCAGTTCCCGGTCCCTTTTCCGTCCAACTCCATGATTGATCGGTTTTCGCGCTTTCCAGAAACGGCTTGATAAGAAACGTTCTAAAGGCCACGACCGGGCTGCTGCAGACACGAAACTGTTAGACTACGAAGCTCCGTTTCACAATGTTTAGCAGAGCACAATCAGCACCGAACAACGACATATGAACTCATGTTAGCATTCGTTTGGTTGGAAATCAGCCGGTTCAATAGTCAACCATTCGGGCGTTACTGGATAGCCACATTCAGAAACATACTGAATGGCATTATTATGTGACAGTTCGTATGCCTCATGACCCAGTCTCATACCAGATTGGCTAATCGGTGGAAGTCCGATCAACATAGATTTCCCGTCCGACAGGTCGGGGTTGGAAAATGCGTGGCAACTGGTAACGCACTGGTGTTCCCTGCCGAATAGTGCTGCCCTGTTGTCAGGCTTTTGAGTCAAAGACTTTGGTTGATAAACCCAATCGTCCTGTCTAGGTCTCCGCACCCGGGCAGTATCCCAACTCGCGTACAGACACAGTTCGTACAACTAGAAGTACTGTCATGCCACGTCGGCCGTCGCATGGTGTCAGGCGCGTCGACTTACCTCATGCATACAAAAGGGCGGGTAAGTGAAAACAGGTTACTGCTGACGCCTCCATTCTCCCTCCATCTGCCCCACAAGTAACTCTCCCCTTGTTGGCTTGTCGTTGGGACCAACGACTCCGTTCAATTGGAGTTAGTCTTAGCCGCGCCGATACCCTCAGATCTCTTGAAATCGATCTTCAAATCTCGACTTCCAGTCTAACCTGCTGCTTTTACCGTTCTCACCTTGAAACAAGCAGGATAACAATCTCCTCTTGCTCTCATTGTGGACTTGCTTAACATTGATGTGTGCTGTGTCTCGGAAACAAGGACAACTCAAGATGTATGCAAAGTGGTTGAGCTAACTTCCTCATCACTCTTCACTGCTTCCAGCTGAGCACCTATGAGTATCCAGAAACCGCTGTGGCAGGAGTTGCAGAGGTTGACATCGTCCTAATTCCCCAGGCAGAAGAATCTTTGCTTAACTGAAAATCCATCGATGGTCGCATTAGTGCGGTTCATCTGGTAACATGGGAACGAGTCTCACAAGCGGGAATTTTATCATCGTCCACATTGTTGTACATTTTTCCACAGCCTAATGTACCTCTAACAACATCAAAGGCAAGTTTAGTGATGCCTTAAGTGCCCTGTTACATGGGCTAATGGCTCAGATCTCGTGTTAGCTGGATATCTGGGTGCACTTGTAGATAGACTTTGAGCATTTGCAATTCAATCAGGTAGTCGAAATGGATTGAACTCGGTACGTACGAGCAATGTCAAACGATTACTCCAGCTACGTGGTTACCGCAGACCGTTTTGATGCAGTACCAAATTCCGAAATAACAAATTTATCTGGCCACGTGGTGTCCTCCAACAGCATGCCTGGTACGAACTCAAATTGATCACCTCGTCATGAATAACAAAATTTTGCTCGTTTTGGAACACATTTGGGAATTGCGGCCATTTTCGTATCTCCAGGCGATTCTCTCTTCATTTTTCAGGGCCGGGTAACGAGTGGACAATTAGCATTGCAACTGAGTGCCTGGTAAATCCCGATGTTAGAATTCTTCAGAATCGTCTTGTGGATTCTATTCCAACTGCTCCACCGTCGGATGGGAATTCATGCTGGAACGTGATGGCTGCATCCGTGTACAGTGCCTCGAGTTTCACCTGTGACACTTCGTTACCAGATTGGCTCAATCATTGGATATCGGACAGAACGGTAGCACTGCCCGATTTTGGGAATGTTCCTTTCGGTTCTGAATGTAGTTAAGCCCGAGGATTTATCGGAACCAAGTCAAACTTAGTGTACGCGCTCACCATGAAGCCTGGTAGACACAGTAGGCTAAGCAGACGGAAGGAGTTGAGAAAAGCGTGAATGCGTGGTGATTATTTCGACTGATCCTTACCATCGGTCTTCGGAAATATCCTGTGAGCGAAATCATCAAGGGTTAAAGTTGCTCGACAGTCCTCATTAAAGGACACACCGACTGCTGAGCCGCGCAATTTGAACCACAATTTTCGCGGCCACTTTCTAACACTGATCTGAATACTGCAGTTGCAACAAAAACATGAACGCAGAACCTAGAACCTTCTACGCCCTCGAAGGTTTATGGCTTCATATATTCTCTGAAGCGCCACCGAGCTGCTGGTCGCGACCACATGCTACCCACACTGTGCAACGAAGGAGTTGGAATCCTCAGTCTGCTTTCGTCTGATGTATTTGTCTGCATCTGAGGGGAAGATGACCATCCCAAACACATGGGGAGAGTGGATACTAGCGCCCATTTTCAAGAAACGAACTCACAGTTTGTGCGGTGACCAAAGGGCGGTCAACCTGACTCCAGCTGTCGCTGGGATTTTAGCGTCACTTGTCCTCCGGCCGTTTATGGTGGCCCGTGTTACATTGACTGGAAAACATCTACAGTACGAGCTGTTTTGTTTTCTGAATATGGCACCTGGCATTTTCGGGTGTCAGGACGGCGACAGCTTAACGTTTTCGACAGCCATCGTCTCAGAACCATGGCTTGTGTGGGCGAATCCGCAGCGACACAGTAAATGAGAATTCGGTTGTGCGACCGGCTCGACTTGTCGTACACTGATTGTAGCTGCCGCAGTTTCGTTCACCGATGATTTGGGTGGGGGGGTTAGGTAGCTGCGCATTGCACGCACGAGCTTGTAAATTGGTGCATAAATCCAGCACCGTCAGTGGGGTGTCAATTGGGGGGAGGGTGGAAAAGGAGCTGTGCATTGAAGGCAATAGCTTTGATGCACGAGCGCCATTGAGGGCGCGACTGGGCCGTGTTTGATAATGACTCTATCCATTGATGTGGCCCGTCTCGGGGTCCCAATCCAGGAAGACGGCAGTGACCAGCGAAGCTGAGTTTGCTGGTAATGGCTTTCATGCTTCGCTGCCAAGTCATTGTTTGACCGCCTCTGCCTCTCTTCCACCCTTTACATGGTTGTCCGAAAAGAGCCCTTCGAGGAAGTCGGTCGACTGGCATACGAAGTACGTGACCAAGTCGAATCTGATACAAAGTCGATAAGCTCTCAAACCAGTGAAATGGCTGCAAATCGCACCTTGTTTCATTCAGGTGTTTTGAAGTCCCTCAAAGTGGAGCACCACATTTGTTTGAATGTTTGAATGTTCTAGACGTATTCATGAAGATTTGCATTTACAATTGACCCCGTTCAGTTAACTAGAACGACCAAAATATACAGATTGTAACGGTCGCCGTTAGCCAACTTAGAAGACCCATGCAGAGATTCAAGGTTGAAATAGAGGTTGCTTTTCTAGCTACGTATAACACAAGAAGCAATGACTGCAATCCGGAGGGTAGAAATGTTACTGTGCATATGTGAGGATCTGATTCACCATCAACAGGAATTTCGCCAGAAGAATGTGTTTAATCAAAATTCTGAACTGATTTGGTCATGCACACCGCAACTCGAATCGTCGTCCTTCCAATTCAAAGTGTGAGAACCTGGCAGCAAGATATCTTCTAATATAAAAGAGCTTTATATGGAAAACCCTAAAAATACTTACCAAATCCTGAGATTGTAGAAACCTCACCGAGTGCCACGTTATCCCCAAAATGTGGGCCAGCCAATAAGTGGTTTGATCTTCCAACCATACATGGTAGTCCTACACTGTCGAAACGGCGGTTTTCCCGCCGGCGCATTATCCAATACGGTCGAAATACTTTTAAAACCAAAGAGCCCGGTGCTGCTCAACAGGCACCTGCTGTGCGCAACCGCATCGGGAATGAGACAGTAATGCCTTATTCCCTGCGCCCTCGGGTTAGGCCAACCCCCTGCAGCCGAGCAGGTCAGACTATTGAGTCATCGGCTCCGGGCAGGGTCCCCAAAGAAAACCCTATATTCTCCCACTGCCTCGTGGGTCAGACTTTTGAGTCAGAGGCTAGGGTCAGGGTCCCCGAACAAAACCCCACACTCTCCCACTGCCTCGTGGGTCAGACTTTTGAGTCGAAGGCTCAAGGTGGGGTACCTCAACCAAACCCCCTTCCTCGGCCTGGGCAACCGGGAAGTATCATTTGCCCGCGCAGTTCAGCGTCCACCGATGTCCCTCCCCAACCCCTTCCCACTGCACAAGCAAACGTCACTGGGCCATTTGACTGTCAGTTATCTGACCGAAGGGCCTTTTGCTCCTCGCTATGGGTACTGTTGGCACGACTCGCCTTTCGAGATGCCCGCGTGATCCCCGTATGGATGGTTGGAAACGGTGCAACATATGCGTGCTAATCGATGTCACTGGCTTCGTTTTCGTCGGTTTCTGTCCATTGTCTGACTGAGTATGTGCAGGTGTGCGCACCTCGGAATGATTATGATGATTTAGTAGTGAGTCCCGCATCCACTCTTACTATTTCCTTCGCAGTAAGGCTTGCAGATAAATTATGGTTGTATGGCGGCGAACTTCGGTGTTAACCACTGATGTTATGCTCTTGGTGACTATGGTGATGATGAGCCACACCACATGACTTCCGAATCGGCACCGTGCACACTCCAGTTGCATGAAGCTGACCCCATAAAGCAAATTGCTGCACCTTCTTACTATTAAGTGTTTTTAATTGGTAAAAATGTGTAGAACCGCCCGTGTTACTATCTGTGTTGCTGGTTATCTACCTGTGGCTCTTTTTACCTGTGCAGCATGGCTCTTATCCGTGTGTTTCGCAACTGGAGCTGGCAACGGGTCGCTGTATTTCGCGAGGATGAACACTTTTTCAACCCTGGTGCATTTCAAAAGAACAATATAGATATCATCATTGATTCGGAAATGAGCGAGAGCCAGTTAACTTACACGTTTGTCAAACGAGTAAGCATGTTTTCGTTGCTTTTTCTCTTGCTAACCGTCTGAAGTCCAAAACAACATCTTGACTAGTGTTGACACAACTCTAAGCACTGGATATACATGTGTGGAAGTAAAACTTGAAGGTGCCCCACGAAAAGCGCAACCAAATTCGAAATTACTCAGCGAAAGGAGGGATGTCTGCGACGCCACTCAAACACTTAGCTTCTGAACCACCCTGGGTAGTCAGTGGCTTGAAAATGTACACTATTCGGTGATGGAGGAACCTCCATGCACTACGTTGGTACTGACCTGTCCTTCGGAATCTCTATCAAGTATCGCAAATAGGTGGTCATAGTTGTTACGGTGCGTAAAGACCGCGCTTCTCAAATTCTGTTGGATTATAGACAACTCAACTACTTCGAAACCATCGAAGTAGTACAGTAGGTTTGAAAAACTGGCTGCTGATTCATGAAATTCCTTCACTGTTGTGACTGGTTAGTGGCTATTCCACGCATCAGTGCATGAGCATAAGGGTGGGACTTGAAAGAAATAATGAACTTGGATTGTGAATCAAGCTGGTGTCCAATCGGCGCCTGGGATATTGGAAAGTTGGTTAAAACTGTCTTATTGTAAGAAATGAATTCACCTTTTATCAACCCTCCGAGATTAACTGAGCTACCCTAATAAGTGATTTTTTATCGAAAAGATTGTCTGGTATTCATGCATGGGGGTTGAGCTTGATACCACACAACTATCCAGTGACGATTTGACGTTGCAGTTGTTTAAAGCGCTTATGAAGCTTTGCCGTGTAATCATTTAAGTTATTCAAGATAGTTTTGATCTTTACATATTTCGACATTTAAGATAGCTTTATTTTCCACGCACTCAGTGCCCGTGAATGAACCTCTTGGAAGGTTTTTAGCGAAAAGTACCAGTCTTGTATTACGTCATTGGATTTGGCGAATCCCAATAGACGAATTGTTGGGCAATTACGGCTACGGGAACCGACATCAGTGCAGTATTTTGTTAAAAATAGGCCACTATAAATTTAAAACGATTGGCGCAAGACTTACGAGGATACTCGATACCGGCCATACGGCCAACTTTCACATGACCTGGTTGGTCGACTGAGACATTCACTTCATCTGGGATTCAGGCAGTCTTTCGCTGCTCACGGGCCGGCACTACAAACGGGTATTGTCAATCTTCAACTCACCGCTCAGAAACAAGGGCTCAGTTTGGTTCAGTCCGTCGAGAAACTTCACGCTCTAGCACTGGGTCGAACTCACAATATAGACACTGCGGGCCTTTAATCACTTAATACTTCCTTATTGTATTGTGATTAATCCGTTCTAATTTGTCCAAGTGTGACGGACCGAGCTTCCTTTTTGTCTGCGTTAATTGAAGGCTGAAATACACTTGCTTTAAGAGTTTCGGAAATGACGGATGCAGTTAAAATTACCAGAAAGAATGTTTTGGAATTGCAAAATGCCAGTGTGTTAAATATGAATGCCCATTTGGCTGAACCTAAAGTATAAACTGAATGACTGGTAGCCAACTGACCCAAAAAATTTTGGTTTGCAATGTAAAAAAAAAAGATTTCAACAGGGGCATTTTGGAATAAATGGTTTTGAAGGCGGTAGATATTTTCTGATTGCTTTTGGAAAAATCTTTTTACAACAGCCTCTAACTTTTGATTTCAATCGAATCTACAAGGCACATGTTCGCAAGCTATTTTTAGATGAGTTATCGTGGACTTTCAAAAGGTCAACTGATCCGACCCGCGTACGCATAGAGCAAAACTTAAGTGTCTGGCGCTATTACCCTGTTGTACACGTCATTCGCTCCTGAAGTCTCGTATGGCATTCCGGTTATTTGATCACGATGGACAGTTCGTCGGATTACACAGTTTTTTAGTTGATTTCCCTGTGTTCAAGCGTGAAGAAGACCTGGTATTCTATCGGATAACACCCATACGTACGGTTTGTCTTCAAGTGAGGATCTATGGGGAAAATGTGGGTGGGGGGTGCAGAAATGGAATATAGAAAACGAATAAGTCCTCCCAGTAGATATACAATTGTACTTGTAAGTAAACGATATTCTGATTGATGAGTCTGCTAGAATCCTGCAGTCAAAACCAGAGTTCAGTTCTGAACTGAAACTGCGATCAGCTGAACTAACCTGGTGGTCCAAGTCAAGCATGACACTCAGAAATTCAGAAAGGCGTGAAGATGCTGATAATATCGCGGTTCGTTTCCATTGTTTTGTTCCAGGGTTCACTGGTTTCTGCACTCCGCATGACACGAAAACCGAATCATCCTGTCGTATGTGCCACTTACCGATCCCAACTCAGATCTCCTAAGCACCCAGAAATGTTTCACGAAGACGGATTTCTAGTTTTTTTTAATCTTCCATGCAAACTCTGTGCACATTTTGCAAACAGGTGTGTCTGCTTCTTGCCCTAATGTGTTATAACTAAAATAATTATTCCATCACAAATGCACCTGAGATGGTGGATTGAAAATGAATTTTCAATCATGATGATTGCTGTTGGGCAAATATGAATTTGTTAACTCCCATGACATCGCAAACTCTTCAATACTGAAAGGGTTTGAAGCTAACTATGCATCTGCTGTGTGTGATTTTGGACGAATTGGCTATATACCATCCCATTGTTTTTTTTTACAGATTATGGAGGAGATGATTGGACACAACAGTCGAATTTTTATCATTGAACACTTCGCACGTGGCACTGCGCTTATTTTATGTGTGGCCTATCACCTCGGTCTACATTTTGATTTAGGTTACGTTTGGTTTATCAACTCATGGCTGGTTGGTGAATGGTGGAAAGCGCCTGGGGTGATGCCGGCCGAATGCACTGAAAGCCAAATGATGAGTATTACCTCTTGGACATTCAGTATGACTCAACAGTTGGCGATCGCACCTTCTCTGCACGCGTCCATGCGGCCACAAAACGGTCCCTACATCCCTGGCTATCATGATTACGATATCTACACCTACGAGTCCGTCATTGTCCTCGCTCGTGCCTTGGTGGTCCTTTTGCAAAAACATCCCAGAGCCATCTCCGTCCTCGAAGGTCCGGCAACAGCTGCGGCTTATAGAGATCTTGTTTCAAAAACCCGAATAGTCTACTCCCTGTTCGAGGATAAGTGGTCTCGAAATGCCAGCCGAGAAGCCATAGGCTTCTCAACCGATCGTCCTACAGGTTCCTTTTATGGGTCCCACCCGAACAGTAGCCAAGAGATTTCCTACCTCCAGTTCAATGTTTTTCATGACCGCAATGCAGACTTCTGGCTCCTGCAACAGCGCCAGATTAATACGACCAAAAGCATTGCAGCAATTTTTGTGAACCCGACCTCCCACAACTTTCCATACGGTTTGACCGGTCCGAGTGAACTGCCCTCGCTAGATGACTTCAATCGTTTTGTGAGCGAAAAATGGCTCGGTCATATTCATTGGGGAGGAAACGGTGGAATTCCGGGCGATGGTTCAGACACCGGCGAAGGTTGTATGGTTGGTTGGATTAGCCGTCTGCTTGGTGTCAATTGTCCCACGGCAGTTGTCCTTTTCTTCATCAGTCTGGTTCTGCTTATCGCGTTACCACTTTTCACTCTGTTTATCGTCTATTATCGACGGAAACTCAAGGAAGCCGAACGTCTCATTCGCCAGCCTTACGAAGAACTATGTGCTGAACTAGCTGATATTGATGTAAGTTCGATACGGTTGTTTTAGTGAACTTGCTTGTGTGCGATAATTTGTAGGACATCCATTTCCCGTGCTACTGATCGCTGATGCGAGAACGCACGTGTCGATCGCAGACAGCGACTGATCACGTGCTCCAACTTGCATCTAATGCTGATCGGCTGACGCGGAAGCAAGCCACTTTTTTCATTTTTTGACCGCCTTGTCTTTTGTGTTTCTACTCCCATTCAGACTCACGTGGCGCCGTTTTTCGCGCCGTGGACTGCCATCGGTTTGTGTGTTTCGCTGTCACAGTGAACATTAACAGTGGATTCTTGTGTCACACAAGTTAGACTTGTGTGCACTGAGCGAATTCGATGCCTTGTATCCAAGCTTATTAGGTATCTAAGTGAACAGTTAGTGCTAATCACTACTCATTGTCGTTGAGTCAATCAACTTTGCTGGAACTTCTAATCAGAGGGTTTATGAGTTATCTTTTATGCGATTTGTTATGTCCGACTGTGGTTTCGATGTACTTGTAGTGGTATTGATCACAGTTTTACGTTCATTCTAACTTTGAGTCCCTTCCGAGGTTGAGATCTTATATTTCCCATAGGCGGGTTCGGCACATTACGAAAATAGTTTCTATTGACACAGGCTTGTGCACAATCTTTTGGGTCCTATTCTTCGAGTAGGCTGCTGGTATGGACGTTGTGACAAACTAAGCGAACATAATTTCTTTAGAACATGAAAGTTTCTTTGAGAAACTGCTCGCTTGGGCTAACTGGTATAATTTTTTGTCAAACTTGAGCGTAGCTTCCGGAGGAACGGAAAACTTGTCACCTCTGCCTTATGTTCAAAGTGCAGGAAAAATTAAAATATGACGCAGATCTAAGATATTTTGTTCAGCTGCACGCCCAACTCAACCTTAAAGGTCGCAGCTAAGCTAAAGGGATTCCAAAATCGAACAGTTCAGCTAAGATTGATCTGGGCAACTCAGATGGATGGGAGAGCTTATGTCAGAAGAGAACTTATTGTGACAGTGGCGCCTAAGTAATCTGCTTCATCTGAATAGAGATTTGAAGGTCAGGAATGATTAGCCAAGACGAACCGCCTGCAGTTGCTCGAAAATGGATAGATAAGATGGGGCTCCGTCTCATAAGTTGCAACGGAATTTGGGTATCAGGCAAGTCTTCGCTCAATCAATGGATGAGGTGAACAGCAGAGCCATATTTTTAGCGCTTTGTACAATAAGCTTTTCGTGCGCAAACTGTCTCTGGCAATATTGCAGTTCTCATGAAATTTCGCTCAATTTGCTTCAACTCAGATCCCAGCTTCGGATATCTATCTCAACCGACGAGTTGGACAGGGTGCGTTCGGCATGGTGTACGGTGGCGAAGCGAAACGTAAAGGCACCTGGGAAGCAGTTGCTGTCAAGGTTATTGGCAGCAAAGCCAGCTATGAAGGGAAGAAAGATTTCCTATCCGAGGCAAAACTGATGCGCAATCTAGACCACAAGAATGTTGTCCGACTCATCGGGATATGTCTTCATCCACCGGAGAATCATCTGTATCTTATTATGGAAGTGATGCTTCTAGGAGATCTGCGGACCTATCTGCTCTCTCGCCGTGTTATGGCACAACAGTAAGTTTGCCTATTTTTGTGCTTCAGTCGTCCATAGCTGGCCTCGTCATAGCCTTCCCACTCTCTAGCAAGTGTGAGTGCTATCGTGTGTAATAATATTATGTACTATAATATACTATAATAATTTAACGTGACTCACGTCACTCACTCCATTGAGGACGACCTTGCTGAAGGTTACCGTCAAACGGAACGCAAAGTGATCCTCTCACTAGGCCATGAATACAGATACCAGATGCTGCTATCGATGTTTAAGGGCCACCTCAATACAAAGCTGTCCAACCTTACGATAAACTTCTTCCATAGAAACGTGGCGGCGACGATGGTCTGTTTTGCGAAATTTCGACAGATCCGCCTTAGCTTTCTGAACTTGTCAGAGAACGGAGCCTACGAAGCTACTAGAAGTGAATTTCGGTGGACCAAAACTAACCAAAGTACTTTAGCGCACCGGGAATTTGGATGTGTTAAACCTGCGTTGGTGCAAGAATGTACATTCGCCGAACATCATTATATAGAGAAGTAAAGTCAATTCATGGCTAACTACAGAACGTCTCGCGGTTGTGTTCTGATCAGTATCGGGTGCCATTAATCCATCGGAAGCAGACGCCATTGTGTTCAATTTCTGGCAGTTCTCATGTGTATCCACGAGAAACCCATTTGACTTTCTGACCAAATATGCTGTGTAGCACAGATCTTAAACAAGTGACCTGGTCTCTTATTACAAAACAACGAGACTTCTCGTTCCGTCATTCAAAGATATCTTGCATTTTCGGACTACCTGTTTCTACGAATACAGATGGACGTGAGGGAGACGTAAGTTATAAAAGCAATATTACATAGGCACTTTCAAAATGCTTACTTGGAGTAGCTGATGGGAGATTTATTACAACGCATCCGGGTGCCGGTTGTGCTGGGACACCAAATACGTTTTAGACGATCGGCCACCAGAGAAGTGCGTTCTGTGTTGAGGATAGGCTGTGCTTGATTGCAGGAGGCGGTTTCAAAATTAACATTCTCCCTACCCCTTCTCCAATATGTCGTATCACACTGTCTCCACGTCCCCTCATCTCTATATACGGAAGATTATAGATAACCTCTTGTAGCTTCTTGTTTCTACCTTTTGCGTTCACACCTTAGTCCCTAACTTTGGTTTTCACCCTTTTCCCATATTCGTTTCGTGTCATTTGATTGTTCTCTATTCCCCAGAATATCCATTCGTATTTACTACGCCGACTGTGATTGAAAACGCTACGAAATTATACGAGTTTAAATAATCTTGCCAGAATGTCGTCTGTTCTTCATGCTTGTTTCAAATAGTTCAAACGTCTTCCTGCATCTGTTCTAAAAAGCAGATTTCGTTTCCACAAATCGATTGCAATATCACAACAAATCGGTTTGTCTTAGAATTATTTTGGGTTAGTTGCGTTGACATGGGACAGTTGGGGTTAATACTCAGGACAAGCTTTTGGTGCTTTCCTTCAACAAGAAACAATTCACAGCGCAGGGTTTTAAAATAACATGGTAATCCAACTCTCCGGGTATCTTGGGTAACCTTTTTCCAGGATTTTTAGAATTCGTTGACTACGGATAAAGTGCTGCGTTATTTTTTGGTCACCTTATTGGTTGTTAGTCAGCTACGATGAGCGTGTGCGCACTAGTATGCTTGTTTTCGTTTGATTGGGATGTGACTTACTCGGTGAGTTTAGTATGTCCGAGGTCACCCACCGAGTGTCCTAGGTCTGTGTTTATTTGGTTGCTCAAGCACGATAAATAATAAGCTGGCCTCGTTGCCACAGCTTGCAAATTCCAGATGGGTGTTGCTCTCAGTGCATGTGACCTTGGATCTTGACTGTACACTTGTATCATCAAAGTCGATTTTGCGATTGTATGCGAGTGCACCCGCACACAAGTTTTGGAACTCATTTAGGTTACTTGGATGTCGTTTTACCCTCGTTATTCTTGACTGAACCTGTCCGGCTATTTACCGTACGTACTCGCTGATGAGGGTTTGGTAGACGGGGTTTGTTTGGCACTTGGATTCGATTGAGTCTTTAACTCATACTGTGTTTCCAACTCGTATAATCGTTTGATCACTATAGTTTCGAAGCGTCTAGAGTAGAGTCTCCGTACGACTTAGCTTCAATGGCCACCAGATGTTCATTTTTCTGTCTCACCGTTTCCGGAAATGTTCTTGTCAGCTGTTGGATGGTGGTTCTTTTACGCCGTGTGAAAACACCCTGGTTTGGTCAATTCGTATGAACGTCTGCAATTAACTAGGAATCAGATGACCTCGCGTCTAGAGCATCGTCGAAATCGTGTAATCTTACAGGTTTCTAGTACATTCTTACTCAAAATTCACAGTTCGGGTCAACGGACTACGCACAGTCCACGACGCTTGCATTCCCCTGTTTACCTTCAATCTGCATAGTGAATATTGTGCTTCCTCATGTAGCTGACTGCTGTCCCCGCTCTAATGCCTAAGGCCGGAAAAAGACTCGCCGGCGAGCAGCACAAGAGCCGTATTGCTAATAAGTGAGTGCTTGCAAAAACAACGGCCTCGCGGTATATTTTTAAGGGACCTGTGTGGCCTTGATCCAAGCTCTCTGTCGCTATATTCTCAAAGGCATTGTCCAACTTTAATCCAAGGCTGTCTTACACTATATTATCTAGGGCACCGTCCGACCTCGATCCTAGGCTCTGATCGGCGTTTAGTGGAGCTCAAGGGTCTCAGTGGGTTTCGGGTATTCTGGGGTAATCTCCACGGATTTGACCTTCATGATGCTCCCGAACAGTTCTTTCAATGTGAAAATAATTGTTTTTGTGAGCTGATTCGATCACAAATCCGTCGTCCACGTCTCCACGTACCTGGTAAATGGACTCAGTGGTTAGAGCGCGAATTTACTGACTAGAAGGTTTCTGGTTTGAACCCAACCTCTGCATCTCGACTTCTGTCTAGGTTTGGGCAACCTGACAGTATCCCAGCCCTCGTGCTTTCTCTGGGTGGCACGTCAGCTAGGCATCGGAGCCGTGTTACAGCTGGACAATTTTTTTTTAATTTTTACTGTGGTAGATGGGAAAAGTCACCGAAAACCTTATTTTCACACTGTGTCATATTAGAGAAGTCAGCAAGACCGCCAACGTCTATCGGGTTTTTATGTGTGAAGCAGGGAGTGGTTGGATAGAGCTGTGGGGAATGTTGCTTTTACTCTAGGGGCAAGTCGCTACATAAAATTCAAATGATGAGCCATCTCCACATGGTACACTTGTACAAAAAGTCGCTACTCAAAACAGACCACTATTTCTTCGTCATTGGCATAACCGAAGTGGAGAATGTTAATGTTTTCAAAAACTCGGTTCACTTGCATTCTTGTAGTTTTAGCAACAAGCTAGTAACTCTCTTTTTGGTGGTAGGTAGTAGCAGTCTATTGTTATCGCTTTACATGAGTCGTATATTCGATTTTTCTTGACGAATTCTCGATCGCTCATTCGCACCAAAATATCCGGCTTCACTGATGTCACCGAATTCTGTGGTGAAGACATGTCTTATTGTCGTTCGGGGGTAGGTAACAGGAGCCATGGCTATTTCTGGCCATAAATCTGCGTGTTGGATTACCACTCCTCCGTTCAAAACAGATGATACCGATTACTTTCAGATATTTCTCAACGATGGGAATTTCTAAGCACACGTCTGCTCCTATTTCACCCATAGGATACCTTTTCGTTCTGACATTCACCGCCCTCGTGTTTTACGTAAAACGACCTTTCTCATTCCCATTCTCTGCCAGATCGCCAGATCATGAAGATATTCGGCCATCCACTTTAACTCGAATGGCCACTGATATCGCAGAAGGCGTGGGCTATCTGCACAGCAAATCTCTGGTACATCGTGATATTGCCTGTCGGAACTGTCTTGTGGGATCGGATCGCATGGTTAAAATCGGAGACTTCGGTTTGACCCGCCAATTGAGCAACTTGGAAACCGAGGGGTATTATCGGTTCACACGAAATTGTACGTTTTTGCTTTGCAGCCCGCCTTCTCTTTCAGTCAGTTTCGGTTATATAAACGGTGCAGTGTGGTAAATAGCCTAGTACTTTGGTAAACCAAGTCAACGGCGTTCACTCAATACTATCTGCTGATGCTGTTAAGGTCAATTTAACTGTGCATAGTTGTGCTGCTTGTTAGCAGCTGCTCTGTAGTTAACTCTGTCAAGTACCATGCAGCTGCCTACAGACATAGTCTGTTTGAAAAGCTATTGTTGAAAGGAGACGTTTTTTGGCCATATTCACTCAACCCACCAGCATCTTCCATTCCACGGGCACCCGTCGCAATATTTTCAATCATCCTTGACCCAAAAATAACTCTTGTGTCACACACCGTAACCCCATATGTATAATTGAGGATCGCATCACCCGACTCTTGATGAGAAACAGTTAGGGATCTAAGTCAAGGCTTTTGGGCCAGAAGTTCCAGCAAAAGGTAATAATGATCAGCGTAAACGATCGCGGTTATCTCATTATTGAATGCTAGCTTTCACCCTACCTGGAGGTTCAGCCGACTTTCTCAGCAGATCAGCTTACGTGCTTCACGTGGTTGTTCATTTTACCACAAACTGTAAAAACTTTCTTATTATGCTATCAGTGATGTCAGGGTTAACAACCCCGGCAAATTCTAACTGTCCGTTCGTCAATTCGTGGTCCAGGACTTGTGATATAGTGATGGTGTGACTGGCTCCGTCTGAAAGACTTTATCTCCATGAAGTCAATGTTTTTTCATATCCAGAGAACTCACACTCATCCAACTTTCAAGAACATCGAGGTTGAACAATATTCCCTCTGAAACTCCCTATCAATAGACTGGCCTTTGAATGGGAACACTTACTACTGGTGATATTTTTGTGATAGGATAGGTTCAAGCTGTAAATGACCGTTGCGCAATCCAAAACTCTTGTTTGAACCGGGTTTATCTGCCCTTGGACGGACGTACCAGGCAGTTGAGGAATTTGCTGTTTGACTTGTGGCCAAAGATTCCCGGGTTGTGTAGAGATGCTGAAAGCTCCTCTGTTTTCAAGATTAATTGGTTTTGCTTCTCACCTCTGTATCAAGTTGGCTAGCTTGAAATTTTCAAAATCAAGGCGCACGATCTAACTTACAACCCCAAAATATAGCGAAAATTTTGTACAATATGACGCATTGTGTAATGTGTGAGTCAGTACTGATAACTTGTCCCCAGTCCTGCTTACATACTGTCATGCAAATCACATCAAAATGGTCTCCATCTAAGAATGGTCTACCTATCGAGAGCTATTCGGATACCCCTGTAATAATTCATCCTATTATTGTTGTTTTCATGCCTGTGATATAGCTACCTATTATTTTTTTAGCTGGGTCACTTATAGTAATCCCTCGGAACACAAGCATTTCAAAGAAGCATAACCCTCTTACAAAGATACTTTTGTCCTGAGTAAACTGTCGTTGATCCCTTGGTTCGCTTCGGACGACCATAGTGACACCAGCTGGGTACATTCAGGCACGTGAAGCGCAACTGAACGAGTCTTAGTTGTGCCAATGTGAAAAAGTGGGATATGTTGTTTACAGGACTGTGACTAGCAGAGGAAACATTTTGACGGTGAAATTAACTATGCAATGCTCTTACCCTTACTCTGTTTGCGTTTGTATGGTTATTTCTGTTTTTGTTTGCGCGTTGTTTTTGCCAGTGAGGTCGGTCAACAACTTCCCAGTTGTCTGTAATTGTTGTCTCCCTTTTTCGGTCCAAACACCCAAAGCACTGCAATACACTCGCGCGTTGGAAACAACACTGCTAAGCGTTGTCTCATTGGCCAATTTCTTGTATGGAATGTTCTGTACTGTTCGTTTTCTCCCCGAATCTGCTGTTCGCTCAGTGAATCGCACCGATTTCTTATTAAGCTAATCTGAAGAAGCTCGAACTAAACGGAAAAGTCGTAGACTGCATAACTTCGAAATAGGTGAATTCATCAGCGGGCAGGGTTTTTGCTAATTCCATGGGTATGTAGCTGTAAATATCTGCATGTGGTAAATCAAGACGTATCTTCATCATTGTTTACTCCTTTGTTAGTCCCATTGTCGTTGAGTTCCACCCGTGATTTAATCGTTCATATCCGTGAACAGCCTCTATCAGGGGTCAGTGCCTGAGTTCTGTAAACGGGTATAAGCACATGATATAAGCTTAGAACTCCAATGACCCGGTCTATAATGGCAATAGGGTATGTTGGTCCACGGTCTCGTCAAAAATCCTCATTCTCAGTGAAGAACATTGGGGTATTACTGATGCACAACCATGTATCTTATTTGTAGTACGCCCTATAGGGAGAAGAACGTACTGAAATTTGCCGACCCTTGAAGTACGTTGACCTTTCATAGGTGCCTTTCCATAAGCCTGTATAAGTCCTACTTAGGCATGAAACACGGCGGTCTCTGGAATGTCCCGCTTCGAATTGCACCGTCGTCAGGCGGTCGCAGCTGATGTCCAATAGATTATCCATTTGAAATTCGTTTCGAATTCGTCAACTTAATCCAATAATAGCCACAGTTCAGAGACCTGTGTTCTCGAAATTCAGAACCGCTTCGTTTTCACATTTCACGGGGGTCGTGATTCTCAGCCGTACGCCAAAACTGTCGTATACAGTAATACGCTGTATCGGTCATCAGAGTTGACCAAATTAGCATACCCATTTCACAGCTTTCACGACTTGGAGGCCATACAACTTTCAAGGCGACAAAACATCACACAACGCCCTTTCAATCCCAAAAGATAAAATCTCGGGCATTTAATGCCCGAGATGGATGGTCCTTTTGTCCAGAAACTTTTGTGCTTTCTCTTCAGCAGTTGTGTTAGTCCCATGTTGCCATCGATCATAAAGTTTGACAGGATTAGAGATACTGGGCGATTTTGTTGAACGTAAGACTTATGTGGGGAATATTCTAAGTGTTCACTGTGCAGTCGTAAGTACAAAAGAAGCATGTGCGAATGTGTTTTAAAGAATAATAGTGGGTATGTACAGTTCAGGACTGAACCGGCCCACGCATCTGCATCGAATTATCTCATAGTGGTTCAGGTACTCAGTGTGTTGAGCCCTCTTATACATTTTGTTTTTGCCCATTTGATGTAAACGTCGCCTACTTTTAGTCATTTTTCTGCTTCCACAGTCTATGAAAAAGCAGGCGTTAGTTTAGCTTCTTTTCCAAATTGCCTTTTATTGTTTTCCTAATCATTTTGTAGGTCAACTTCCTATCAGATGGATGTCTCCGGAGATATTCCAGTTTGGGGTGTTCAGTGTCCAATCAGATTTATGGTCCTACGGAATTGTCCTGTACGAGATCATCACTTTTGGTGTTCACCCCTATGAAGGACTTGATGAGGTTATGGTTGTGGAGGGTGTGAAACAAAACCGACTAAGTATTCTGGACTTTCTTCCTTCAGCGGCGATAAACACACCTATGTAAGTAACTCCCATTGTTTCAATATCCAGTTCTTTTTGTCCCCATGCTTGGCTGTGATGCTTACTCCTTGTCGCCCTTTTCTCACTTATGTAACACAGCGCTGCACTCATTGGTCAGTGTTGTCAATTCCAATGGCAGCATAGACCAGCATCCATGGATTACATCAACCAACGACTGCGAGAAAATCCCGAATGCGTACGACCATTCCTCACGGACGAACCACCGAAACCAACTAGCAGAATTGATGCCCTACCAGTACGTTTCCTGTGTTACATGTTTTCACTACCTGCATCTCCTTGCATTATGTGTATGATTTTGAGTTCTACCGCCTTTCTGTTCCATTCTCAGATAGCCCAGTGGGATAGTTTTTGTAAGCTAACTTCTCCATGGTGGGTGACGAGAGGATTCACCTTAAGCGTGACTGCCGATCGCATTTTGTTGTCTCGAACTCTGGTTTTGTTATTCGTTTCCCATTTTATGATTGGGATAGATCAGTCTGTTTTCGGGCCTCTTATTCATCCACAGTTTACATCGGTTGATAACACCTGTGGTCCCCGTCACCTAGTAGATTTCACACAACTCCTATGGTGCAGTCAGTTTATACCATATATTTATAAACCAATTTGAACTTTGTGAAACACTGATCTTCTGTTATACCGAAGTAACTCGGCCTGTTTCAATTGTTTCCCATGGAAACGGTGAAAATTCGGTTATCTGGGGCAGTCGGTCTATTCCTTTAGATTTACTAGGCCAAGTGTACGGACGTAGGTAGAAGAACAGGGTGAACAGGGAGAACGAGGTTCTTTGCAGAATGTGCTCAATTCAAAACCCTACGAACAACTGTGAAAAGTTTCCAAACATATTTAACTACTGTTTAATTTCATACTGCTCATGAGTAGCTTAGATTGGGCGCTTAATCATAATTAAGAGAACATCACAACCGGGAGATTCAGCTGGGTTCCAGGTGAGTCTCTCAAAAAACCAAACTAGTTTTCAAATGAGTGTATATTCGCTAAATACGAGTGGCCTCTGTCCATGTAGGTAGCACAAGAATTAGCAGGTTTTAACGTCACACTCACAGTCAGACGCGGGCTTTGTCATTCGCAATTACAGATGGCACGTTTTCACAGAGCGCGAAAGATCTCAAGTGCGAGTTCACAGGTCTCATTTTCGTCATCATTTTTATCTAAGAAAAATCTAGACCGACCTCTTATCATCCTGCCTCCTGAATTTTTTCTTTCACTCAAAGCAATTGTGACGGCAAGGCCAGGATGTCGGTATTTAACACTTGTTGTATCCCACTTTACGGCTGCTGCTTCATTCCTGCGGACGAGCCATCCACGCTTGCAGAAAATGTGGACGTTGGGAGCGGACTCTATTCTCGAACCTTTTAGTTCTGCAAATATAGCCTAGTCCGCCCGGTTATCCTCCCCCCCCCCAGTATCACGTTGTTGCTGAAACTGTAGATTTCGTTACTAATTAACTATTGTTACTTTTGATGCGAAATACTGCTTGGTCGATATTTGACCACCTCGCGCACTCTCGCTTCCATTCTAACAGTTTCAACCTGGAGCTGGCGCCTGCATGATGTCTGAGAATGCACTCGTCTCAGATGGCCCTAATCCCGGCACAAATATGGCTGGCGCTGTGAATGTGACGGACACTGTTTCAAACAACCACAGTACTGGTACGATTGGCCTTGCTGCCGTACGTGGATTCCACAGTACTACCGGTAGCCTTGTTGGAGCTGGACGTTCATCCCTAGCCTACTATTCCGCAGACTCCTTTCCGGAGGCAACTTCGGCGGCACTGCGCCTTTTAGCTGCCGATGTTTCATACCCTTCAGGAAGACGGCGGCATAAAACTGCTGATAATGCTATCAACAAGGAGCGGAATACCTTTCTCCGACGAGGCACAAGTTCGTCTTCAGGGGACGGGGGTAGTCACATGAAACTAGAGACTGGGAGCAATATTCGAAATCCGAAGTATCCAGTTTTCGACCTGAACCCGGCTTTTTTGCAAGGTTGGTCCGCTAGCTCGGATGTCCCGCCGTCTTCGGCTCCTCACAGGTCAAACAAACTGGAAAAGTCGCGCCATATTTTGTTCGGCAAATCAGAATCTGTAGACCAAGGGGCTGCCGAACTGGTTCCTATTCTTTCGACCCAGAAACAAACATCGATGTGCTACACTGAGTTACGTGGATCGCCCCGCCCAACGATCCCTGCTACTCAAATTCGCGACCCTTATAACGGTCCAGTTGTTCTACCGGAGGTGGTTGGCGGGGTTTCTTTTCATCCAGCATGCCACGAACAACAGAACGGTGTTCTGGCTTCTAACCCTCGGTTAGTTACCGGCATGTTCTCTTAAGCAGCATTGCTCGTAGAGCGACACTCTCTTCTAGATGTGTTTGGTAAACTTGAAATTTTTGAGCATTTCGACATCGTCCGTAGTTCATTGCTTTTGGTGGTGTGTCAATAAGTCGTTGAATAATTACGCATAGGTATGTGTGAATCCAACAATGCCCCGTCCATTCCTATCACTTTAACAGCTTAGAAAGATTTTACTTTAGGACTGGATAGATGTGTTTTTTCTGGCCAACTTTCACACTGTAGCTAATCTTCTTCGTACTTGACAAAACAATGAACTACCGATTTATTGCACCTATTTTGAACCTTTTAAATGTTCCGTTTAAATCACACTCGGCACCGAACTTACCCATATTCGGCTGCATCGTGACCGTTCTGCCTTCTGTCAAAGGCATCTGTATTCTCGAATGGGCATGTGATCTGTCTGACAGCATGGCTTTTATTCTATGGTGCAGCGGCACTTAAGTACCTCTTTCCATATTAATGACGACGGCAATGATACTGATCGTAGCAGCTATCCTCTTTGACATCAGTCGGTCGTGTTGTATCGGTCCGTCGTTAAGCTTTCCCTCTGATCGTCACTTCTGGTTGCTAGATTTTATTCTGGCATTCTAGTTCGTAAACATCAAATATTACTGTTGTCGTTATTGTCTGCTAAGCACGAGGATGCCCTTACTGATAGTATATAGAGTTGACTTGGCGCACCAGATCCTGTGTTTTGCAACCAGTTTCGATTTCAACCGACCGATTGCGTCACACTGACATGTGTCATTGTTAGTGAACTGAGTTGGCTCACCTCTTGTTTTTACCCACTACTTTTAGATCGTTGTCGACTGGATATTTGGTCGGTGGTCAACACCAGGATAACTTAGTTTGCAACCGTACTAAAAGTGCCCCGGAACACCATCCACATGGCTTTGACCGTGCGTCGTCAAGCAAACTGACACCATTACCATCTGTTCGCAGATGTAACTGTCCGGACAGCAATCCTTGTGAGCATGACCTCTTAAACCTTCCGTCTACGCCTAGTTTTGTATCCGGGCGGAAGTCAGCTGGACGCTTTGTCCCAAGCAGTGCACGATACGTTGTTGGTAGCGCCGCGCAACGTTTGAGGTCATTGCTGCGTGCGTTTGCACGGTCGCGTAAGGGAGACGTATCCCAGTGTGACGGGTCTAATTTACGGAGCACGAAGTCATCCATATGTTGTCGGGCCGCTGACCTTCCTAATGAAAGCGAACTGACTTCCGCACAGCTAACTCAGATGCGTAGTGATCCGAATCAGTTCTCTACTTCCTGTCCACCTTTGTTGCTGACCCGTCTACCTCAAGTTGGTCCCGAACGCATCGAACGTTTGCACGGACTTTCCGTCGCGGAGACCTTCACCCCGGCATCTGCACCACCAGTACAACAGTACTTTTTCTCCTTTGACAGTTTCACTGATGTGAACGCTGACTCGACTAACTCCAGATTCCCTCCCACCACGTCAGATGCTTCCGCCTCACGGTATCCGTCTACCGACTGCTCCACGATACCTCCGGTCACATTTTTGCACGCTGTTGAGGTCTCTCCTGTCGAATTGCACTTAGAGCGCCAAACACCTTCTCCCACAGTAAACACGACCTCTTCTTCCCCACCTCGGACTCCCAGCTCTTCTTTAGTCAGTCACGATCACTGTTCCTACCTCGTTTGATAGTACCAACCACTGCTTTCCGCACACGTACTTGCTGTTAATCGACCACAGCGCCTGTCCCAGCATTATCCCGGTTTATGCTTCATCCTCCCATCTCATTTATTTTCCTCTGCATCTACCTCAGTCTGTTTTATATACCATCTTTCTTCAATTGTAATTGGACAAATGCACAGTTCTATGCATATTCAGTACACTACCATACATTCTTCAGCTAGGTTATTTCACCTGCCAAGTGTCAATATGTTATTGTCCTCTCTTCACATTCGTCACGCGCATCGCTGCACACAGATGTACAAATATGGTTGATCACTATCAAATGGTATCCCCTACTTTATAGCCTATCCCCATTCTTTAATATCTTGATCTGCTTCACCAGGTCTTGTTCTGTCATACTCTTTTGTCTCCTATTCGCCTTTCCTCGGTCTTTCATTTGATGCTTGTCCATAAAAAACATTTTCTTGTCATTGAACATGCATTGTGTAACTCTTCTGTTTTGATCTGTTCCCCAGATTCTCCAGCATTATCAGGGCTAGGGTCTGCTGTAGCCGCTGTGTACAGTTTTTCACATCACTTGAGCTGTTCCTCTATCTACTCATTTGTATATTGCCAACCCGTTCCGCTTTCTTATAGTAGCATTTTCATCAGAATTTACTATCGTACTGCTTTATACAGCCTTATGGTTTGCCTCGTTTTTCCAATGCATACTCCTTTCTTCGTTCGTTGCCTTACACATCTAATGCCAATCGCGTCCTCAGACACTCAGTTCCCCTTCCTACTTGCGTCCTAGTTCATTTCAACTGTTGCTGGTCCTTATATTTGTCTCTCTCTCTGTCCGTGTGTTTGTGGTCAGCTTCTCAGGGTGGCATCCTTGCAATGGCGTGTGTGCGTGCGCCTTCCCTGTTTGTTTTTGGTGTCTGTTTTTGTTTTGGATGACGAGAATTTTCCTGCATTCTCTGTGCACGCTGTATTATGATTGTTCTTATCTTCTGATTTCCTTCCCACATGCAAGCTGCGAATGGACTATTGCGCCGTTTGTTACATTTTGATGGGTCGTTGCCATAAAATCTACCCAATCTTCAGCATTGTTTGGTTAAGTAATGATTTTTGGGTTTTCGAATATTTTTATCTCTTCTGTGCAAATAGATCCATGCTTCGCCGTTCTTTCTGTTGATTCTGTTTTTATTGGTCACGTTTCGGCATATTTCAACAGTACAGGAAAAGTATTGATCTGATGTGTATGAGTTGGTAGGCTCACCAGAGCCCTGTGTAGTTCTAGGTCACGCATATCAATTTCGTAAAATAATTTTTAGGTTACCATTCAAACGAGCTTGCATGCTGTGATGATCGTGTCACGCCGTTTACCGTCTTGTTTGAGATAGTTTATGGGTAATATGCCCACGTAATTGTTCATATCCGATGTGTGATCTGTATTTCAGCATCGTCCAAACATGGGGTTGCTGAAAACTCTTCGGTGGCCCGCGATCGGTTTCGCCCTTCTTGGTTCATCAGATAGATGCGGGATTTTTGGTCCCAATAACCAACGTTTTTTCTTCGTCTTCATCGACGTAAATCCGAGGGAACAAGGTTAGCGGACAAACATGAAGAGGCATGTCTCAACCATCATTCAATTTAAGAACGGTGAAACAAGAGTGGGCACTGGCACCAATTACCTTTTTACCAGCGAGGTACCGGCGTCACTTGTTCATTCCTTCAGGTCTCAGCGTAACACGGTACTTCGTCCTATATTTCATAGTGCCAGTGTCATTGGAAGCCGTCCATTAACACACCTTCAAGGTGGTCATGAATAAATTAGCAGTACTCCATTAACCCTACAGCTAATGACGTTTTCACCCTTTGGATGACAACGCGGGGTGGTCACTCATTAGAAAACGAGACCAACCTACCTCGGCCTCTGGTCAGGTGAACTGGTGACCGCTGATTTCTAGCCACTATATTAGTTTTCATTAACTGGAAGTTGGGAGGTATTTAAGGTTGGTGATGAGTTATCTGAAACGAGGCAAGTGGTATCGGTTGCACCTTACTAGTTTACTCTGTCCACGACTTCATGGGTCACCTAAGAATTCACATCTTAGATGTTATTTATTGTCGACTATCGATCGCTTCTTGACCCAAGTGTGACGGCCAAACATGCATAACTGTAATCTCAATGGAAAACCGCTAACCCACCTTTCATGCCTCAAGAGTGTCATTCGGCGCACCGCTTTTTTCTCGCGTGTGAAATTAAACCAAAATAATAGTAGGATAATAATAGAAAGATCGTTGTGAACGGTTCGAACTGAATAACATTCTAGTTTAGAATGAAAACTTGAGTGCATCATCATGAAGATGGCCTACCAAACGCAACCCGACGTGACTTTGGGGTGCATATGACATTTGAATCGGTTAAACCATATCCTGACAATTTTGCGGGGCATAGATTGCCGTGGCAACCGTCTGGTTTCAGGCCTGT
The DNA here is from genome assembly GCF_000715545.1 of Opisthorchis viverrini. NCBI lineage: Eukaryota > Metazoa > Platyhelminthes > Trematoda > Opisthorchiida > Opisthorchiidae > Opisthorchis > Opisthorchis viverrini. Next base: position 607,048 of record NW_008751697.1, on the reverse strand, counting down.
TTGTCGGGTTTGGCATTTAGGTTGCAGACGTTAAGTCACCGATTGAGGTGACATCATTAGGGTGCAGACCAGACTAGTCAGTTCACGAAGAGCTTTGCTATATAATGACCTCATCATCATCATCATTTTAATCGCCTTATTGTTAGCCTCAGACCATTGATCCAAGAAAACAGTCGTGTCGTCGGGACCCTACCATCCCGGCAGACTGGAAGAATATTATGGGATTGTGACGTACCGTAGGCAGGAAAGGGGTGATGGAGTTCAACTGGTGTATTTGTAGTAGCAGCAGAGATGGAGGCAAGGTGAAAACCAATCCACATTTAAACATAAATTGTGTCATTGAGGAAGACCAATGCTGCCGTTTGATGTTTCATATGAATAAGGAAGCTACTAAAGCCACTGAAGTGGTACCACTATCAGTTGTGAGACGAGTTTGACCGTGGCCCCACAGATGAGGATAATCAAACTATTCCCAACTGGAACTGATGCCAAGGTAGTAAGGACCGGAATATGAATGCGCTTTTATGTCAGATATTCAAGCAAAGCATAGACCCTTGTGACTCGCCTCCTTCGATGTCAGGAAATACTCTGATGTTAATTCTGGATCACCACTACCTGTCCAACAGCGTGATATCCTCCAAACAACTTTCCTGATCTTGATTGTATCGTACCCTGAGCAGCTGGATGTGCACAGTGAAGCCGTGCCCCACTCGCATATCTTTCTTAGCCCATCACATTGTCCATTGCGATCCTGGTCTAATAAAAGATCATTGAGCCATGTAGTACAAGGAAAAGACCAAAACGTAGGAACCTATCCTTAACGCGACTCCTGCACCAGCACTCCCATCAACCGGAAGAATTCGAAAGTCATACACGCATTTTACCTCAAAGCGTTTATAGCCACAGATTCAACTCGTCCCCAGCTCATTTTCTCTGACATCCATTTATTCTTGAGTCTGATTTTGCAGTTCCCTACTCTTTCATGATAGACTCGTCCACCTATCCTTTTAGGGTTTGTCTGCCACCACCAGTTCGCCTGCCAACGGTACTCCCGAACCCAATGCCTAAACAACCACTCTTATACATGCACACGAAATTACATTCCTGACGGAACCTATATGGCACATGTGTTAGCCTCGTTAACATTGGTCCCTGGGTGTGGACAATCGTTGGCATGAATAAAAAAAGTTCGTTGACGATATCCTCACTCGGATCCAGTCAGCTTTCTGGGTTCGAAAACTATGCATCCCCAACGCAACAGAATCTGTTTGACCTATACCCCTTTCAGTGTTACAAAAAGTAGTCGTTCATTCCGTATCTACAAGGTCTCATGATTCCTCGAACTGCCACATCGTAGATATGAAGTGCTTCTCTGCCTGACATGGTAGTTTTTACTTTTTTTGAGCTTCCAGTCGAATCCAACACCGACCGCTCGGAGCATTGAGTTTTTAGGTGTTGATGTTTCCTCTGTCGATGGTCATCAGCCTCCGACCGCGTGGTTTTGCCCCCCTCCCCCCCTTCTCATCTGCTTAGAGTTTATGACCTTGAAAAATAGATCCCCGGCCAATCCTTTTCATTACCTTTATCGGACTCATCCTAATAATTTATTTACATTTTATGCTGACAATCCATAAATACATTAACGTGAACCAACACCCCGACAGATTGTCCTATTAGCGCGATCCGTTTACGTCAAACTGTTGCACAAAACTGTTCAAAACAACCCGGCTTGTTTCCTCTTATTTTGCCAACGATTTATAATTCTTTGAGAGCTGTCGTCTGTATTGTTTGTTTGTCAGTTTTGGCGGTTCTTTTGTTCCCGAATACTTGAGCGTTGTTACTTCTACACAAATTCTCTGGTATCGGCAGCGATGAACTGTTCGATGTATTCTCGTGTCCTAACCACCCTTCCCAGGTTGACTTTTTCTAGTTTGTTAGATTTTTCCCTCGTTTCTCGAGATGACTGCCACGGTTGATGTGTTCTTTTCATTTTAAGAGTGGAAGTTTGTTCTAAGGGGTCTTAGATTTTCACACCTTCAATGGTTATTCACCGGAAATGCGGATAATTTCTTAACGTATCTACAATTAAGCTGATGCACTTCTCAACGTCTTGAAACTTTGCCCCACATGGACGGATAACCCAAAAGTTGGTACTCATGCTAGGACAACGACCATCCATATTTCGTTGTTGATATAGTTTTTCAAAACTAGGTATTCTTTTCTGTCACATCGACGATAATTTCCTCAATATACCAAGTCAGCAGAAGTTACAGCAAAGTTAAAAGAATAGTAACGTTGAGGGTAAGCAAGTTAAAAATTGCAATTCTATCAGGAAGGTCAGCTTCCTGAAAGCAACCACTGAATGCCCGAAATTTACCGAGACTCAGCTCCGCTAAATGTTGACCAGACTGACAACGCCCGCTGAATATGCAGCGCATCACAGCCTTGTATCAAACCCAGGCAGCGAGAGTCAGCGTTGATCAAGGTCAGACAACGCCCCCGCAATATGCAGCACGTCACAGCCTCGTACCAAAACCAGACCGTGTCCGTCAGCATTGGACCAAGTTCAGACAGTGTCCTTCCGATAAATAGCTTGAGAACGTTGTACTTTTCTCACTCTCACGCTCTCGCACTCGCTTGTTCGGAATATAGCTGTTGTGTTCCCTTCTGTGCGTTTTCAGCAACTAGGCACTGGAGCGGGTCAGCTGCAGATACCACAGATTGATGAATCAGCAAGTATAACAAATTCAGACAGTCATACGTTAAACGGAACTGGCCAACAGCTTTTCATATGCCTCTGAATAATCTGAGAGTCTCTTATCATTAGTTTCTTTGCGAGAGCTAAAAAAATAGGGTAAGCGCCTGATATGCTTCGCCTACAGACTCCATGGAATTGGAGCATGCGACCGCGTTCAGTTGTTATGACGCCGGGGGTCGATACAACTCGACAGACAAATCAAAGGGATCATTCCCGAGGTATGGCTGACCAGTGTGGTACCCTTTTTCTCCGATGTCAACGCTGGTGCCTAGTTAATATCTCTGAATTTATTCGGACTGTAGGCCAAATAACAAACGCGGCCTTTCGATTGCGGATGTTACAGCCCCAACTTTACCGTCGCATAGAGCACGAGATGTTATAGTGAGGCTTAAGCGGGATCCTTTCGCCCAACCTGAATTTCTGCACTCTCAGTGGTCACAGATGTCTCAGAATAAGACGGAATTCCTTGAGTCGTTCAATTTAGCTTTGGCGCTGACCATTAGGTTAAAAAAAATACTGAAGACGCAGAAACTGAACTATACGGGTGACCAGAACGGTATGCTCACTCTGAAAATAACTTTAACCGTCTTTGGTTGAAGCGCGCCGAAGAAGCCTTGCCATGAACTTCGTTTGTGGGTAAGTTAAAGTTTTCAAATTAGAAGGCGTTTGTTTAACCTACATCAGAGGTTGTAAACAGTTGGTTTCAGTAGCTTGCTAAAAAGGCCACGCTATGAGCCACATATTCTTCAGTGTTAAGCCCTACAATCCGGGACGTTAGTCAAGAATATCTGGACGGTTCAAAAAGGAGAACGATCAATTCATCGGAACCCTCAGCCAGTCCATCATTTACAACGTTGTTCTGTGGTTGCTCAGCATAAGATGAATGAGAAATCGTTGGTTACGAAACGATCTTCTCACGCTGCGACCAATATGTAAGTGGCCCAGGGGACGATGACATCTGAGGTATCGTCGTCGAGGAACCAGTCAGTATTTGACCGCGTGGTGTAACTGAAAGATGAACGATTCCATATTTCTCCTAAGTGAGAGCTATTCATACTGCTATTTAGCCGCTCGTGGTTGAACAGTTTAGCTTTAACTATTACCAAATAGGATGGTTGGCTCGAATCTCCCTGAAAATTCGTGACCTACACATTGGTGATGATTCGAATGAAACAGCTGTACAGTGCTTCTCAGCTTTTCAGTATACGCTGGCCTCACTGGCAAGAAGAAATGTCAATTCAGAACATAACAGTCTTAGTTAGATTATCGATGATACACCAGCAAAGTTTGAAATCGGTGAACTTAACTACATCACACCGTCGGATTATGAGAGCTCCGGTTTCACTGCGAGGTCATTTGACGACCGGATCAGTGACTGTACCAAACCAGAACAGTACATGGGTGATTAGTCTGTGAGCCCAAGGATAGACTGTTTGACGGCGTTAGCGCACTACTGCTATGTTACAGGGCCTCCAGTGTCTGACCAACTGCAGCTACTATATCGTTGTGAGCTCAATAATGCATCGGTGTAGAGTAGCAATTTTTCGCAATTGGCGCAGTCTGTACCCACACCTTTCTGTTTCGCGGTTTTGTAGATTGAACAGCATTAATTGTTTCTCCTAAAAGGGTGGCATAGAATCACTGAGCAGTGTATTGGTTGAAAAACACGCTGATTAGTTTAAGAACATGTTCGCTCTGGAAGCAGTCTGCTTACGCCCATTTGCAAATAAACTTAGTGAACCACAGACGGGTCCCTTTTTCTAATATTTTAATTCAAGTTCCTGATATGACTTCCAAATTGGTCAATGTGTTCATCCTATATAGATCATGTTCCATCTCGGTTACTGTTGTCACAGAGAAAACGCTTCCTCATCAGGAAGTACTGAGAGCCGATTGCAGTGTTCTATGAATTCTCTTGTGGTCCAATTGAAGATCGAGTGGAGATCCGTGACCCGACGCATGATCGTTCATCCATTCCTCCTCATTGATCTTTGTGTGTCATGCACTGAGGTTAGGCGCAGACATACTTGGCGCCGGAAACCAAGTGCGCTCAAATACGCAGCATTGAGAAATAACCTGGCAGCATTTCCACCTACCCGTTCAGCTTTCTGCTCCGTTGATGTTTAAGAAAACTTTAGTCAAAATGGGTTAGGGCTTACGAGGTATTGTTAAGTTCTAGATCACATACTAGTGTCAGAGGTGACCAAATGTGCAGGCGATACAGTTCGCTTCGGAACTCGCAACTGAAAACAAATGGGGAGGATTTCACCCTCGAATTTTACCGCAGTGATAACCTTTTGCTTAACAACAGCTCTTACCAGCGGCAGCGTCTGATTTCGCTGCACCATAATTACTACTCGTATGTTGTCTAAAACAAGAACTTTGTAGATACGAAATGAGTTAGGAGCAAGAGTCAGATGTAAGTAAACTTAGTATTGTAAAAGAGTGCGTCGACAGTGTACATAAGCTAGCGGAACTGAAACTAAGTAGTCGTTCATCTGTAACACACTTTAGTCCCTAGCTGTTATACCACCCGAAGGAAGCACGAGGATGGAGATAACGCTAGGTTGCTCAAGCCCAGACGGAGGCAGTCCAGATCCAGAGATTGGGTCGGATTCACGAACCTCCCGTTCAATAAGTTCACACCTTAACCACTGAGCTATCCCGAGTTCAAGAACTTCGTCTTTCTTGTCGCCATTTACTCCATGATGTTGTGGACAAGCAATGCTTCGAAGAAGACAGCGTGTGGTTGCTCAGGTCTCCACACGTGGAAGCTTCTTTGCGCGTTTTAGTCAGATCCTCTCCTCCATAGGAAAAGCAGCACTCTTTATGGCAGTATCTCTTCCCAGTGGCTGCTCTTGCTACAAGTGTAATGGTGATACTGCTGATGAGAGGGCATGCGAGTAGTATGTCTTCTCGTAAATCCGTTTGCGTCTCTTGAAAAGTGAGACCTGTTACGGAATTTGTGGAGTCGCTTTGTAGCATTTGCTTGGATTTGGGCAACAGTCAATGAATATTCAGGAAATTTCAGGAAGACGCGTTCAAGGAGAAGATGGACATTCCGTTTTTGTGAACAAGATGCATATGAGAGTTTTGCTTACCTGTCCAATAATCTGTAACCGTTCAGTTGGCATTTCTTAGTAATTAGCTCCGCAACGATGGTCGTCCTCCTTTCGCAAGTGGTTCTGAAGTGTGCCAAACTCATCGTGGTTATTTACGTTTACTCCTTGACTGATTCAACAGAAGTGCGATATCATATCAGTAACTTTCGTCGTTATTTGGTTCATCGAGTCCCGATAGCATTTCATACCAGCATCAGGAAACGTTGCCGACCAAACATCAAAGGTCTAACGTAGCTTCCATAGCGTGCTTGTCCGGTCCGCCACTTTTAACGTAACAAATGGCCCGTTAATCAGACTTTAGAACAAGCGAATAAAGATGTCAAGCTAAGTGAGACGGTTTCTGTGAATGTTGTGCTAGTGTACTAGGTCTTGCGCAAATTTTTGGAGAAATTTTTGGACTGGTAGAGATTGTTTAGATCAGCGGTTGGGGTGACAAGATTTAAGACTTCCTGGCGTGCTTTTCGTAAACATTCCTTTACAGGCACATTTACGTTTTTTGTAAAAATCGAAATATCGAAGTCCACTAGACGGGGATTAAAATGGTCTAGCTTATTTAAGCGGATGGTTTTCTCACGGAAGCTGATTTAATTTCTTGGAACAAAATATGCAACTGAATGCATGCTAAGCTAGTTGTAGATTACTTCGTGTTCAACTAGGTGAGGCCCTGCGAGTCGGGGGACGATTGATAAAAGCTTACCTGCATTTCTGTTCGGTGCATTGGATAGCCCCCCAATAGAGCCTTCGATTAGTTTTCTGTTTCTCGGAGGCCAATATGTTTGTGGTGATCGTGTAAATGCCCCTACTTGTTTATCCCCACTGCGGTAGTGTATGAATACTGAATGGTCCAGTGGCAGAGGAGTACCTGCAAGGTTCACCGGATATATAAAACTCATTTATTGGGCAGCTGGTAGTATCTGTCAAAAAAGTCTAGGCAAGAAGGGACCCGTCTTTGCAAACGTGTTTAGGTCTCATTGAACCACTTAATGTCGATCAAGGGAGATCGTTAGGGATTACATGCCCTTAAGAAGGTGCAATCTAAGTTGAAGCGCCTCAATGCATGGCTGTGGACTTGTTTCTAGAGCTGATTATGCGTTTTGTTGGGGAAAACGACGTATCCGAAGCTTTCTTTTCCAACAATGGATCAAATATTGTGGGAACAGAAAGTAAACTGAAGGATTTGGCAGGGTCATTAAGTCAAACCCATTTTGTTCTTCCACACTGAGCTTAGCTTTGTGATGGCTTTCCTCATAGACTGCCACCTTTTGGGCAGAATTTTCAACAGGACCGCGAATATTCCAGTATCAGGTGTGTGGTTACTTAGGAAAAATTAACAGAACTAACTCACCAGCAGTTTCGTGAGAAAAGCTTGCTCAGAATAGGGACTTCAAGACACTTTCAGCGAAAAAACTTGGTAGAGCGTCCGAATGTGCTACGTACTATAGATCTGAGCCCCTGGTTATCCAGGAGACCTGCTAGTTCACAGGTGGACTCTCACATAATTTCAAAGCTAATGAAATGGAAGAACGGTTCAGAGTTCCTTTTGATTCATCGGTTTCCACAAGCAGTTTATATCTAACTTCACTTTCACTTGACCCTTCTACAGACAGATGTGAATATGTTTACTCTACTGCGACGAAACAACCCAAGGTGAATCACTAATTGAAGAACCTTCAAATGGCATACCAAAGAACCGTACCCGGTCAGAAATAATTTGAAATTTCCCCTATCCATCAACCACAATATTAGGGCAACCACACTAACCGACCAGATGCTTTAAGTGACATTCAACAACTGATCTAATGTGCTGATTGGTTCTCTATCTGCCTTAGAACTTGGCCAACTTGGCACCTCGCTCACCTGGCCCGACCGAGATTTTGCGTCAAAAACGAAACGCTACTGAGTTGAAAACTACTCATTTTCTACCGACCCCTTCTGAAACTACCCAAAACGCTCAAGACTGAAAAATCAAAAGTGCCACAGCTCTTTTTTATCCCTCCCACCGAGACCATTACCTCTTCACCCTTCGAAACGTTGTACCATGCATTACCTGTTCACACTTGTAGAATCCTGAACGACAGCACTTTCACCTACCTACACAATTTTACTCAATGGTCCTCAAAGGACAAAAGAACCACTCACAGGGATACTCTTCTTCAGTAATTTCATCTGTTTAGGATAAAGTTACTGAACTTCCACTTGTTGTAGACATAATTTTGGCCAGAATATTGGCCATCCTCTTCCCGATCTACTCCTCCTCAAGAAGTATTCCTTATTTTGTGCTTTGTGATCTGTTACTCTCACCGCAGAATAAACTTCTGGTGCAGCTTTTGTACTAAAAATCAGTTGCTTTATTATTCGACTCTCACTTTCACTAAGACAACCATTCGCGTTGTACCCATTCACTCATCCTCATTTCTGATACATACAACCACCCAGCGTATCTTCCTGGAAAAAAATCTTAGGTCTGATCAATTATATGCTTCTGGCCGCATTTGTGAGGTGTTACCCATAAGTAGTTGTTCCTTAAACACACAAGGACACGCTCTTGATTGCTGTTTACCTTCAGCAGCTCCTCTCAACAACATAACAACAAAGATGACTCATTTCGGCCGTTTTACAGGAGCCTCTGACTCGCGCCCACACCTGTACAATCGGCTGTTTTACCCTTTTTTCCTACTCTTTCTTCGTAGGCATTCATGTGGGTTGCGGTCGAAAACTGCGTTTGGTTTTGAGCTACGGAAACATTTTGAGAGCGATGGGTCATGAGATCCGGCTTTCGTATGCCCGGAACTAGAAGAACCTGAGCTAGTGAGTGGTGGATGAATGAGTGACGAAAATTGGAAACAACGGCATCCTCCTAGTCGAAGCCCTCTATCAGCGTTGATTTCCACACAATCTAACGCAGTCCGTGATTGGCTTGCAGCGCGTACGCTTATGTTGAATATATGTACTAGCTAAGGACGTACAGTGGAAAGAAACCTTAAGGCTACGCCCGAAAAAGTTGTGTGCCTGATATTAAGTAAACATGTAATGTCTGGATAAGTAAATTGCTACCACTGCATCAGGATTGCGTTTCCTGTTAGTTTTTTTTTACTTGAAGCTGTAAAATCATGCGGTTAGTATAACTAGTTGGTTGTTTCTGTGTTGTATTTTGTTTGTTCTTTAATCAGCTGCTTGTTTCATCTTGTTTGCGAAAAGTGGTGAATCATGCCTAAAGTGAACCTGAGGATTTCGTGAAAACGTGACATCCTGGAATTTTCAGATACGATTTTAGAGTATTTACCTCTGATTCAGAAGTGTCCTGTGGATTAAGTACAAACTACACATGACATCCGAGTAGCTAAATAAATTAATCAAATTGAGTGAGAACGTATTGCTATCCAGTTTTTTATATTTCCGGGCGAATGTCAGCTTTTTAAGAAAGCGCGCCACAATGAGGACACCAGAGAGGACACCTGCTCGTTTCTCAGTTTTTCCAAGTAACACTGACCACTGGCATATCCTGGCGACGTTATTGAGCAGCCGCTTTCTGTCGTTGATTTTATGCCCCCGAATTCGGTTTGCAGGCTGTGTGCGCGAAATGTGTATCACATGTCTCATTTATCTGCCACGAACAAATGAACACCAAAACTGCCTCATACTGACGTTGCTGCTGCTGCCGATCATGTTGTTTTACTGTGCCTCTGAATTGAGGAACACCGAGATTGGCGTGTTCAGCGATCCTTTCGTTGCACGAATCAGTAAGTGTCATTCGGCTGCAGTTGGAATGTACAAACCGACGGCTGCGCTTACCCTAATTTACAATGAAATAAACTCAGTTTCAGGATGAGCAATAAGGGGGATTAAAACTAATACGCACCAATCCCGTAGTTTCCCTCCCATACTTATTTGGTGCCACCAAACCTGGTACTCTGTAACCATTAGAAACCTGAAAAATTTACATGACTGCCCAAGTAATTCAACATCAACCAACAATTCAGTGAAAACAATTTGCCCACAGGCTTATCAAATGCTTCCGATGATTGACCGAAGGATAACATGAACGAAAAATTATGTGAGTTTTCTTTTATCAATCTACCACTGGGGGTTACTTTTAACCTTGTGAAGTGGTTGAGCATCCCTCCACAGGAGACTAAGTGGTTCGTGGACAATCTCAACTTTTTGTATGGTGAAACAGTTTTTGAACAACAATAACAATGGTCTTTGCAACTGAGTATGCACACACTTGAATAAACCCACGTCAGCAATGCACTAAGTAAATAAGCGGTCTGACAAAACTGATGACTTATAAAGGTCTTAGCCTCGAAAATTATAGCGCCTTGGGAAATTTTTCGGTTTTCCTCTAACAGTTGGTGAAAAAATCTTTCGAAACGCCAAATTAAATATTGTTTGTGCCCGAAGCCGAAGGTTACAAAAGGTGTTGTTACTGTGCAGCTGGGCTATGGCGCCCCAGGGTAACTTCCTCCATCTGGCCCAGGAATTACTCAGCTATGAAACCAACCTGGTGGTTTCTATACACTAAAGCCCTCAACCGAATGTACCGAGTTGTGTCTTACGACAGAGGACGCAGTTCGTGTATGTGGGCAAGGCAAAGGAGCATGTAACAAAATCTGAATAATCCGGTGAAAAATAGCCTGAGATACTGCAAGCAACTCATGTGATCCATCTTCAGCGGGAACCACTAGTTTAGTGTGGAGCAAAAGGCTTGGAAACAATGGCTTTTTAAACAGTCATCCTTAGGATGATTAAATTGGCGCTAGAATTTGCTGGATTGTGCTAGCTTATTGATTAAATAAGACTTAGCTGCACCTGTATGTAAAAATCGATGAATAGTTCACACGGAACCACCAACCCAAAGCTCCAGCAATGACCACATTAGACTAAGACACATTAGATCAACACAGTGAGCGAAAAATACAAAATATGGTCTGTGAATAGCTGCCCGAAATGTGAGGCCTCCGAGAGTCCTTTTTTGCCCTCTTAAAGCGGTAGTCGACAGAAAAATATTGGGAATTGCAGACCTACTTCTCAAATGCTACATTTCTGCAGTGAGAACACTTTACTGAGGACAATGTCGGTTTTCCCTTAAATGATGCCTGCTGTTTTCTGACCATCGTCAGGTCATGGTAGCCCGCGATTCAAGAGTAATCGCTATTCGATACTGAGTCACGTGGACAGATGAACCCTCCTTTTGAGTCCAGTTCACCACAAAGCACGCCTACCATAAAAAAACCTTGTCCATGTTTATTTTAAAGGTACTGCAAGAAGCAACTAAAGTTCTATTCTTGATTGCCACACCAAAGTTGTGTGGGAGGTTAATTCTACGGCCAACAAGTCTGGCAGCCGAGCATGAACAGATATGCTACCTAGCTCACTTGGTAAAGTCTCCAGGTTCCTTGACCACTCTAGTTAGTGTCAAAAAAAACAGGAAGAGTGGCACGCATTTGAACGTTAATGGCAATAGCAGACGAATCGGGCCGTTTTACCTTTCATCCATAGCCAGAAAAATACTAGAGGCACAGTAACGTTGCTCTAAATATGGTAGTACTTTTAATAAAACAAACAATCTGATTATCATCAGACATAGATAAGCCTGTGAACCCTAGCTGAACGACTTGTAGCACTTGCAAACTGCTCCTTTTCATGCTCAGTATCATCTTTTTCCCCATCATTATCAGTCACATCGCTGTACAAAAGTTTGCTTTACTGAAATGCAACCGCTACCGCTCGCTTGTTGGCTCCAACGTGACTTTGAGACTTTTGCTGAGTGACTGTTGTTGTGACCACCGGTTGGCTATAATTGACTGCCGCTAACACTAAACATGAACAAACACTTCAGCTACAAACACTGGACCATTATATTCACACTTGTGGATTAATATTTCGATCACCGGAGATCTGGAATACCAGGACAATAGAACTATTCTTGGTGTGGTGGTTCAACAGAATACGGAACTACGGAATCTGCTATTTTGAACTGTGAGTCAAGATTTACTTGGATTTTTCTCCTTGTGACTTTGCATCTGGCTTACATCGGTAATTTGTTCTGTTCACTAGAGACTCCATGGGGCCGTTAACCACTACAGACTGAATCACGCGGGCTATTTGTGCGTAGCTGCAGTTGAGCGTCTGAACCCGATGTAAAATGAAGAGAATACAACCGGTAGGCAAGCTCGAAGACGCCTGTTAGCCGCGATCGGTTAGCTTGAGCATGATGACTATATGGTTGGCGCTAGCACCTCAAAATGTCGTACAGTCATGGGTAGTTTAGTACATTCTTTGCGAATCGCTTGACAGTGGATTTTTATGTTCCGAAATTTTTTATTTAGAATAAGCAGACCAATTGTTTGACGAACATGTCTCTCACTCGGTTTTTTTTATTTTCCGCCAGCAACCGACATCCCCCCAGTCGTGCTGTCTTCTGACTGTAACCGTATAATCATGCCTGACGGTATACCACCCGTCAGTTGGGAATGGACATGATTATTATGACCCATCATTTACTTATCAGATCTACCTGCTACCAAGCAGCTATTTGAGCGACCTATTCTTCAGTTTTGCTCTCTGACGAACGGGCCAAATTTTCCTCGAAAACTGTTTGACATGTTTCAGGTTTGAATACCTTATGGACCGAAAACCTTATTGGGGTTTCTGATAATCCCTGAGTTTCTGCTATCACGGTTGGAGCTCGAAGAAACAAATTTTTCTCCATTATCAAGATTCATCCAAAAACGCCGAAATCACTAAAAATGACCTCGTTTGAAAGCAGCCCTCCACAAATAACCAAACCTCACACTGGGTGGATAGGGTAGCCCAAAATCGACTACAGACCAAAAGAATGTACACTCATTGTTGATCAGAATATTATCCGATGAAGCTTCAGCGTTTTAACTTTACTTTTTCTGCCCGGTCGCTGATGTGAACAGAATAAACAATACTACGACCTTATTTCCTCTTTCGTTTAAGGGGTTCTCCAAGGCCTTGTTGTCATTTTTCACACCACAGTGACGCGAAAACGTTGCTCAAGACAGACGTATATATTGAGAACCATGATAGTTAGTGGCAGCCTGATCCTTGTACATAACTTTTATTAGAAGGATTGGTTTCTTGAGGCTTAGGCGAGGCTCAACACAACTCTGAAGCGCAGCATGTGTCCACGTGAAAAAGTTGGGTCTCTGCTAGGACAGCAACAACTAGCTGACGTTTGGGTTTGTAAAAAATCGTAAGCTGATACATTTTGTCCAAAAAGTTCCCAATGCCTGCAGTCGGTCAGGAGGTCAACACAAACTGCCTATGATTCGGAGCCCCGCGGCTATCTGACTGGCTCCTTGGTTGTTTAACTGGTGGCACTGTTTCTTAAGTAAAGGCACCGTGGCAATGAAACTCGCCTGATCACCGTGGCCAATAGGCGTTCAAATTTTGTGTGCGCTTGAGGTGCTATGATGAGTACTTGTGGGGAAGCAGATTGGTTAATTTCGCTAGTGCTAAGTAAAACTAACTCCACCTGCAAGCATAACACAAGCTTCTTCGCTGGCCCATAATTTGGTAGCTCACAGGTGAATCGGACAACGCCATGCCTAGGATACTGCTCATTCCAATCCTGACTGACTATCCGTAAGTTTTACCGGCCACTTCACTATCCCCTCCCTAATCCACGTAGTAATCTCTGAGGGAAAAATGGTTTTCGGTGAATGATTATTAGAGCAGCAGCACGGTGCACGTAGCACGTTGTTCTGGGGGTCGAATGTGTCAAACGTAGGAGATATTGCTGATTCCTCTGAAGAGCATTACCGATTCAGGCAGTTTACATAGCCGATTCGCAGCTACGCTTACAGGTACCATCTATGTGCGGAGAATTTATGCACCTCCGTGAGAAGACAAACCAATAATGTGCATGCTTTACCGCAGGCTCTAGTGGTTCCTCTGGGCTGTTGGTTACACAAAGATTCTGAACGGGGTACAAAATCTTCTGGCAGCAACGGGTTATCGGCATTCGCTTTGGTTGGGTTGACTAAGTACTCTTTCACTACCGATGAGATCACCTTAGTTTCAGACCTGGAGGATACGAATATCCTGAATTTGCTTAGCCCATAGATTCGTGGATTGCTGCACACGATCAAAATATGTTACCGATCACCTGTGTGGGATTCTTGTTATTAAACGACTTTCGTTTACGAAGAAGGCACAGACAACTATTCTTAGAGTTTTGATGTGAGACGCCAAACCGAGGACTCCTATGAACGGACACTAAAAATGCCACGATCTTGGTCCCAGTGTGGTGTGGACATCTGTCGAAGGAAAACTAACTGCAAACCGACTACCTAAAATGAGAATAACTCTTGCCAGACGTGTCATATAATCAAGGGATTTGAGGTCGACAGCCGCCTATTCGGGAAACCATCTGATATATGTTCTATGAAGCACCAAAATGTCTATGCACACAGCGCGGAGAAATCACACCGAATAATTCAAAGATTAACTGATGACATTTGAAACGATTTCTCGGTGGATTGGGGAGGACGTATGTGGGGAGGACCGATCCATTTAATCCCTTCCGACACCTGGCTTTGTAATATCTCCTGGGTCACTGCTTGCAATATTAATTATTATTATGTCTATTCCCAAACTGTGGGTGGCATACCGTTAGGTATGATAATGTTAGTCAGAATAAAAGCATGGCTGGCGGAGATTGTGGGGATAAGTGGTTGGGAAAAGGGACAGCATCATGGGGGGTGGGCATTATCCGATGTGGACAAGATCACCCTAAACCTGCACGGTCAGGGAAACACAATTACTATGCGTTATTGGGGAGAATGTCGGAGAAGATCCGGTTGTTGGGATTTGAAGTTTGCAGACACAAAAGCAACGCAAGGGGGCGGTGAATAAGAAGCTTCCTGCGTGACACATGACAAAAAAGTGTAAGGGTACAAAAAGAGGAACTAAAACATTGAATCAAATAAAGCAGTAGAGTTGGCGTCATCCAGCCGACCATGTTGAACTAAAACCTAAAACCACCGCTAATGCTCCGCGGCCCTGGACCGTTGAGCTCATTGCGTCGCTGGCTGTTTGCACACCCTAATTATTTTCGCCGAAACTATAGGGTTTTCGATGTCCTGACTTTAACGGGGACATGTTGCACGTAGCATTTTGTTTGGGAGAGCGAAAATTTAAGGTCACAGACCACCACTGATTTGCAGTTTCTTACCGATTTACACAACATAAAACACGAAATCACACTTTAGCATATTATGGTGTTCTTCGATGTTCTTTGAGAATAAAAAACACCTACAGAATTTGTAGCGCAAATTCCACCCTGGGAGACCGGTTGTTGACATTTGTTTGCTTTACACTCCTCAGCCTTAGCAAATGTAATTATAATCGCGAAATAAATGTTGTTCGGTGAACCTTGTCAAAACACATTTTCCCGTGGACCTCAACTTCCGTTGTGTACAACATTGTTGGACAACAGCAACACGAGGGCCATCTCTGTTGATGATCCACGTCGTCAGATATGCATAACTAGCCTGTAGATAAGACAGAATCACCAGATAGCTGCAGGTATCATTCCTATTACGAACATGACGCTCACTTGGTGGTGACCGCAATAAAACGATCGCCATGGTAACGGTAACCACTGTCAATCACTTCGACTACTTATTGTAACTACTGGGTCCGTGTATATGCTCGAAGCTGATTATGAGGCCTCATCTATGCACGACAGCCCAATCCAATGACCAACGACGGTCCCTTATACTCAACTCTAGTCGTTGTCACCCATCTCAGATGCTTACTGTAACTGCTAGGCCAGCGTCCTTGTGCAACACTGATCACGAGACTTCACCTATGCAGAGTAATATAATCCAATGGCCAACGACGGTCTGTCACACCCATAACGATCGTGATTCCAGCTATCATTGCTACCTATAGTGAACACCAGGCCAGTACCGGTGAGGACCGTTAAAACTGAGGCCTCAGCTATGCGTGATAGCCCAATCTGATGGTCATACAACAGAACAGCCCGTGCTGCAGCCTGATACATGTTACTTGATATTCATGGATATACTGCCTTGACGCCATGGGTGTTTGGAAACAGCAAACGCGACCCGAGCATAGAAGGTTCATGCACTGACCACACCTGTCACACTACGACGAAAACTAATACAACTTCGAATATATATAAAACGCTGCACTACACTACCTCCCCAACCGGATCGGAAAAATACCTGCGATCTTATATAAACTTTGTTCTACCTCTGGGGATTGTCTCGGCTAACCAACAATACCCCCTTCTCGCAGAATTGTACATCCAAGCCGAACCATCTCACAAATGACGTCCGCTAAGGGGCTGTCCAGAAACCGACGTATTCCAGTGCAATGTTGGCATGGCACTGCTGCATCCAGTTTGATAGCACACGCGCAAATATGCCCTTCATTCTCTTGACACTTCTTTTACCCTATCGCTCCCGTGTTCCATTACCTGCAACTACAAACGAACTCACGCCTTAATCTGACTAACCTTATGATCACGCCTGACGGTACGCCATTCACCTGTTGGAAATAAACATCGCTATGATAACTTGACGAGTTGTTGGCACAAAGTGCGCGCAAATGGACATAATGGCTTTAGTTAGTTCATCCAAAAACACCTGCGCCTTTTCCTGCTCTTCGAATATGAGAACAATGTCTGCATTCTCCAGATCGACAAGACTATTGCCAGAATATATTTGAAAAACCGGGTCCAGAAAACATTTCGGCGTACGTCTCGTTATCTCGTCGATCATGAAATCAAGTGAAATGTAGGGAGGGCGCTCTCGACGGACACCAATTTGTCTACGGAAGCTTTTGGAGCCCCTCATATAGTTCTACAACATGTCCAACCCTTCCGCACTTCCTGTCCGCAACGATGCAAAAAGACTACACGGTTGACAACTCACAATTCCACTGAATCCCCTCTCCCGAAAATATACTCTTTCCGCATGATGAACCTCATAATCTGTCTTCTGTAATGAAGGAAGGGAAAACTCCTCCCGGTCTGAGCTTGCCCTGGTTGTGGCACACATACCAAGCAATCACACAATGAACCGGGATATCCGTTCATGGAAGGGGAAAAGATGCTACGGGCTCCGCGCTTTTTGGCTGTAATAGTCCCATTCTGAGGTCAGCTCATCGTAAGAACAGGCATCACCACCGGGTTTCTCTGATCGCATGTCTCGATATGTTCCAGGCTACCTTAGTTGCGCACAATCTAGCCAATGCACTTCCCTCACACTCGCATATGTCCTCACCAGTATGCGTCGACCGCAAACCTATTGTCTGCATGTAAATATCGATCGATGTTTTTGAAATCGGGCAGTGTCACCTCACTGAAGTAGTAAGAAATGGTAATAACTTTTGATTGCCTATTATTTCGGGAGGCATTCTTACTCACAAAGTGCTTTCTAGCGAACCCTTTTGACACACTGCTATTCTAAGTCATCAACGTAGACACGGCTGTCTTATTGCCTCGTTTGAATGGCAGCAATGAGCCACTACAAACTCTTCATAGACCAAAAATTATCCTAACTACAGTGGCAGCCATAAACGGCCCATTTAAGATGTTCATGAACAAGACTGTCCATGAACCGAAGTGCGGATTCGCGATGACGGTAGCGCGACTACCATACCCAGTCTGATCGCTTGCCCGTAGTTCACCATACCTCTAATATTTTTTAGACGAGCGTGTTACCCATAAGACCGTGTTAGTCCGTTAATTTGTGCAAGCATCGGAAAGCAGTGGCTATCTTACTGCGCCGTCTGCTTGTTCTGCCCACAAACCCAATAGTTTAGGCAACGGCGCTATTGGTCGCTCAGTATGTCGGTGAAGATCAAACCTTGCTGACCACCACAAAAAACAAAAAACTTTTCAAATGTGGCGGATTCCTTGGCTTCAGCGGGACGCTTGCCGCCACAATGGAATTGTTCATCCAGGTGGCGAATGTCCACTCCAATTTGAGTTTGCGCAGACGTAATGCGCGTGATTATTATCTAAGTCCAAATGTGATACGTGAGAAGACACGCTACAAAAACCAACCTTCCCAGAAAATTTCCCACCGTTTTCATGGAGACGATGAGCGAAGCCACTGACAGGCATTAAACTACGAATTGCGCACCCACAGTGAACTCCGAGTTCGTATAAACGTCTTCCAATAAAACTGCGGCCTACGCAAAGATCTCAGGCGCCCGAATGATTACTATCAAATGCTAAAAGTTTCTGTTGAAGACTTATTTTTCGGACCACGGTTTGAGAGTTATTTTGAGTGTGCGTCTACGACGTGGCGCTCATGGCTAGGTTCATAAGAATGCAAGTGCGGGTAACAAAGTGGAGAGATTAGCAAAGCAGACAAAAGTTAACAGGACCTGGTCGAAGGCTCTCTGGATATCCACATATCAATGGAGTATCCGGCGTCATGAGCTGCATTGACGGTCTCAAAGAAGTGTAGTTGGGATCCATTAACTGATCTCTGAGATAGGAATACGTAACATCAGTCATCTATGGCATGTGTAGCTAGGAGACACCCGATTAACAGGCCTTTGACCGGACGTTCAAAGATTCCTATTAGAAAAAAGGTATGATAAATCCCTCTGTAATTGAAAGTAGTTTGCTGGTTCCGGATCAAATATGAGGGCGAACAACAGAATGTCTCCACTGGAATGGGACAACTCCAGAGTTGATCAAGTGATTAAAAAGATTTGAGATGAGGGTTTCGGTATCTTGACCGCCATGTCTCAGGGAACGTGATGATAGTCTATCGCTCCCCCCGGCCGAACGAAAACATTTGCTGAGGATCAACGAACATCCGCACATTGTAATCGCTTCGCATTCGTCACCAAGAGGTCATTTGCTGCGCTCTTGCATGAGAACTGATGGGAGGGTTAAATGTTACATATTAATACTCATGAGAACCGAAATGCTATTTTCGGTTAAGAAGTGGCGCGTCATGCAACGCATAAGCTCCATTTTTCCTGAACCCGCTGGCTAATTTCTTCGCAGAAACCATTTCAAGTCTCCTTGAAAACCATGGTACAGCGTGCCAGAATTATAATTTATTCACCAACATTCTGGGACTTTGGACGTGTCCTGGATACGCTACTGGTAACTGTCATTCTGCCCATCCTGAAACATTCTTGGCTGGAGTAAACTCTTTTCCCTGTGGTACCGTTCCATCAGCGATGACCTCTTACTTGCTTATCTCTTGTCTGGACAAGGTTTGGCCAACAGGCCTTTCGTAGCTGACCCATATAACACGTGGCGTGGAAAATTCAAGATTTGCAAACCAAGAGCGCACGGTTCTATTAGGCAATACTCATTATTATTTCGCGTATTTGCTGCGTGTAGCAACGTCCCCTCGAAGATTGTCCAGTTCTTACCACTGTTAAGAGCCTTTTATCTGGATCCTCTCCCTGATAAGCTTGCTGCCCAATTTTGAGAACTTAAAGGGCAGTGATGCTCCATTTTTCGCTTGTGCCTCCCAGGTGAACGGCAGCCATTGAACGAAGTGAACAAAACGGACATGGAGAGCTTAGGTTAAATCCCTATCCAGTGTGTCAGTCAGCGGATTCGTGAGCCCTGTCAGGGCCATATTTTCATTCAGTCGGAGCTCTACTTAATGTCGCACGCGCAAGAAGTCAGCCCTTTTGAATGAAACATGAAAACTAGTTGGACACGATCAGCGATCAGCGAGTTTTGCGACATTGCGATAATCACCGGTTATTTCAATAGTGATGTGTTTAGGCGCAGTGGGCGGCGTCGTGCTAAGTAACGCCTACCTACTACTGAGCAACAATGGATCCAGATTTACCACAACGCCCCCAAAGCCAAATGGCTCAGTGGTTAGAGCCCGATTTTACGAACCGGAATATCCATGGTTCCAACCTGAATTCAGCTTCCCGACTTTCCACATCCAGGCTTGGCCAACTTGACAGTATCTCACGATTGCCTCCGGTGGTAAATCAGCCAGGCACCGAAAGGCTGCTGCAGCTGAACGATCACCAGCCCTTGGCGATGTTGAACCATGGGATACGCATTGGCGCATATCGTGCTATCGAGAGTTAGTGATTCTCGTTATATTTCACTCGCAAACCTGCGCTCAACACCTCGTGATAGGAAAGCTTCACGATTCACTGGTTGAGGACTGTCTATAAAGATGACGCTTGAGTGCTCCACAATTGGTCCACCATGTAGACATTGGCTGTTATTTAAGAGAAATTATCTGATTCACTTTTGACGCTAAAAATCTTGCTTGTACTTCCTGTGGTTTAAACAAGGAAGACATTTGATTTTAGAACTTTCATTGTCACTTGCTGTGGGAGACTGACCTCCACCCGACTCAGAATGAAATTTGGCTAGATAATTGGCTGATGGCAATCTCGAACGTATCACTTACATAGGAACAGGATTGGTGAAAACATAATTTGAGAAAACTCACAAGGACTCGGGAAATACTCGGTGTTTTTAAATGTCGCTGGGACAAACTCTTAGTCAGTAAATTAAAGATAACAATATTTTGATACACAGTGAAATCCAATGTTTGGATTGTTTGCCAAAATATTTCCAGTTTGTTTTAACTCATACCTCTGTGCCTGTCATTACATCGGCAATATTCAATTTACATGTGGTTTTCTTTCAGATCCCTATCCAATCGATGAAGCGGCAATATGGGCATTCACCTCCAAACCCCTCCCTGGTTGACGGATGAATATTGTTCAAAGATGATGTTTTACTGCCTCGTTTTGCCCCAATAAATTGTTTGAAACTGAAACCAGAACGAGTGTAAAAAAACTAGAGTCAGTTGGTCGGACCCTTACTTCAATGAAAGTACCTTATTTGACTGGTTCAAAAATAGAGATTCAAGTCACACACATCATAACCTGACTATTAGATTGACATATAATCGTGCAATCGCAACAATAATCCGGTATCTATTTACCATACTTTCAGAAAGAAGCACGAGGTCTTGGATACCACCAGGTTACACAAGCCCTGGCAAGAGAAGTTTAGATGCAACTGCCGGGTTCGAATCATGAAACCTCCTGTCATTTAATTTGTGCCCCAACCACTGAGTCATCTCGCCCACTAATATTGCTCCAAGCTTTTCTTATTCCGCACCACCAAAGTCCGCAATGGAGATCAAACTTCCAAAAGCTGGGAGCAATATTTCGCCTAGAAGAAACACATTGGTCACACATTTCAAGGGCGTTAATTGATTGGCAGCGCTGACGTCAGCTGTTCATGACTCCAAAGGACTTGTGTATCTTTAGATAATGACACTCCTAAATGCAGTTTGACAGAGAATATTGACACCAGGGTCTGTGTCCGGAGGCCTCAACCATGGTAACTGAACAGCGAGGCCCATTGGTCGCACAATGCTCCTAGTTGAAAAACATGTAACAGTAGAAAAACTTCTCGCTCCAAAATGTTACATTTTGTTGTGTTTGTGCTTAAATTAGGAATCTACCCTCGCATCTCTTCAGCTCATTAAATTTCAGTGCTCACGGGAGCTACCAGATCCCTGGTGGACAGTGTCCGGTAGGGTACTTTTCCAGCATTTCTGAGACCCGGCGATGCGTAGATGCGGCGCAGAAGCTCGGACTCATACTCTGACCCTAATTGGGTGTCTCTTTTAGTCCAGCGGATACACATTGTAGTTTACGAAAATTCAATTCCATTGTGCGAATACTGATCGCCACGAGCATCACGTCGATTGGACGGATGTGTCAAGTGCTTCGGAACAAACGAAGCTGTGTCCTGATTGGTCAGAATGTCAGTCATTATGGGTCGAGCATTATAGCTCGACGCTTCTCGCTCCCTAAAGAAGCTTACGGCATGACCTCGTGGGATATGCTATAATGATCCAATAAATACAGATGTAACACTTTCCCTTTGGCTTTTTGCTGTGTCTTCTAAACGGTCTTGCCACTCTGTGTATGTCCTTGGCTTCCTCCTCCGCCACAATTGTATGGCACGACAGCTTGAGATAGCGTTTTATTGGTAGCTTCTTTTTTGACTTTCTGGATAGCAATGGAACGATCCGCATGAACCTGGAACTGAAGACTGAAGGTTCAGACCACGTGTACAACGTTTCAGGCTGCCGTCAGGGTTCCCTAAAATGAACTGAAGTGAGAGGGTTACCGGAGCCGGACGCCACGAGCGGAATAACCGCACACCCGCGGACTCATTCTATACTCAATCTCTATGACCCTTTCGACTGCAGTTGCTGAGCTTGTGGTTTTGTAGTGGTCTGGCTACCGATAAACCTACTTTGCCAAGAGTGTGTGGCAAAGAAAAAAGAACGCTAGATTGAGTATGCGATTATAAAGAGGGTCGAAGGGACTCACCAGGTACTGTTCTCTTGAAAGTGGTTCGTCGTTGGTCCAGGTCAGCGAATAAATAATAGCCTAGTTATGGTCTTCCAGGGGTCTGCTCACGTATGTTGAAATCCAAAGATAGTCTGAAATGTTCTGATACCGGGGTTAGTACATGAAGCTCGCAAATGACCGCTGTAAGCGCGAGTGAAATCAGAAGATAAATTCGGAGCACGTTTGTGTTGGATGTAATTGCGCAAAAGCTCGTTTTTTTTGTGGTTTTGCGTATTCAAACAAAGAACGTTTATGCAATGGACGAAGTGAGTAATATCATAATGGAAGCAAAAGAAAATCATCAAACACCACACGTTCCTGTACGTACAGGGCCGTGAACAGTGCCATTCGTCACAAGACCAACAGGATGTGGACGGCTTTCCTGGAGTTCGTTTAGAATTCGATTGCTTTTCGGAAGTTACGTTGCATACCATGTTAGGTTGGGAGAAATTGGAATGTCTAATAATTGCAGTATCTGCCTTGAGATTGATAAGAATATATATTATATAGTATGTATATATAATATAAGTATATCAAAAGGCACGATAACTTCAGGCAGTCCTCTGTGAAAGCAAAGGAGGGTTATTACAACCGTATTTATTGGATCATCACAGCATCTTCCACAGGGTCACGCTAGAAGCTTCGTGAGGGGCCGGAAAAGGTTCAGCTATAGGTGCTCTTCTCCGGCGCCGGCCTCCATTGGAGTTCCCCAGGGCTTCATCTTGTGACAGTTGCTGTTTCTGATACACGCCAATGACCTTCCAGATATTCTTGCAAGTCCATGTCTACTTTTTGCGGATAACTTTAAATCCTGGAATTCCAATGGCGGTGCCCTCCAGCTGGATGTAGACGCCACAAGGCAGCGGTTGTTTGACTGGTGTCTTCCTCTGAATGATGAAATGTGCGTCCACATATTTTTCGGAGGATAAGAAGCGAGCGTCTTTGTTGTGCATTGTGAGAATGGACCAGGAAACATTACGAAGATAGGTGACAAAAAGGATTTGGGTATCTGGATCTTTTCAAACATGTTCTTCTCATTACACCGTGAGAAATCAACCCAAAAGGCATTTTCCGTTCTACGGACGATTCGGTGCACCTCTGTTATGATTAAATTATCGATCCTGATTGAGTGCAGGAACAATAGTGAATACAGTAGAATGAATACCACTTTACTTGTCTGAGAATAGACGTACACAAGCTGAAAGTGAAGGGAAAAAGGGTAATACGAAACGACGATGTGGACATAAAGGATAGTCATGACACTCACCCGACCCGTTGAATTGTTTGTAGAGAGGGTAACTCAGACACAGGTACTGGATGAATGGTCGTAAAAATCTACTAATGAGTGGTGCCAAGTGTAATCGGGCTTCTGGGTTTCTTAAAATGTAGGGCCGCGTACGCTGCTGGAGCCTGGCTAAATCAGCGATGCTAGAGTCGTATGTATTTGGAGATGCAGATGCATTACCTGGGCACGGGGGTGAGATTGTAGTGTCGTGGGTGCTAGCTGAGTTATTTAGGAGCTTGATGCACTTCATTCTGTCACGTTGATAGTCTAGTTACTTGAGTGGGGAAACCTCAAGGAAGAAGACAAAGGATACCAGATGAAGATCGGCCATATTGCAGCTGAACCAATGGAAGAAAGAGCGCGGCGGCTCAGTTGGCTACAACAGAGAGAAAATGACATCTCAGTGAAATACTACAAAGGGTAGAATTGTTCGTTAGGACCTGACCGTCCGAACAAGACTGAAGTATGATCAGTACTATCCTCTATGTTATTGAGCGGAAGCGCGTGCAAATCAGACAGGGGTGTATAAACGCCATTGGCTTCACTGGTACGCATGAAATCGTTGACGTGAGTGTGATCACCACGAAGAGCCTTTTTTCTGCTGGGAAAACGAACATGGGCCTAATGCGGATTGCAATTTATAAGTTCGACTTCCTCAACGATGGGTTCATACTTTGAGGCAATTTTCAGTAGAATAGATCCTGTTATAGTTAGCCAAGTTGGTATAGACAAACCACAGGGATTTCAAACTGAAACATTTGTTCATGTGGAGTGGCATTCGTGGAGAAACAGTGAAGGGACCGTGTATATAGTGGAGGGCATCAGATAGGGCTGACACGCAGTGACAGATTTGAAGGCTTTTCCTCTTGAGTCTGAGCTAGATTGCGTTCCAGAGTGTCCCGTTGAGGCGTTCGGCTGGTGCAAACTCCTGTCATGTAGGAATGTGGACAGTTCGTCAGATATGAATGAGGAGCCACGATCCGAATGTACATATGCAGGCATACCAAACAAAGAGAATATTTCACATAGACATTTAATAACTGTAGATGCACATGTATCTGGGCAAGGAAAAGCGAACGAAAAACGATAAAACTCGTCACCGATAGTAAGAAGATATCGGTTTCGAGTAACAGAAGGTAGATGTCCTTTAAAATCGATGCTGATTCGCTTGAATGGTTGATGAGCGTAACGGGGGTGGTTTGTAAAGCTGTAGTTTGATGGCGACACAAACCCTACACATTGTAGTGGTGCCTTTGACATCTTGGAGGGAAAACGGCAAGTTTTTGGAGAGAACAAAATGGTGCATGCTGGTAATTCCAGGTTGACACAAGGAATCATGAATTTCTTTTAATTTATCAATGCTGATCACATTGACGCATACGTTACGCGATAAGGTGTCTGCTACCAAATTGTCTTTTCCGGGTCTATATCTGACATCGTAGCTAAAAGCGGGAAGTTCCATTTTCGATCACTGGATTTTATTGTTTTTTATCTTACTTTTCTGGGGCACACCATACATAAAGGAAACTGAACGCTGATCAGTGATAAGCATGAAGCGCTTCGCGAAGAGATAATGCTTCTATTTACGGGTAGGTTCAACGGTGGCATCTGCGTCTTTCTCAATAGCAGAGTGATTGTTTTCGCTCGGTGTCAGTGTTCTAGAAAAGAAGGCCACAGATCGGCCGTTCTGAGTCAGAGATGCAGGAACGGCCATGTCTGAGACGTTCGTCGACTGTCACAACCATAGCGTTCTCTAACTCTAAATTTTCAAAGGACTGTTGCGCACGATCCGGTAAGAGAAAGTCTTATTTCTGACAAGCAAACTGACTTTGTCAGAGAAGCGTGGTATCTATTGTGAATAATAAGCAAGCGTATCAGCAACTCGTTGTTGGGATTTAGGGAGTTGACGAATAGGGCTCATTCGTTCAGGATCTGGTCTGATAATTACTTTAGAGACTTCATAGCTGAGGAGGTGTGTTTGTTCGGCTGCTATGATGCTTTTCTTGCAGTTAAGGATGATTCCATATTTTTCATTATTTCATAGATTTGAGGTTCTCGTCATGCTCACCTTGGGTAGTCTCAAATAGTGACGTCGATGTAGGCATAGGTGCCAATTAGGTCCTCAGATTTGATTATAGGGGCAGTAGTACGTTGAGAGCATGCTACTCCGTTGGTAACACTGAAAGGAATACGACGGAAGAGAAAAAGTTCTCCGCATGCTTCAACAGCCGCATACAGTTTGTCTTCCTCACTGATTGGAACTTGGTGGTAAACACTCAATAGGTCTAAGGTGCTAAAGACAATATGGCGGGAAATTCCTTCAATCCTTTTATCCAGTCGCGGTAGACAAATTTGTTTACCTGGGCAGCTGTATCAGTCCCGGTGGTCTCGTGAAAGATGATATTTCCATCCGGATTGGGAAGGCCAGAGCAGCTTTTGCGAACCTTCGTCACCTGTGGCGTAGGCATTACATCAGTTTCTCTGCCAAGGGTCGAGTTTACAATGCTGCGGTGCGCTCCATATTACTATATGGATCAGAAACCTGGCCGCTGCGCGCCGAGGACGTCAAAAGACATTCAGTGTTTGACCATGGATGTCTTCGGAGCATTGCCCGAATCTGGTGGGAACACCGGATCAGCAATGCTGAAGTACGTCGAATGGTATTCGGGAGAAATAA
>NW_008751697.1:486973-580727 GCF_000715545.1 Opisthorchis viverrini | reverse complement strand
TCGCGCCCTCAATGGCGCTCGTGCATCCAAGCTACTGCCTTCAATGCATAGCTCCTTTTCCAACCCCCTCACCACTTGACAGCCCACTGACGGTGCTGGATTTATGCACCAATTTACCAGCTCGCGCATGCAATGCGCAGCTACCTACCCCCCACCCCCAAATCATCGGTGAACGAAACTGCGGCAGCTACAACCAGTGTACGACGGGTATGCGGTTCTTACAGCTGACAATGATGATGATGATGAGTCGCGGTAACGGATAAGCTTGTAGGTGTGTGAACCGATTAATGGTTTGACTGTAGTCCACTACAATGCGTCTTCTGTAGTTTAAATTTTTCATGACCAGCACGAGCCTTCCAGAGAGAATTCGAAGGTTCAATTATACTCTACCAAATACCCTATCAAATACCCTATGTGCCTACGTCAGAACGCTTCTTGAAGATGCCAACCAAGTTGTCAATTCAGGACGCACGAAAGACAAGCCTCATTGGGCGTGTTCAGTGAGCTGCTGCGAAAATGGTTACGGACCTTAAATCGCGTCTCGTGATGCTTGGCCTCCTTCCCCTGGAGTGTCGTTGCCTCAGTGGTGCTCTAATCCTTACTTATGTCCTATTTGCGGGAGGTTTGGTCAACAGGTTTTTCACTGTTGACCCAGCAAACGCACGCCGGGGACATAGTAAGATTTTCAAGCACAAAGCGCACATTCCCATTGTGCTAAATTTTTCCTCATTTCGGGTAGTAGCTGCGTGGAATAACTTTTCTCCGACGGTTGTCCAGGCTCCCTCTAAAACCCCGTTCAAAGCGCTATTAGATACGTGCGCTGGCGAGTTTACTATTCAGCGCTGAAAACTTAAAGAGTGATGCTACACCCTTTTTTCACCCTGTCTCCCAGGTGAACGGCAGCCGCTGAACGACGAACAAAACCGACCCGCGAAACTTGGGTGAAGACCTCTATCCTGTGTATCGGTCCGTGAAATCGTGAATCCTTGAGGGTTGGCTGACATTCTGGAGTGTCATCGCCTCCGAGGGGACCTAATTCTTACTTATACTGTGTTTGAACAAGGCTTGGCCAACAGTTTTTTCACCGTTCACCCAGCGAACACACAGCGGGGACATGGCCAATCAGGACATGTCTCCGTTTGTTCTTAGTGAAGTAGAGTTCAGCGGAGTTCATGCTGTCAGATTCTATCCAGATTGATTGAGTGTTAGATGCGAAGGCACCTTGCATATATGTTGTAGGCCAGGCCTAGGCCTCACTTCCTGTCACTTTTTCTTTCTTTCAGTATAATACTTAATTCAGTTATATCGACATTTTTGCACCACAGTCACACACCATTGTCCTTATCTGTTGTTGCTGTCGATGATGTTGACGATATTTAGTCGGTTCCTTTTTAGTAGGATAACCTAGATAAAGTTTGGGTATCGTTGTGTGCTGGGTTGTTGTTGGGTAGAGTTCGCCAAAAACCTTGGGTCGACTCCATCCATGACGTTTTACTCAGATATGGGCTCAGGATAGTTCAGTGGTCATGGCACGAACTGGCGGACCAGAAGGCCTGTAGTACAAACTCAACCCTCCTCTTGACTGTCCCTGTCTAGGCTTGGACAGCCTGACAGCATCTTAGCCAACAACTACGTAGCGCGCCGTAGATCACCGTATTCCGCAAAATCGTCAGCTGAACGACTGTCACTCAGATGTGCTACGCAGATGCGTTTATCTCATTGCTGCTCTTGTTTCCGTTCGCTTCCTCTAGAGATGCAGGTTTTTTTTCACTGTCTCCACCCTTCCTTTTTCTATCACCTCTCCATGTTTGAATATCAGCCGAGTACGGCAGTGTTGTTGAGAGCCATCGGTCGATGTAAGCAAGATGACGTAGGAGTAGTCACCAACACCAATAATGCGTTTGCTTCGTTCTTTGGTTCCTGAACGTTGCGTTGGAATACTACACTCTGGAAACTTACCATAATGCCTCCGGAGAGTACCCACTGCTACGTGCGTCTTTATTCGTTTCCACCTGTCCCAGCTTTCAGGCGTACTATTTCCGAACTATTCCTCTCACTTAGGCCTGTCAAACTAGGTCGGTATATGGTCCTCACAATCGCTTCTGTCCTCCCTTTCAGCATTCCGAATACCATGACACTACTTGACCAGCGAGTTGCATCTGTGACCCATGATGAATATCTGGTACGCCTATTAAGCCGTTTTGAAAATATTCACCGGATTTCAAATATCATGAGTCTTTCTCATGATAGTTGTTCGTTATCGCGCTGACAAGAAACATGAGTGGCCGAATGATTGCCAGGTCAAAGCACTTGTTGTAGCTAGTCATTTGAGTTCGCTATTCAATGTGATTCTAGGAGCCCTTGAAGCTGGAACTCTTGCTTGCGTGGTAGAATTCACGGCGAACGGGCAAAACCGAGCTGCAGATGGTGACACTGTTTAGAGCTGATATAATTCATCACCTCGTTATGTATTGTTGACACCACTGGCTACTTCAGCGTTACCAAGTCGACCCCCAAGCTGTGTTCGTGCGGCCTAGGCAATCTCCAGATAACTCAAGTATCAAGGTGGAGCACCCAGTCGACGGACGCGTGGTTTGAATCCACCCTTGGTCTTTCGACCAATCATTTATTTGCAATTGAGTGATACCTCAGCTCTCATACTCTCTTCGGATATCATGGTGTTTGTGCATCGTAACTATACCACGGTTAAGTAATTTTCGTCAATAAGTTGGTTGCTCTGATGACCTGTTCATCATTGTGGCTGATAGGGTCCGTTCATTGGACAAACCTAATATATCAGCTACGTAATCCTTGTGTGATTTGTTTTCTACGTAAGTGTTGGCATCTTAGCAACCCCTTCGTGGTACTCCAGCGGTTTGCAGATCGAAGGGGCGCACAATGGATTTCGTTTACTTGCCTATATTGAAGTCCAGTAAACGCTGAGACCACCATAGACTCATCCGTTTGGTTTTACGTTAGCCTGGTTGTTAGACCTTTGACTCTGATCCGGGATGCTCTCCTATCTTGAGTCGTTCGCATTTCTTTGGAAAGCCTATTATTCTCAGGGTCCATTTCCGTGTTTCCAGAAACTGACGGGATGGTCCGTAATTGTCTAATCAGACGGGGGAAAACCACCCCTAGCATTACCATATTTGGCTGCTTAATCTGACACATCCTGGGGCAGGTTTTTTGAATCCATTCTGGCAATGTATCGGTGTTTACTGGTGGTTGAGACCCACTCAGCTGCGTACTGGTGACATCTCCTTGATTGGGAAGACCTGGGTTGCATACATATTGTCAACCTCGGCAAACACATCAACGGCCACCTGATCAAACAGCGGAACTTGTTCTGTTTCTCGACCTTTAGCTGGTAGAGCGCTGTGTTCATTAAGAAAAATTATTCTAGGCGACCGACGCCAGCCCAACCGTATTAGTAGCAAATTCAGTCATCTACATTGTCCAGTACTAGGGTGTCCCCGTACTCTGAACACTTCACAGCTCTGTGGGGGAGGGGCGAGATGGCTCAGTGGTTACAGCGCGGAATTACTGACCAGGAGGTCTGTGGTTCGAACCCGACCTCTGCATCTCGACTTCCCATGTCTAGGCTTGGGCAACTTGGAAATACTCCAGCTCTCGTGTTTCCTTCTGGCAGCATGGCAGCTAGGCACGGAAGGATGTCACAGCTGAACGATTTATATATTTTTTTCAATATTTTCATAGCTATGTGGAACTGATGGACACTATGTCTTACGGTCACTCTCCACACCTCTTTGTTCTGTGCCTCAGCTTCCTAGCTTCATAGTCTACACCTTTCAGACACTTAAAGGTATCCATGTTGCGTTGTTTCTATTTGCCAAGTTCTTGTTACTTAGCATCCAGTTTACTATTCAGAACTAAAGGTTCCAATCTTGTTTACCCTTCGTTTCGTTTGTTTTATGTAACTTTGTCTACCCTAGCACTTCTTTGCCCGGGAAACATCCACTTCATCACAGGAGTTGACGGATGTACAGCAACAAGCAACACAGAAGTTACACGTTAACTGATAGAATTACAAGCAACAGTTATGTGTGTGACAATGATGAGTATATTTCCAGTTGGTCAATTACATCTACGGCATCATCTTCCTTGCCCAGTAATGACGCAAGGGTGGTTTGTGCAGTGACTATTGTAAAACCTTGTGGAAAACAAGACGTCTAATTTGGTGTATTGGGATGATTTATTAGCATCCTGTTAAGTGATTCTGTTCATCTGGTATCCTATCAAGAATGGAAAAAGCTCATACATATTGCTATCTTTAAAGACATGATTTGAAGTGCCTGGATATCCCTTTTCAATAAGCATGTCCCAACCAACCAGGTTGGTCTTACAATAATTTAGCCTTTACTCAGTCAATGCGCGCTCGGCATAGAAACTCTATATCTGACACGCTTTCAACCGGCTGGTGCAGAGTATCTCTCGTGGACACTGCATTTGAAAGCTGACGATAACCAAATGTTATCAGTTTTAGATGGTTATATATATATATATATATACAATACTTCCTCTGTGGTGTCCTCAAAGTAAAAATTGTCCAGTTGATTTATGCCATCTTCACTTATTTCTCTTGTTCCAGGTGTCTTCAATTCAGAAGAAGTGGTGGATGGCATCCATCAAATGCGACGAGGCAACGATGACCCAGCTTCTCATAGAGAATCCTAATCTGGCTCACTGGCAGGTATGGACTTAATTATTTTATGCTTGCTTGGTAGGGTAACTGGATTAGGAAGACAGCAGATTTCACCATTTTCCAGATACTTTCTCATCCTGGATACTTGATTGACACGGTTTAGGGTGGTTCTTACACTTCTATTGTACAGCGCTAGCGCGTTTAAGTTCCTGAGTTGGTATATGCCGTCTGCTGTTCATTTCTAGCTTGCTCTTGGTCGGGAAGTATGATCGTTGTATTTTTCACAGTGTTTCGCTTAGTTCATCATGTTTATGGGTTAAACCGTCTAGCTTGGAAGCCACTCAGCTTACAGTATTTCTTGATTCCTCGAAAAGACTTCAAATTTATTACATTAGATATATTCTCTGTAACATGTGATTGTGAAATGCAGTAGGATCGATTCAGAATTTTGGTAAGCAATCGGTGAATTTATTGTACCAAAGCGAGACGATGCTCAGCAATAACTCCACCTATCGTTTACCAAATGATGACTGCCCAATCGGTCCCAAACATTTCCCAATTAATCAGAAGGATCTAGTTCAGTCCGGTCTAATTATTCAACAACCGCGCTCGAACCATCGAGCGCGGATTTACTCACCAGAAGGTCCTTGATTCAAACCCGACCTCTGTATCTCGATTGCCTATCTAGGCTTAGGCAACCTGGAATTATTCCAGCCCTCATGCTTCCTTCGGGTGGCATGACAGCTAGGCACCGAAAGGATGTTACAGCTGGACGATTATTATTTTTATTTTATCTGCTTGTCAGGGCTGCCGTAGACTGTTGATTGTTTACCGGTTTGGGTCTCTTCCATTGTTCCTACAGGGTGGACCAAGTGGTTAGAGCGCGAATTTACTGACTGGAAGGTCCGTGGTTCGAACCCGACCTCTGCCTCTCGACTTCCCCTGTCTAGGCTTGGGCAACCTGGCAGTTAGGCACCGAAAGGGTGCTACAGCTGAACGAATTTGCGCTTGTTAGAAAAAAATTGTCCCTACTGAACGTAAATGACAGATGGTCTTTTGACAAGTACGTGCCCTGTTTAGCGTAACCTGCGGAGGATGACCAGTTCATCTGTTGTCAGCGAGATTGCTCTTTCGATTTGAGTGATAGTTTCATCTCGTGAAACTGTTCAAGATTGTTGAATTTATCTGCTACGCCGTGTGGCTGATCCGCAAGCATTGGGTTTGGGTCTGATCCCACACAGTTTTGCAGGAAAACCTTGCTCCTTATGAGTGAAACGAGTGCCCGGCAACGTGGTCCAGTTAGTTAGTTATCTAAATTGCCTCGTGGTTTCTAAGGTATCTTTTCCGGGAAGAGCACTGTCTTCAGTATATTTAATATCTGAGTGAACAACCAGCACCACTGTGTTACCCAAGCTCTTATGGGACGTATACGGAAAGTCGAGTGTCGTATCAATAGCGAAAGGATAAATGATGGAAGCATGTCTTGCCACACACCACTAGATGCGGTGACAGCTCCGTAAAGATCCATACTTTCGGATGGAATTTGACATACCATGCCTTCTGAACACACCAAAATGTGGAACAACTGTGGCTTGACTGTGTCAAAGGCAGGCTTCACGTCAAGGAGAACCGCCAATGTTGGCTGATAGCTATAAGAAACGGATTATAGTTAGCTACCCGTCCATAATTCTCATCTTCAGTTTCATCCACATTGATTTAGCCTAGCATGTTTTCCAAGAGGATCCTAAAAAGTTGGAAATATCCAGGTAGTTAGATTTCTCTACAAACTTTTCGTATGGGTTAATACGAGAGATTACTTCAGGCCAATGTTAACCATTGGAAGCTCTAGTAGGTCCGTGCATCCCCCTCCATCTTGAAGATCATTTTCATTCCATTTGCGCGGTAGCATTTGTAAGTTTCGGAGCTACCGTAATTTCGAGTAAAAAACAATGAATCGGCAAACATAGGAGAAGTCGTCTGCCTGCTGACCTACCAGACAAGCATTTGAAAAAGTGAACCGTTCTGAGTTTGGGTATCCATCGGTATTTACCTGTTACCTTGGTTGTCTAACCCAGTTTGTCTTGTAGCGATGTTGGTAATAAACACTGCTATCTTAAATTCGACACACCTGCAATGAAATTATAGGTCTCGTCATTGTGCAAAATGAGTGAATTAGCAATACTGACTCTGATACCTACTTCAAGGTGCCTGAATACCCACTATTGCCACTCGTCATCATTAATAGGCAGGGGGATAAGGTATTTGAACAAGATGGCATGGTGGTCTTCGTCCATCTAGCTGGGTTTTTTCTGTCCCATGAAGGAGTTGGATTGACAAATTTAGATTCTGGATCTTCAACCGATTAAGTACCCCTAGCAATATACCGGCAGAGCAAGTTTACAATAATGCAGGCCCCCTGATCCCAATACGGAGTTGAGGACTGCTGTGAGACGGGAATATGGAATTGTCCGGAAAAGTGTCATCCATAGTCATTGAGGCTACAACAAATTGAAGGACAGGTTTTATGGCCAAACGGTCGGGAATGTCAGCAAAATCCCTCCCAACGAGGCGGTGTAGTCGTACAGTTTCCCGCGTTAACTTTTCTTCTTTTATGTTTCTCTGCTAGCTGACCAAAATAATATTCTTGCAGATTTTGTACCTAACTTACATTGAAATCGGTTGTCTGTTGCCTAAAACCACTCAGTTTCATCCATGAGAGGTTGGACTTTGAGGGGAAAATGGATCTCTTATTGTATGCCCTCGATAGGTATCTTACTTCAAATCTCCATTGATTTTCTTCCCTTTCGGTAAATTCATAGAATTACGTTGATGGAGTAAGTATTACGTTTGCCAGTGAGAGTCTCTGTTGTTTTCTCAGTTTTTCGCTTGCTTTTACTGTGGGCCGTCGTTTGATTAAGCAGCATTCAAAACATATGGTTTCTCTCTGATTAAAAACGGGTGTATTTACCGTTGATTATTGTGTTCGATGTTTTGCGCTCGCTTATTGCGCACCATCATCAGCGTCGGGTCCACGTGATTTTTTCGCTGCGCTGCACACCTGGGTTCATTTTTCGTTAGATATGCGACATGACGGCAAGTTCGAGAGTTTCAGCAACTTACAGTCGGGGTAACTTGTTCAGCTCCTTTGGTTAGACTTGGATATGCTGTTTCTGTGTCTCATATAGGACAAATAAATATGGAAATAAAAGTAGGATGCAACGGGCGCTCGAATGCTGGTTTAATCGGTTTATGACGACACCGTCTTTACTATGTACAATGATATTTTTTTCACCCATTGGACCATAAATAACAGGGTATGGATGTTCAGGTCTTACTACTTTTTGTCCGTGCAATAAACTGCGCTCAAGTTTATACATCTTAACGATGCCGTAGCTAGACAGTTCATTGTTATTAACCATGTGAATGAGCAGAACTATCTCAGTGGATGTAGCCAGCGGTTCTCAGTAAGTAACTCTTCGTGCTTCTGCTTTGTTGATTGTATGTGTAGTGTCGTAATAAATCATCTTCGTGTAGAAAGCATTTCCAGTATACACTCTACTCTTGGCAGGCAAACTGATGTCAGGTCGGTGCCAAAATGTCGAAGGTTGGCGAACGCTACCCTGACCTTCGCCATTCGGGAAGTGGTTTCATTCATCTGCCGTTCAGAGAGACGAACTTATCTACCGAATCAATCGGTTTGTCCTCAAACATAAGTTTTGTGTTTTAGGCCACCTAGTCTTATGGTAGCATTTTACACTTTTCGGGTGTAACGCGCACGCCGAACCGCGCAGGAGAATTATTCATAGGTTATTTATATTAGCCTCCAGTTCTATGAGGTGTGACCCAAGATGAACGATACAGTCAGCGTGCTCTTTTCCCTGTGAACGAAAGTCCATGTAGAATTTTGATTCCTGGGATGCTAGGGGCAGACAGTGGAGATTCAAACCGCACAATGAATACGAAGTGGAAGTGGAAGGGTAACAAGGTGACCTTATCTGAGTCCATCGGTTGTGATGGACTTAGAATGGATTTCACCGTAGGCACCTCTGCGTCCTCAGAAGAAACCATGTAGAGCTTTTGAAAAAGCGGATTTATATTTCTCGCCGGACATTGCCATAGTGTCTGGTGATCAACGGAGTCAAAAGCAACTTTAAATTTGAAAGAAACGGTAACCGCTAGTCGCCACAGGGAAGGAGGCTGTCGCAGCATTTGTTACGAAGGGGAAATATCATTTATGTGGTCCCGGCCAGGACGGTGCCCAGCTTGATTTTCCAGAATCTTACCCGATGATAAAGATCACTGTGTGTAGGATAATACCGGAGAGCATCTCTGGAACCACTGCTGTTACGCCCATGATTCGGTGGTTTCTACGTGACGCTCGTTTACTCTCTTGAATATGGGAATCATAATTGAAGAGCGTAAAGTGACAAAATAGGCAACCACGTCGGGATGCCTTTACCTTGATTGAGCTAAACTTAAACGCGCAAAAATGACTGTTTACTGGATTCCAGTCCAGTGAGCCGCATTCAGCCCTGGGGCTAACCACAACTCCAACGCCGAACATAGCACGAGGCATTGTGTCAGGATCACCAGACGATAGAAGAAGAAAGTGCGAGAATTCTAGATTTATCCCGAGTTGTTTGAGGTATGTGACCCAACGCGTGTTTTGGTGACGTATCGTGTATCGATGTAAAGAGGGAACAAGGTCTGAGCAAGAGCCACCTGTTACCCAACTGGATACACAGTACGGACGCTGAAGCCACAATGTGCAACAGATTACGTGAATTTAATAGGGGTTTATCTTGATTCGTTTCACTGAGCGGAAGCTTAAGTTAAAAAGCATCGGTTTTGTAGGTGACGGTTGAATGAATCAGAATGACTTGCTTAAGAGTCGTGTGGGGAGCGGCCGGTGAATGAAGACCTGTGCTGGCGAATAAAACATACCAGGTCGAGGAGGAAAGATTGGTTGAGATACCCATCCAGAACCGTTGACTCAGAAGTCTGACCCATAAGGCAGTGGGATGATGTAGGATTCTGTTTGGGAACTCTTCCCTAACGTCTTACTCAAAAGTCTGAACGGAGCAGCGGTCTTTAGGGTTTCCTATAGGGACTCTCCTCGGAGCCAATGACAGTCTGATCTAAGTGCCTGAAAC
This sequence comes from Opisthorchis viverrini, assembly GCF_000715545.1. Taxonomy (NCBI): domain Eukaryota; kingdom Metazoa; phylum Platyhelminthes; class Trematoda; order Opisthorchiida; family Opisthorchiidae; genus Opisthorchis; species Opisthorchis viverrini. Next base: position 570,908 of record NW_008751697.1, on the reverse strand, counting down.
GGCCTGTCCCGAGAGCTCTAGTGTTTGATCCTTAGTGCTGCTAGGCCCAGAAGATGCGTCGGGCTCATGATAACGTCTGTTTTCCGGTCGTGTTGGCTAATTTGCTCAACAGTTGGGCGACACTTTGGACACTTTTCACAGCCGACCATTTCTGTCCCGTCATTTATCGGGGATAGCAACACCGTTGATTCCTTAAACATGGAAATACCGGTCGCCTATATGAAACGCTAAAATTACTTATGTTTCTGTAAACAGTGCAACTTTCGCTCCGGACTGCTTCGTAATGTGATTTCTCACTGTACACAGGCTCCCGCTTCTGCCTCTGGCTGCTCCACATTGAATTTCCCGACATGTTTCCCCTCATGGAACCGAATTTCAGACTTGTATTGATTGCTGCGCTAAATCTTGACACAAGGATGAAAGCTCTAAGTTGGGAGCTGCCTATGGACTATAGTAGTAGATTAATTCCACTTTTATCATAACCTTGCTCTTTTTGAGGTGATGTGGGGCTTCAGCTTGTTCTTTCGGTGTTTGGAAACAGATTTCACTCAGTCTCTTATTTTCTTTTACTTTTTTGTTTCCTTTCGAACATTTTGGATCAGAACGTGAGTTTTCCTCTATTGTATGGTATATATCCGATGTTCTCTTTGAAACAGATTACTTATTCTAGAAAAACACGCGGAGCTGGGGATAAAACGTCACTGACCAAAGTCAATTACTGAACACGTTTCATTCACTAATACAGCACATATTCCACTTACTTGAGGAAACAAGCCGGTTGAGATGGCAACTTTAACAACAGCTCCTATAGAGGGATCTGTCTCTCCGGAATCGAAAAACACCAGAAAGGACACGCCAAATGCATAGAACCAAATTTACTATTTGCTACATTGCTAATCAACTATTGTTATACATCGAAAAACTTGAATTGACTTGGTTTAGCTGATAATTCAGGTCGGAAAAATTTGCACAAGGCCATATGTTGGGACCCAATCGAACTAAGAAGAGAGGGAGCAAAGCAGTATTCTGTTATTAATTACCACCGCTAGCCTTGTTACAACTTAACTCGTTTCTGTGGTTATCATTCGCGGTTAGCTAGGTGGCACAAGATATTCTATTGACTTCTACATACATGGACCACCCTTGGGGAATGCCAAAAGCGTCCTTCGTCTCAATGATTTCCTTGTGACGGGTGGGGTGAGATGGCTCAGTGGTTAAAGCGCGAATTTACCGACCAGAATGTCCGTGGTTCGAACCCGACCTCTGCCTCTCGACTTCCTCCGTTTAGGCTTGGGTAATCTAGCAGTATCCCAGCCCCCATGCTTCTCTTGGCTGGCGTGGTAGCTAGGCACCAAAAGGGTGTTACGGCTGAACGAATAATAATAAAATAAGCTTCCCAACGAGCCTCCCTAGTGAGATCACTTCTTTTCATAGGTACTTTGTCAACCTCTGGTTGATAATGCTCCAAATATCTTACTTTTGTCAGCGATACTTCATAAGTAACAACTCAGCCGTACAAGTAAAAAGATGACCGACCATTTCCTCAACCGAATGACATCCGTTTCCGTTCCCTTTTATGGTAAAATTGTCATAACTAGGTTTCTGAGTGTTTTTATTCTTCATATCGGGGAATATGAAATCGTTCTCAAGATCTATTCGAACGACTGAAGGGAAGTCGTTGTGCGTCAGGTAACTTGGCGTAATATGTCTGTCAATAATGATATACAGCAAAGATGGTAGTAGTCGAACTGTGACCTGTCGTCTCCAAAAATACAGAAGTGCAGTTTATGGCTTTCAGAATCAGGTGCAACGATGATCCAGCTCAGTCTGAAAAGGCTACCCTAGAAATGCGGAAGCGCGGTAAGACTGTCTGGTTGCCTTTATAGCAAGGTTTATTACCTATTTTGATAGATGGGTTATTCAAAAGTCTAGAGAGAAATGACTGGTTCGTAATATCCCAGGTCTTAGGGGCTACTTGAACCCGAATTTGCTTGAAAATGACTGTATTTCGCGAATCGTGCCCCGTTTAAGTTGACTATGAGGTTGACGGAAACTTGGAGACCACAAGGACTTCAAGAAGTGCGAAACTCGTCGTGGGTTGTTGACTAGTTTTCAGCAATCTTATGAGTGGCATTCTTTTAGCAAAAGGCAGTGCATTATTTCCAAAGTGGTAAACATCGAATTTTCAGAAGCCAAAGCACAACAGCAGGGCTTCGGGGGTCTCTTCTCCCCCCTGGTGATGCTTGGCCCTAGTGTATGAGCATACCAATAGTAAACATTTGGGGGTTGCTTGTGGAGAACACCCAAAGGAGAAATAATATAGTGCCTTCATCTGAAGACAAAACGTTCCAAGGGTAATCCTCGCTGTGGTAATAGGTGATTGGGAAGCTACGCAGACCAGTGTAGTCTGTTTTAACCGCGGTATAGATGGTGGAATGTGCACACATATAATCCCGTTAGTGACATACCACATCTCGTTTTCATAGTTCTACTTTAAAAAAGAGTGGTCATATTCAGCTGGACCCTTGTTTAGATACATCACCCACCAGCGCAGCGTTCCGTAGGTCTCTAGATGACTGAGCTAGTATGAACAAACACTATAGTGTTCCATTCGTCTGTCTACAGGCATTCAAAATGTCACCCTGCATACACAGCTGTGCTGGGTTTTATGAGGAAGTATTGATTATTTAGCAGGACGGACTTTCCATTGATTTGGAGGGAAACCTTTTGTTTTTCCTATCTGGAACTCCCTCTCTTGCTTCTGCCACAAAGATGCCCTCTCTGTTGAGATTCCCATACGGTCGTCATGCATCCAAACCGTACTTTCTTAGTTCCCTGCCTCTGAGTCTTAATTTTCACACGATTATATGTTTTTTTTTTTAAATTTCATCATCATCATCATTGAAAGCATGACATCAGTGTTCAACACCGACGCTTCACTGCCGTATGTTCTGTGCAAGAATACGCTGGGATTGGATAGCAGGTAGCTGTGATCGTTACTTAAGCGAGCACAAATAGTCCCATGAATTGCATCCATTGCAGAGCGTAGGTTCTTATTTTAATCGCCGAAATGAATTAATTGTAATTTTCGACAACTTTCTTTTTCCGGTGTCGCTGCTCTAATCCTACGCTTTGACATTCCGTACAGTCAGCCATGCACTACGCTGCGAAAGCGGGTAATACCGCGTTGATCCGCTTATTAGTAGGAAACCACCAAGTTGACGTCAATCTGAGAAACGCGGTGAGTTTGAAAAGTTTTTTTCATGTTGACTGGTCCAAATGCGTAGTGGTTGTCAGTTAAGCGCATTTATATCTTCAGCTCACAAACCGTGCGCCAGTAGGCAGTGGTCCCAGCTGCTACAATTTCGTCCATTATGTGTGAGAAGAATAAACGAATGAGAGCCACGTGTCGGAGGCGATCGCCCCATCTGTGCACTGACAACAAATAGATATGTTTGCCCAGCACGCCATTAGGTGACAGCGGTACAGTCAAGGCGATAGCTTTAATGCAAGGCCGCTATTGGCTGCGTGGCGAAGTCCCCAGTGTTAGAGGCAGTTAAATAAGAACACTGATAACATAGTTAAAGAGTTTGGGCAAGGATACCTCCACCTGACACGATTCGATGTGGAGAAGTCAGGGTACAGTTTGCCCTGGACGCGTATGAGTCCATGAGAGGAGGTGTACGGCTTTTATAAGGGACACCATTTAACACCAGATATTGACATAGTTTCTGATCACTGGAGTCAAAAGCGAATCTCAGATCTAGAAATTCGACCATTGTTCACTGTCAGAAGTAGTCGCGCAGTTCCGATACTTGTCGATGCAACCCTGGCTAGTGTGAAATCCAGCTTCCTTCTCGCGAATCTGGCTCTCCGTATGACGGATCAAGCTGTGTAGGATGATGCTAGAAGGCGCTCTGGAAGCTACGGCCATTAGGCTGCAGTGTGCAAACCGTTCGATGTAGGTGTTTATTGGCTTGAAGCATGGAGATTGCACACTGGACTTCGTTGTCGATTGCGGACTGCTATTGACTTCCCATACAAGTTCAGTTAGCACTTCCATAGGGTGAGTTGATGCGGCCCGGCTGGATTGTTCAGCTTATAGTTTCACTGACACTCACCCTTCGACCAGTTGATCGGATTAACTGGAACGAGGTGCGATTGTCCCGCATTGGAAAAGACTCGATTTCCTGTGTTACTGTCATCCACAAGTGGTTTCCTTCAGTCCTTAAGCTCTTCACTATTCACAATTTGGGGAATGTGTACACGCCGCCACACTTGCTTCAATCAGAGCTGCTGATGGTGATGAGATCCAGTGTTCACTGGGTTATGCGAGCGACCTCGGACAGATGGTTTTAAAAGCTATGATAATGGCATTTTTCACGTTTCTCCAGTCTTCATCGAAATTGCCACTGCTGCTATCGAGTTCCAGAAGCTGCCCAGTCAACTCAACTCTTTACTGTTGAGCCACAAGGATACTTTGCAAGTGCTAAACTGAATACCTTGCATCAACTGACGGGTCCAGAAGTAAAGTAAACAGATATGGGTACCCGCAAAACTGCGTGATCAGTGTCCAAACAAACAAAAGTCCTATAGAAGCTCTCCACCGCTGATTGCTCACCAGATGGTCCAGCTGAGTTCACGGCTAATTTTGGTTGGTGGCCCCCAAGTTACACGGTTCTTGTGCTGAAAGTTTGCGTTGGCTAGAAACAAGTGATTTTCAGTACATAATTGAAGGACTCGTTCTCCCCATCTGTGCGGTGAGCGTGAACCCATAATGGGTCGTCATGATGGGCTTCATCAGGACTGTGACCAACCTGGGATTTATATCAACTATCAGAATCACGATCACGCTGATCAGAATAACCGTGACTAATCTCTGTAAAAGCTGTCTCTCTCAGACTCAGAGCTGCTGCTGATACAACAAACAAACACCGTTTACCACGCCGAGATGCATTGACCTTGATTGAACGGGTCAAAAAACGGTTGTTTACTAGAATTTAGTCCAGTAAGGCGTTGGAGCTAACTGTAACTCCAACTTCTAACGCCGAACATAGCACGAGCCGTTGTGTCAGGGTTACCAGACGATAGAAGAAAGCTCGAGGACTCTAGATTTACCCCCAATCTGTTTGGGGTATGTGACCGAACTGTGTTCTACGCGTGTTCTGGAGGCACATCATGTATCGATCAAGAGAGAACAAGGTTTGAGCAAGAGCTACCTGTTACTAAATTTGGCACAGTGTACGGACTCTGAAATTCGCTGTGTGCAACAGATCCCTTGAATTTAATAGAAGTTTATTTCGATTTGTTTTGCTGGGCGAAAGCTTAGGTTACGAATTATCGGCTTTGCAAGTGACAGTTGAGTGAATCAGAATATCTTGGTTTAGAGGCGTGTGAAGAGAATGAATGAAGAGCTGTACTGGCGAAGGGCACATCCCGATTGCACATGTCGAGGACGAAAGATTGGTTGAGATTCCCATATTGAGCTGTTGATTCAGAGGTCAGATCCATAAGGCAGTGGATTGCTGTAGGGTTTTGTTGGGTGACTCTTCCCTAACGTCTTACTCTAAAGTCTGAACCACGGGGCAGCGTGTTGGGTGACTCTTCCCTAACGTCTTACTCTAAAGTCTGAACCACGGGGCAGCGGTCTTTAGGGTTTCTTATAGGGACTCTCCTCGGAGCCAATGACTTGATGCTGTAACCTGATCAGCTGCAGGGAATGGGCTATCCCGATTGTGCATAACGGTCTGCCTCTTGGGGCTGGTGCATCATGAGGTTCACCGAACTCTGGTTTTGAAATGGTATCGACGGTATTGGATAGTTCGGTGGCGGTCGCGGTCAATCGGTGAACACATTGTGTGGATTTTAGGGCCAAACGTTTCCGACCCGTCCTTCCTTGGGGAACGCAGCATCTCTCTTTCCATGAATATAGACATATTGGTCGTCCGGAGGACTTGATTACTGCATTCAAACTTCTATCACAGCTGACAGTACCACTTCATCCCTAGAAGGTGCGGTACCACGATTTCTCGCAGTACGAGACTCGCTGTTCTTCGTCGGGATGCTTCACGTTGGCCTTCCTTGCCTGTTCGAATCTTTAGTAACTGAATTCTACCCAGTATAGGCCACCGGATCATTGCAGCGCGGAAGCCTCACAACCACGAAATGGTGACGGCCTTTGGTTGGGACTTCCAAACCTAGCCCAACGAACGTATTAGTCTGACGTCTCACCAGGTTTACCTAATTTTTCGTTACCCATGGACCACACAAAATCCCGTATGTTCGAATTCTCGGTAGAATGCCTCATTAAACATGAAGTGTCTAAATTTTACTTCGGATTGCTAGTACACAGGGTCGAAACCACACACCTTGTAAAAGCAGTTGGTGTTTCACCCAAGAAAACGGCTCATTTCATTGTACTTCCATATTTACCCATATATGAGGTTCCTAGACTACACATTTTAGCGCTCACATGAAAATATATGCTGTTCTCGTTGGTGTTCACGATGACCCAACTACAGGTTCGTACAACTGCTACCCTACGGTGTTTTGAAATCCATGAGGGTTTTGAGAACTTGCCTTGTGTGTGATACCTGCTCGTTTCCTCTTAGCTTGTAAAAATTCACCAGGACACACTGACGCAGATGTCTGGTCCCGAAGTAGATTTAATGGAAAATAGATGGAAACTGGAGCACTAGCAGTTCCGCTAAGTTGTGCAACAACAAAAACTATGGTAGTGAAGTTTCACGGTGTCAGAAACTGAAGGAACCACAAAACTTATCGATCTGCTCTATACTTTTTCACTGTGTGCATTCACGTGTTTGAGCAGTTTTATCTGTCACGTTAAGCGTCTTGTTTTGTGTGTCCAGTGTGTGCGTTTTATGCTGCGTACTTTGTTTCCTTTTCCGATGCAACTTGTTGTTTGTTATTTGATGTGTGCATTGCATGAGTGTAAGTTGTAACGGCCTTACCCATTTAAGCCATGATATCGTAGTCCCAGTCTACCGGATAGTGTTTAGAGTCTCTAATAATTTTCATATTTATCCTGGTGAATGTGGTCCGTTTAGTAATCTACTAAGGATCCATTCTTTTGGGAAATTGTTGATACTCCTCATCTTAGATTGCTTCGTCACGCTTGTTTAGTGCCTAACTTTTAATCCTCTCGCAGGATGGTTTTCGGCAGATAAAACCGTTAGCTCCATAATGAACTCGCAGCAAGGAATTTGGAGAGAAACTCCCCATTTCGCTCTTAACGTATCTCAACTATTCGGTAGGCTTCTATGCTTCGTTAACGAAACCTATTCATACTTTTTAGTTCAATGACTGAGGAATAAGAGTATGTATTCACTCTCTTTCTCCCTCTTATGCTCAAAATCGTAGAATCTCCGGGAATCTATCTCTTGGACATGCTCTTACTTTTCTACGCGCTCGTGGTTTTCCATTCATGGTATTGTCTGTTTGGACCTCAAGCTGGATACTGACTTTAATTCTATCCACTGTATCTTCATCATATAACAGCAGCTGGCTGCATCGAGCTGTGATGTTAGCACTACTTTGACGCGAGTCTGAGTTGCATAATGGCCTTCAGTAGTTGCGCCTGTTTATATGTCTGAACGCTCTCATACCGAAATTCTCGGTACATTTAGAGAGTTGTTCCACTTTGGACGAATCCTATACCCTGTACCTCCAAAATTTCGCTCGCAAATGTGAATTGTAACTCCAAATTCTGTCTGAGTAGTTTAGCGTCTGGTAGTTCATATGGTCACACAGTGCGGTGCTCTGGCTGCGTAAGGGACGAAGGGATACAGTTGACTGTGGTACATATTTGAAGGTTGCTTAAGTTGTGGCTGGTGCTGTAAGCTCAACTAAATCTCGAACTCTTGTTTTGAAGAGAGAGCCCACTGAGTGTTCGAATTGACAGGCTCAGTGTTGTACTGAGGACAAAAGCATAAGCCATCTGTTGTATGCACGCATGATAGCGTGGAGCACTTCGTTGCCAACGCATTGCTTGTGATAATCTGGCTTTGTGCACTTGTTTTTCGCCGGAATCGTTATTGACATGCCAAAACCGCTTCAAGCGGAATTGTCCCTGTGTTATAGTCTAGCTTATCGAGATCTTTGTTATCTGTTTATGCCGTGAAACAAACCAGTTTCATTACCTTTTCCCCTCTCTATTTTTAGGCGGTAAGTTTCTCTGGCTGCCAACCTTCATCCGTTTACAATGAGCACACTTGCCCGGTAACCCATGGGACGAATTTTTCTTCAGCTCTTTATGTGCATCAACTTACTTTGTTTCTGATGTTACTCTACAACCACGTTCTTTGGACGTTGAATCTCGGCAAGTCAGCTCAGTTACCGCTCGTTGCTTGATATTCTATACCACTCAAAGGTGTGAGGAAACTGTCACGAAACGACTTGCTTACATCATCAGCTGTGGGTTACTTCGGTGTTGCAAGTACTTGGCCTCTGCTTTTCTTTGGTACCATTTACAGCTTTTCATGCAGGTAGTAGAATCCTGCGTCCACATGTCTATATCCTCCCAGCTTTTGTTTTGGCCTCTCGCTTTCTGTGAGCACGCATCATCTAGGAATCATCGACATACCCTTCCTACGTAGTTTACAGGTAGTAATCTGAAGTGCACTGATGAATAGGTAGGTGATATCTGATTGACACTGCGGCCATTTGCTGGTACAGTGGTTTAGCGCAATAAAATGAAAGTACGGTAAATCTCACGGTCCGTGCGACTACCTCTGCTTGGGAGTGATCGCCCTCCAATGCCACTCTACTTAGTCGGTGACGCAACTCTATCATTGGAGTTTGTCCGGTTGAGTTATTTGCACTGCGCGAACTCATATCTAGTCAATTTTGGCGCATACATGCTACTTTTGCCCCCCCCCTTCTGCTGATGAGGGTACGCACTTTTTGAGTGTGATGGGAACTGGCTCGTGGTTAGCCTTGATTTGTTCGTAAAGAATGCCCATCCTAAGCTCCTTGTTACCACGCTGTGTTTCTAGGGGGAAGTTGAACGGGGAATAAGAAAGTGGTACTTACGACACTTCCGGACGGGAAAGCGCGATAGCTGAATATCTCATCCAGCAGCTGACCAGAACGCTATCTCGTTCAGCTGGACCCACTAACCAATTCTATCTATCATCAGCTGAAACTTCTGTATCTTCATTTGTCATGAGCATCCCATATAGTGTGCACAATGCTCTGAACACAGACGTTGGTACACTGTTGTCACCTGAATTCATGCTGACATTGTTAAGTCTAAGTGTTTCTCTCTTCTCTAATGCACGATGTATACAAACCATCCATCTAAGCACCACTTACCAGATACTATTGAAATCCATTGCCGCTTCCTGTTCAATCGGAAGTGTCATCTTGTGGCTCTGTACTCCGATCCTATACAGCCCCACTTTCCTGCTGTTACACCTAGACAACTTTCGTGTGTGTGTGTGTGTGTGTATGCTGCCCCCGTCCCCACTGGTGATACTGCATCACTCGCAACGGACTACTTCCACTCCTTGAAAATTTGGCAAATAAATAGGTTTCAGTGGTTTACTGTATGAACATAATTAGGGAATTCGAAAGAACAATTTACCCACGGACCAGTCCGCCACTAAGCTTGCTTCCAGTCAGCGGTGAGCGGAACCCTTTTGCATCTATGTTTAACGATGAAGCTATCAGAAAACTGCTGTGTGAATTCGAGTGTTCTTGCCTTGCTGGTGGTCAGACGAATAAATTAAGTAACAGATATATGAAAATGGGGAGACCCTCCGCCTGTTTTTGCCACCTTCAGCACCCAAACGATCTAACTTGGTCTCAGTGAACATGCTCACAATACGATTCACACTATATCTTCTCATAGTTAGAAGACATGGCCTCCTGTTTGCATGGTCCGGTAGTTTAAGCTGAGGCCAACGATTTCGTAGCGATATAAACACAAAAGCGGATGCCTGGTTTTGCAGCACGAACACATCAAACCCCGCAGGTCACAACGGCTTCATCAGCTTTTTTGTTTACAGATCTAGTGAAGTCAACAAAGTGTTTTTTACTCGAAATCAGAGTAATCAGAACGAAGAGATGGGCAACCGTTGACTCGATATAAGCGTGTGGAAGAGATAAAAAAAGTATGCATAAGCGACTATCTTTCAAGGTTCGCTTCACGCGACCGTTCCCGCGCCTTAAAGGTGACCCACGATTGTGTGTTAGTTTCTTTGCATTCAGCTTGTCTGACTGAACGTCAGAAGCCTGCGTACTGCGCAGGGTTTCAGAGGCAGAGGGCTAGGTTGTTTTATATAATTTTTTGTTTCTATTAGGACTGTTATAATTAAACAACATGCCCATCCGACAGTAAAGCGAACACACCGTTGCTGTCGTTCTCGCCAATGATGAGGATATCAGCTACCCACCACCGTTCTTTAGGAAGCGCCAACAATTCTCCGTTTTGCTCAGTAATCCTTGAATTCGTATTTTCCGTATATTCGCTGTGTTTCTGGACTCGACAGTCGAGTGTACTATTTAGGAAACCGTGACTGCCTTCGTCTTCCTAATCACCCGTTGCGTACATATTGTTTACATTCATCCGTCGTTCGTCTCACAACATCAGGGTCAAACTCCGCTCCATTTGGCTGCTCGAGGCGCCCACAAAGATGCCATTTTCTTGCTCACAGCGACCTATGGTATGTCCCCCACTTATTTCTTGTTTCGAAATGTTTTGATTGACACCCCAACAGCTCAATGTGTAATACCTTAGATCTTCCTTTCTCGCTTGTTTAAAGTTTAGGTGTCAGTTAACGGTCCTGTGCCTCTGCAAAGGGACTTCATCAGGCGAGCGCCAATGCAGTATTTCAGCATTCTTATGCGATTCCCTTCCGGCACATTTGCCTAGCCAAGTTGGGAATACCCTCCTACTTGTTTACGTAGCCTCTTCTCACCGATTAAACCATGCATGAATTAGGAAGGATGGTCGTTTCGAGCTATGCATCTATACGCCGTGAAGCGATAGTACTTGTGGAAAATCACATTGCGAAGTTACGATTTTCCCGTGAATCGACTGGCTTAGGCATTCTGGCAGCCAGTCGGACAAAAGACTTTGAAGTACTGCTGCGGGCGATTATGTATACTGCATAAAGTGTGTACCTTTTGTTTCATCATCAATGCTTAATCCTTAGCCCCTCTCCATCATTATGCACAACTTAGTAGGCTAGTATTTACGAAGACTGGGAACTTATCTTGATATTAATACAGTGCATGATTTCCCAGGTTTCGTGATACTCAGATTTTTCACTACTTCCCCACAAACACCACGCTACCACAAGATCGCTCGCTTGCTAGCTTCGCTGATGCCACTCGTTAGGATACCTAATTTCGGCTATCTCATTGCGCGAAAATTTGATTTAGGGCGTGATGCAATCATGTAGCCAAGAGCTCAGTCACAAGTTCAGCGCACTTCCCCATGTTAACAAGCCAGTGGAGCGTAAGTTGTCTCACTATTGGAGATTTTGTTGTGGAGACCGGCAAACGTGGAAAACGAGTAAAATTCCTTTCACTTGGGTATTCTTATCTTCGCATTGTCTTCTTATCTCTGCCAGATGGAAAGTGCGGTTGTCACCAGTATCAGCAAGTTACTTGCTGGTCTCGTTTTCTCTTGATGAAAGCGATAGGCCTCCTTACAGCGACCACAACTATATTCTGTAAATCAAAATGCAGATAAGACAAAAGAACAATTCAATAATTCTCTAAGCCATGCGATAGTATGTTTCTGCTCTTGCTTTTCAACGCCAGGGTACATGAATTTGAAGGCTGATGATTTGCCTAGCCAGTCGCCTCTTATAAGAAAAAGATAACGAACTGCGAAAATCAAGTGGGCCACCAATCAATCCCACGCATGTTATTTTTTGCCTCCTCAAAGGTATGTAATCGCAGTTGATGTATCATTGAACTCTGGCTCCCTAAGTTGCGGTTGGTGTCGAGTAACCGTCACACTTGTGTAGAGCTTGGGTAGCCTTGGGAGAAATGTTTAATACGGAATATGAGTCACAAAAGGTGAGGGTTTGTGATAATGCTTAGTGCTATCGCCTTGATACATGACATCTTTAGGATTTGAAAATGTACCTCTATCACTACGACCCACGAGGTTACCAATGACCACTAAGATAGCTCTGGAAGTTTATCTAGAAGGTGCATAATAACAGCAGGCAAATATGCCGATCACCGTTCATCTTAAGGGTAAGGAGTAATCACAATCGTTGGAAGCATGTGTACCTTGAATTCAACACCCGCCACTGGTGGCTCCATGGATTTAGAGGCGATATGCAAACAACTCACGTTGCTTCGCTGGTGAGGCTGACAACTTTCGGATGAACCTATCTCATACTAGGGTTAGCGAATCTGTCTTTCTCTTCTGATTTATTGGCACCTTAGTGGGATATAAGAGCCCCTCTGGACAAAGCACACCATTGGGAAGAGCAAAGTTTCGGCGATTCCCGGTGGTGTTGCCAACTTCCTCCGAGGTCCCGCTACTATTTTCCTGTTGGTAGTGAACGTGTTTTTATGTATCTGAGTGCCTCACTGGTCTTTACCACACCTATTCTTTCCTCTAATTTACTCACAATGGGTAGGTTTGTCGTCGTTTGTTTTACTGCTATGCACAGTGACTGCTAGAAATGTGTTATGGTTGGGTAGCACAGTGAAACCATTCCATCGACACGAAAACGCGGGTACCAATGACTTTCGTGGGCAAATTTTATCAGTGGATTTGTTTGTCCTGTCGACTGCATACCCTGAGTTTAAACATACTAGTGATTCGGAGACTACACCCCCAATTGCTCCATACATTAAATGCTCATCGGTAGAGTTTCTGGCTCCGGAAACCGAGGCTATATGACCAGTCAATTTTTCGTAACTGTTCTTATCTTGACCTATGTGACCTGTCACTTATACTAGGATTCCTTCACGTTTTTTTCGTGAAACCAACATCACGTAGAAATCCCGAAATAATATACAATGGTTTTGACTCAAATCTGATCACACAGCATTTTAAAAGTAATCAGCCATTCGCCTTTCGGATCATGAGCCTATTTCAATGCCGCCGACATCAAGGTACATTTTGTGTTCAGTGTGATCCATAAGTTGCAAACAGTATATTGTGTTGGACTTGAAATTTGTCGGAAAACTCGATGCATATCGTATTTGTTAATCACACTATTTCATGTGTAACGAACTTCGATATTCCTACCAGGCTATACATCGCTGCCTTGCGGTCAGGCTTTGGTCAAGAACCCTAACTGTCCCCAGTCCGTGGGCATCCTCGTCGTTTGTTTTACTGCTATGCACAGTGACTGCTAGAAATGTGTTATGGTTGGGTAGCACAGTGAAACCATTCCATCGACACGAAAACGCGGGTACCATTGACTTTCGTGGGCAAATTTTATCAGTGGATTTGTTTGTCCTGTCGACTGCATACCCTGAGTTTAAACATACTAGTGATTCGGAGACTACACCCCCAATTGCTCCATACATTAAATGCTCATCGGTAGAGTTTCTGGCTCCGGAAACCGAGGCTATATGACCAGTCAATTTTTCGTAACTGTTCTTATCTTGACCTATGTGACCTGTCACTTATACTAGGATTCCTTCACGTTTTTTTCGTGAAACCAACATCACGTAGAAATCCCGAAATAATATACAATGGTTTTGACTCAAATCTGATCACACAGCATTTTAAAAGTAATCAGCCATTCGCCTTTCGGATCATGAGCCTATTTCAATGCCGCCGACATCAAGGTACATTTTGTGTTCAGTGTGATCCATAAGTTGCAAACAGTATATTGTGTTGGACTTGAAATTTGTCGGAAAACTCGATGCATATCGTATTTGTTAATCACACTATTTCATGTGTAACGAACTTCGATATTCCTACCAGGCTATACATCGCTGCCTTGCGGTCAGGCTTTGGTCAAGAACCCTAACTGTCCCCAGTCCAGGTGTGGGCATCCTGGCAGTATCCTCGCCCCCGTACAACCATGACACAACTAACAATATCCTCATGGCACATTGGCCGTCGCGTGGTGTCACCAACCGGATCGCCTTACTTGATGCATACATTAGGGCAGGTGGGCGACAACATGCTCCAGCTGGTGCCTACTTTCTTACGCTTTCACTTATTCCTTCTTACACCCTACCCTACCTCGGATTGGGTACTCCACAGGTACAACTTCAGTAACAACCTTAAACACTTCGAAGGCCGTTTTCAAATTTCGGAAGCCGGTGTACTTGGCTAATATTCTTGTTCGCACACTGAAACAAGCACGATAAAAAGCGGTTGTTCGTACGCTGGATTCCATCTGCATTGATGCCTGCTGTCTATCAGAAAAAGGATACAGGACGCAATTAGTGTTATTAAATTGACATCCCTCTCGCCTTCTGGATTTCGGCTGCGCACCTTTGGTGATGCAGAGGCCGCTGCAGCTGGATATACTGGGGTGGGTATTGTATTGAACGGACGGGCGGAAGCGTCTCTGCTCATTAGGATACCCGTTAGTAGTTACCTCTGTGCGGCGCGTTTGGCAACATCTGTGAGAGAATCTAGAGGAAGTGAGGTCCATCGCTCCCTGTTTGTTGCTTCTGCTTCTGCCCTAATTAACTGTAGCCCTGAATCTGATAAATAGTTTCTATGACGCTCTAGGTGCTCTTTTACAACGAGCTAAAAGCCCAGACATTGTTATAGCTTCTGGTAACATGGGCGCCCAGGTAGTTAAACTAAGCACTGCTGGGACCCAATTGAATGGTTGTCCTGTTGCTTGCGAGACGCACGGACAATGGAAATCGCATTCTCCATATGTGTTCCGATCACAAACTGTTCCTTTGCAGTATCAATTCCCGGAATATCGGAAGTCGCTTGACAACGTGGTGTTCACCAACGAAACAGTCCCGGATCCAAATGGAACACAGTGCCGTTAGTTACTGGTAGCGAGGGTCGATCACCACCTGCCGCTACTTTTGAAACACCAGACCACTCTGACCATACACCTGTACGTTACTGTTGTATCGTGGGTGGCCGTCTATTGGTTACGCCTTCACTGAGCCTGCCAGACTACGCGATAAGGGGAGGACAGAGGACTCGGGACACGGCTGTATTGTCAGGACAAAACATACAGAGGCGGTGGAAATCACTAAGCATCACAGCGTGAATAGAATCGAGGGTGTGGAGCTAGCGAGCGTATGGAAAGCGGTCTTAGATAAGCCGAGTTGACACGTGACGGTGTTTGTCAATCCACTTAGGATCACTAGAAAAAACCGTGGGGTAGGGGTGAAAACCCCAACCGACCAAAGGTCACAGCATCCCTCTTACACAACTTTCTTAGCACTAGCTCACCTACACAGACTAACAGAAGGTTCAAACGAAGTTCAAGAGGAACCATCAAATGAACCGAACCAAAAGAACTAGACCCTAGGCTGGACCCAAACACATGTAGGTTTCCCCATCGACCCAACACTTGTTCAACCACTCAAACACACTAAAATCCCTCGACGGACACCCAACAGAGATTTAGCTTGGCTTAGCTGATTGGTTCTCCTTCCGCCTTAAATCTCGATCAACCTCGGAACCTAGTCACTTGGCCTGACGAAGCTTTTGTGTCAAAAGCGAAACGTTGCCCAGCAATAAATCTACCGATTATCACCAAACTTTTTTCGAAAACATACAGAACTTCTGTGTAAATATATAGGATGACTGAATGGCCAAATATGGTCGTTCGCTTGTTTGTCCCGTACAGTCTATGGCGGAGTTCCGGTCGTGAACAATTCCAGCCCCACTTAACTGGTCTTATGTTGCTAAGCCGTGTTTGGTGAGCTCCGCCAACGCACCTACTTTCCGGACGTGTCGTACCGATGGTGACCTTGGGGATGCGTCACTCTCTGCACATGTACTTTTTCCATGTCTGGGCGCATCATGACACTTCCCCCTTTTGGAGATAGATCGTAGGTTCTCAACGTGGGATTTATCCGCAACCGTTTTACTAGAACTCTTCGTCGTTCAGTTTTTCTTTGCAACGAAGATGGGTTGATGTCAATGTTCGATTCTGTTGACTCATTATCCGGTTGCATCTTGAACGTTTCGAGGAGGATGTCTAACGGTAGATTCGTTTTTTCTTTCTTGTATTATATCGGATCATATGCTATGTCGAATTTGATTAGCATGCCTAATCCATACCGTTCTGTACTGAGAATTTTCAACGATCTCGTGTCTAGATTATTAGGAATAATAATCGTGGTTCCTCGTTGTTCCATTGCTTGGGCAACTGACAGCTGTTGATTTACCCCCTGTTTGTTTGAGGTGATTTTTACACTTTGTGCTGGGAAGTCGAAACTTTTCATTGATCTGTATGCCTCAAGTTCAATTTTATTTTTCAGTACTCTTTGTTTGCCTGTTCAGCAAAATTTTACAAACCATTTGTTGTATTGCATTCTCATTGAAGGTGCTGATCCTGGACTTTACGATAACAACGGTCGAATCCCTCGGGCTTACTTACCGGACACAGATGCTGGCATCCAATTAAAAAGTAAGCTTCCTGAAATCTTGAAGGTGCTGTCTACTCAGAAGAAATCCTATCTCATGGTCGCTCTACGTCCACAGAGGTAATAGTTGTGCGCATCTCCAGATATTGTCCTACACGCAGTCATTATTTCGTTGCCTCACTGTGCACGTCGATGCGTGTCCTTGAAAGCTTTCCGTCGAAAGTGCATCTTCATTCAGTCTGTTTGTTACACCACTTCATTACGCACTGTTATGTACTTTATCCTGCTTGCAACACTGTTATGCGGTGCCCCATTGTTCACTCTATCTGTGTGTATGCATCTATTCAGCATGAGTGATGCGTAGTTTGTCGTTTTACGTTTAAGAATACGAAACCCCGCTGTTGCAGAAAACTGTATTGACGACGATAGAAGGGCTACTCGATTGACCCCTTGGCTGCTAGGTTGAACTCAAATTTCTTACCCAGTTCAAGTCTAGTCAAAGCACCACAAAACTGACATTCTCATGCGTTGGACAGCGACCTGATTTGCTGTTTTAGGTGTTTGGCCCGTGGTGAGATTCGTCGAAAATATACCGGGAGATTTCTTTTTACATAGACACCACTCAGTATCACTTTGGCTGAATGAGATGAAGCTTGTCTAAGCAGAATTACTTCCGAAATAAAAACCAAGCGACGAGAAGGTTGCGTTTCGCCTTCTTTGCAGTTAGTTAGTGAATGTCCGAAAGTTTGAGTGACAATGTATTGGGTATTTGTGGAACATGTCCTTAAAAAACCATTCTAATTTTCCTTGTTTACAGAAACTTTCAAGACAACAAGATTGCTGTTGTTGACCGGCAAGAACAAAGAACGTAAGTTTCTTCGATATTCAACCCATACATCACCGACTGATTGGCATATCATGAATGGTTCATCTGGCACGAAAATATAGGACAGTTCGCTGCAAAGCTCCGTTCATACGTGGAATTCGTCCGATGCAGCTGTCATCCATCTTCCGGAAAGCGAGGGACTAAGTTACACTACCGAACGCTTTCTCTCACAGTGCTGGTTCAGCTATGATGTTCTTCCAGTGCACACTTATGATACGTCACATTAGAAGCCTTTGACGAGGATTGGCGACATGCAATCTAACTACCGGTGCTACGGTTCGGACTTCATGTCGTAACATCTTACCCGGGTACGCTGGAGTAGGTTTTCTCTAGAATGATCCTCACATCAATCTCTAGAACTTGCTTTGGTTTTTGCGCGCCGACGATGCCACGTTGAGTTTATCTGTGGTCTCAAATTAGGTCGCTTTAAATGGGGGTCAAACGCTAAACCCTTACTTAGGCCCACAAAATCCCATTTAACACTTCTTAGCTGAGGTTACGAATCGCCAACACTAGCCACGTCGAAGCAGGATGTTCAGAGACAATAATGTCCGGAGCGAATTGTTAGGCCATGATTTAAACTGAACATAACGTAGACAATTTTATCCGTGTTGTAGCCAGCCATACGAAGTCACAGGAAGCGTAGGTTGGGTGGTCCGTGGTTTATTTCTATTCAAGGCTCAAAACAGTCCGAGGCGTTGTTCTAAAACTCACAACGGGCACCCGGCTGAATAAGAGCTGCAGATCGCGTGATGTGTACCGTACAGGCATAATTCAGGTGTTTATTCGAAATCCTACGTTCAATCCGTGGGGATAAATAAAGTAAATTCACACAACAAACGGTCGTAAACAGCAGTAATGAATGAATGTGTCATGGTGCCATCGAAATTGAATTAACTGGCAATAATTCCCATTCGAATCCGTCAGCAAATTTCTGGCGGTGCGTGCGAACACGCATGTCTTGGTAAAGCAGATTGCCCTTACGTTTGGGGCTAAAATCGGAGCCCTTCGCTGATCACCTGCTTGTTTGGAACGGAATAAGATGGACTACCACCTCCAACCGACGAGACTAGGCACGTTTTCCACCAAGTGTATGAATGCAGCTGAATCGAGCGCCATCATTATCCGCACTCAGAAGCACTTGACTCCACCAACTCAGCTGGCCAACATGTGATTGCGTAATTTAGTTGGTCACTAGTGTTATGATGTGACTTCCTTGTATCTGGTAGGCTCGTTGGGCGCCTTCAATCCGACTGAACCGTTTCCTTCCTGTTTTTGTGATCTGATTTCGTTCTACGTGATTGGTTGATTCGATAACCTTCCATTTTCGTTAACCTTCTCCTGTTGGTCCGTCGGTTTTTGTTAGGTTGTTTGATTTCCCATATGATTCAGAGTCCCCGCAGTAGGGTGTTTGTAGTGGCCGATAGGCTGAATCGTTTTTTGTGTGGAGTACCACGCCTTGGAAAACTACCACTCGTTTTGTCCTTAAGAGCGGGTCGACCAGCATCTCGCAGGTATACGGACAGTGCCTTCCAGTAAGTTAACGCCAGCAGACGTGTTGTCCAAAAGTGACTTCAATCGATGGTTTTGGTAGACTTGTTTAACATCAAGGTCCGAAAACTTATCAGTGGCCGGGCGAGATGTGTTCGACGAGAAGCAACAACGAACAAGCGCGTGATCCAAATTCACACAGGTATCTTCGTACTTCGCGGAGTCCAAATCTCCTGGGTGCACCGACTTTTATCCAATTACTGTCTTGTGAAACGATGACAGACCAGATTTTGTTGCATCAATGTTAAATCGTGACGAAAATGTGTGAATATACCAACCACAGCGACAGTATCAATCACGTACAAGTTTGGATGTGACATTCGAAACAGCGTTCGAAAAACGGTAGTTTTTCAAAGGCACTGTCCCCGCGACAATTTTTGTAGACGATAAGAGTCATCTATGTTTTGAGGACTTCGAAGGGAGTCATAAAATCACTTGACTGGCTTCAGTGCTTCACTGAAGTACTAATAGCAATATTGGATTACGTAGTCAGTGGGAGTTGGTCATTCCCAAAAGGGACAACTCCAAACTGAGACCTGAGGTCATTCTCCATGAGTGAAGGACTTAAAATAACGATGATTATTCACGTTTTCCGTGCAAGACTGGTGCAGGGTCACATTCCTCCTTTTCTTGTGGCAGTTTTCTCTCTCCTGGCTACTGCACCGCCTAGTCGATCACAATCAAACTCACCAGTACAGCGCCAACCTGATGCCTTATTTGGGGCAAATTCCCAATTCCCTTGGCGAGGTGCTTTGGTATCGTCAGTCCCAACTGTGCGTCCTGGTAAACACTCCTCTCCTGTACGAAGTTCGCCCAACGAACCCAGTTCAAGAAAACCTGTCATGTTTTGCATGACATCGCCAGATATGCCGAAAACGGTAACACAGCGGACGAGTCGACTGAGCACAATTGTATTCCAAGAACAACCTGTTGCGCCGCCGGATCCGTTCACTGAAATCACCAACCGTATACGAGAGAAAAGAGAGCGGGCACAAACAAAATACAATCCCCTCACTTCCACCCCACTACCACAAGAAGTAAGTCGATTCGCTTCCCCGTATTCCTATGGTTCTGTCCATCCAGTACCCACGTACATTACTCTGGCCTAAATACAAACGCCCATAAAATTGCTCGCACATCAGTGGTAAACGTTGAAGACGGAACGAAGCATCGCCCCTTGGAGAGTTTGCTTCACCCTAAGCGTACAATTTCAATCGGCGGTACAACCACTGTGAAAGTTCACCTTCACTCGCTCCTTCAAATGATGCATTGTTCGATCCTCTTCAGCTCGTTCCTACCATGCGATTCATGCCCGACTGTATACATTGTTTTGCTATCCCACTGGCAAAGTAATTTGTTGTGTTGAAGTCGCGTAACTGTACTTGGCATCCTTGGTTTGGATTCAGATTGAGCAACAAGGTTCTCGCGAACGTGGCCCACAGGCTGAGTATAGCACTAAGGCCCAACCCTCACCGAGACGACAGCTATTGATGAGATAATGGAAACACAAAACAGCATAAGTAAAACAGCGTTCCTGTGCGTTTTCTCTGTGACGCTATAATCCGTGTCGATCTAGAGCAACTGTGCAACCGTTAGTAGGTGAGAGCGCAAGCCAGTTATTCACGCTGCCAGTGTAATGACCCCTCAAACGCATTCGGAGTAAAAACATCAGTCGACACCTAACATGAATCTAATGGCTGCTTCCTAGCCCATTTACTTAAGAGTCAGCAGGACGTAATAGATCGAATAAACAATAGGACTCAGATATGTCCGTGAAAAAAGACCAGAAATTCCGTGTGCCATAGTTGCAAACTAATTGGAGAAACCATTATTAGCGGTGGGACGGATTACAAAAGCGAGCACAGTAGCTCCCCTCTTTCTCTGTAGCACATAATACAATGTCTTTATCTCACGCCACTTCAAGATCAGTGACGACTGTCAAGATTTAGTACTGCCACCAAATTTAACAAAGACACTTGTGGGCTTAGCCAGTCTCCAGCAGTACTTTCCTGATTGTGTAGGAGTATGTCGATGGTTAGGCATGCCGACAGGCACCGTCGCATGGGCATTCGCGCATCCGAAACATCACGTTTAACGAGTGACTACTAACTCCTGACTTCCTCAAGTGAACAGCTATACGATCACTTCCACGTTTCCCACATTGATTAATGAAACTGTGAGCTCCTGTGTCCGTAACATCATCATCGGTAACACTTTTCGTCAACTCTGTTGCAATGGAATAAACACTCGAATTGAATGAAATGTTACCGATCGCACGCTGCTTTTGTCTCTTTGCTCCCCCACAGGCAAATTCGAAACTACCGGCGAAATCCAGGGTGGCTGATAAAAGGGCGATTCTGGCTAAGAAACTGGTTTTGCGCCCACAATGACCTGACTTCTGTGATAACCTGCTAATATCTTCGATGTTACTGGGTGAATGGCAGTGATAATGCAATTTTACAATAATATTTATAGAAAAATACCGTAGAACAAAAATTAAAAGCGCTGTGCTTTAATTAATGCGGCTCCGTTTTTATCTGGTCTTGCTTCTTCTCTTCATGCTTTTCTACTGGAATACAAGCGTCATCACATGCCTGTTTTTTGCTCGCGGGCTGAGTCGCCTGAACTTCCTCTGAGCGTTTTAAGAACTTGATCATCAAGTTTGATGAACCTCGGGCCTTGATTGACTTCCTAAAAGAAGATAAAATTGTGACCATGTCAAACGAGCATTCGGCACAGACGATAAGATGATCGTTGTTGAAAAAAAGCGAATCCCAATGAGACTAGGCAAACATGTTCTTAGAGATTGGAAGTGGGTCTTCTAGGAAATCGCACAACTGTGTCTTACTGCAAGACAAGTGTATAATTCGCTGTTAATGTCATCAGCAGCAGGTCCAGCTGTAGCACCCTTTCGGTGCCCAACTGCCATGCCACCTGAAGGTTGCACGACGGCTGGGATACTGTCAGGTTGCCCAAGCCTAGACAGGGGAAGTCGAGAAGCACAGGTCAGGTTCGAACCACGGACCTTTCGGTCAGTAAATTCGCGCTCTAACCACTGGGACCATCTCGCGTGAGAAGGGGAAGGGTGGGAACCTATTGCAAAAATAATCGTCTTTAGAAGAGACCAAAAACGTCTTCCAAAATCATTGAGGTTAACAGGTCTGAGCATTATGCTGTGGCAAGATGCCATCAGTGGGGTTGACCCACTGTCCTTTGTGAACCTCAGTACACAGCGATAAACAAGCATTAGCTAGACAGTCCGGCTGAGAGGTGACAGCATACTCGTGACTGGGATCGACTACATTGCATGCACGCGCAAAAACGATCACGCCGACCCTACCTGCGAAGAGCTCACGGTGCTCAACTTGGCATGAATGGCTTTCATTTCACGTTGCCACTTCATGGTTTGCCTCGCAAACTTTTCGCCAACAGGTGCTTGGAGTGGAAAATACGGCATGTCCGACGAAAAATAAGACGAGGGAAAAGACCTTGCGCCACTCTAATACAAGAGCTCCGAAGTGCATATACCTGCACACATTAATTCAGACGGCCAAAACAGAAACTGGGAGGAGGGACGCTATTAACATTAATAGTTGGCCGTATCCTCCAGTGTCTCGGTCCGAGCACAAGGCGGACAATGCAGACCGTCCTGAGAGGCACATCGCACCGGAAATGCGGACAACACATGACCTATTTAATATCCTTCCAACAAGTCAAGTGTTGGTGATCTCTCCGCTAACGCCATTCCGAATTAGGCACGAAAAACAGCACCGTTCAGTAGATACTTGAGGAAGCTGTTGCGGAATTTTTGGGCACTAGCCCACTCAGACTGCATTTCTGGATCAGCTGTCAAAGACCTACAGACTTCTCGGTCTGACTACTCACAGAGACCGCGTTACCGCCGGTGGCCGAATGGTTTCTCTTCCAGTTCGACCCATGAACAAATGTGTAGATACTGATTCAAATGTACCTGTTTATCTCACACGTAACGTCCGGCGTTTGGCTCATCAAATCTGTCTTTTTGAAAGCCAAACAATACAGTTGATCGATCTACGAACCTACTACGTAAATAGGCCTTTGTTGGCAGGCATCTTTGATGTAATCAACCTATATTCATCAAACAGCGATAGACAAGGACATCAGCGGTTGACACCCTAGTATGCTGATGGAATAAGAGCAAACGGGATGAAAGATCTTCAGTGTTGCATAGTGAAAACTCCATGCAGTCTTACTGTAGAGCAGTCACTTAGGCTATCCCTTTACGAAACATTTCGCTACTGGGAAGCCCGATTTCTTTGTTGAGGGGAACGCAACCTGTTGACCTTAACAAATGAGCTGACCACGTTTGTGCAGCGTTCGCTTTACTGAAACAGCGGGTTTTCTAGCATCACTAAAAGCAACTTTTAAATTTTGCAGTACCCTAGCGACTAGTTGCGAGGTACCGTTAATGGATAATCGATTTTTGTGACCGACGTTTCAGTAGGGCGCTGGAAGGCAGAGTAATGGTCAAGTAGAACAGGTATTATAGGCGCAGTAATGAGTAGAGTTCAGATGACAGGAGAGGGCAATCAATTTATTTGACTCATATTTTAGCGGAAACGCTCTCGCAGGTGAATTTCGGCGGGTCGTGCGTGGCTTTCCTTCACGGATGAAATGTGAAAGTGACTCCACCCGGCTCGGTTGATATGCGTACCGTGAGTAAAGAGAATTTGAAACGACAGTATGATTTGACTGATTAATTCCGGCTAACATGAAAAGATAGATTCGATGTTATCGTGAGCAAAATCCACCTTATTCCGCACCAGAATGCAGCATTTATGTGTATCGAGTTTTAGGCAACTTACTTGGAGTCGACCGGTTCAGTTAGTGGTGCGATGCAGTCTGGCTCGTTATACCTCGTGGAATTCATCCGCTGTGTGACTGGATGCATAGACAAAGGAGCGAGTTTCGCCTCGGAAGCAATCCTTGTAAGAAATGCTTGTGCCTAAAACCCGAAATAGTGGTTATATTGATTAACAAAAATGAATTGCGCATATGGAGGAGCAAATGGTGAGTCGGTTACGACTCTTCTTTCTCTTATGAACACTTGTTAACGTTGTAAGACACCTACCGTTGAATTACGGTATAGTTTAGAGAATTTCTGCGGGACGGAACTTCCCTGAGGATGGCAACAATTCTACCGCTACGTCAGACAGTAAAAACTGAATGTTTCCTAACAAAATAACTTTTGGCCTTTGGAGAGGTTCCCGTGCTGCGACAAAACATATCTCGGGTAGAAGAGTATTGTAAATGTTAGTAGTGGTAATTCTCATACTGTGGCAAACCAGAAGAAAATATCTACGGAAGATTGAAATTCGTTAGCCAAGTGCAGAATGTGTAAAAATGCTCTTTTCAAATGTTCATCTCAAGGGTAAAGATCCTTGCCGAGAATCGAAAAACTCACCACCCGTTTCGCTCTGGTCAGGGCTCATCGTAGTCACCGGAATTCGTGAGAAGCACTCTTCAATTTGAATAGCGACTAGGTCGTGGATTTCTGAACTCGTGTGTATGCATAGTTGCTAGAACTGTTTATTCGTTAAGAACCTTCGCATTCACACAACGGCGATGTTCTGCAGTACAATGTATCTAACAAGGACAACGTCGAGATTCTATAGTGAAGGCGTTCAATAGATTCTCTCTGGTTTGAATATTGCACGAAATCTGCCGTTCGAGCTGAGTTTTGATTTTTACAGACTCCGGAGACCACGTCTGCCAGATGAGTCCCAAACAAAAAGAAACTGGTGACGGGACGTGTGCAGTCTCACAACCAGAACTAGATGGAACTTATTGAATAGCTTCACAACAGGACCTGTGAACTACACTGTATGATGAACAGCGTCACAATTGTATCGAATACGAGGAACTCTACTAAGTTTCCAGATTTCGGACCGCAGCTGATTCACCAACTGAAATGACGTGCAACTTCCAGATGTCGAACTGCTCCTTTGCATTCCTGAGATAGGTCGTTGTTTTTTTTGGTAGCAGAACGATGGAGGGTCTTCGGTCTCCTTACCGCAGGCCACGAGTGGATAGTATACATAAAAAATGGCCGAAATTTCAAGGGAAACCCAAGTAACCTCATTCCAGCCAGAACTGCGCTGTCAAAGGTCAAAAATACTTTGTGAACAGTGCGTACAATGTTTCCAATCTATCGGGTGAGTAGTATTCATGCACTGTGCTAAAGACACGTTTTTGCTCAGGGTGGATAAGCCTCACTCGGGTGCAGTAAAACCGGGCGGTTCAATGTCACTGAGGTGATTGAATCGATGCTACCGATGATGGGAATGCAAGCACGCAACGCAGAATCTCTGGTCCAATGTGGTTCATTCCCGTAAAGACGACAAAAGGATGAATTTAGTTATCCGTTTTCTTATATAGCTGCTCAGTTGGCTAACCATTAAGCTGTTTTAACCTACTCTGTTTGAACCTCATTCGTTGATCCATAATTGTGTTACATGAAATCAACACATCATCAATGGTATGATACCTACGGAACCCGATGGGAAGTTGACATCGGGCATACTGGTGAAAAGTCAGTACAGATATGCAGCCAAGCTATCGCAGAAATCGACACTTCTGAATTCACGCGCATTCCCTTGTAAAACGTTGTAATGTTCGCCGCTCTAGAGTGCGCCTGCGTGAAGTTAATGTTTTTCAGCACGCACTTTCTGCATAAAAGTTAAAGCTGACAACAGAAACAAAGGCGACTTTGCGTAGTGAGTGACTGATAACGCAGCAAACAAATAAGGTTCGTGTACACGTACATTCTTGAGTTTTCCTAGTAAAGGGCAAAATAGGTCAAATTTAACTAAACGATCATGAAACTTCTTCATGCAAGACTGTAACATGCTACTGTAGGCTGTTTTGTAACTTCAATTATACAACTCACTTGCTGAGGGTTCAGGACTGAAGGATCTAGCCATGTATTTACATCATCGTCCGTCGTCAGAACAACCTACGAAGAGGAATTATGGATTCCAAAAGGGGCACCAACAGGCATTCGGTGGTGAACATCTGCCACAATACCGACACTATCGGCTGTTATGACAGAGTAGGAAAATAGCTGGTAGATGCGGCATCTTGAAGATTACGGTCGTAAAGGACCTACTTGTTTTTGCTCGTGAAACGCGAACACTCCAGCCATCATGAGCAACTTTTTCGGGTCTGAAGCGAAATTGTCATGAATGAATACTGCTTACCACTTGGATATACGTAATAAGGCTGTTTACGACCATCAGTCGTCTTCCACTCGTAGAAACTGCAAGAAAACACTGCTTGAGGAAAGAAGACCAAGTTACATGCAAAAGAAATGATTGTAGTACCCTACAGAAATAAAGCTACGTCACATCATATCGTCTTATCGTTCTTTTCATTGTGATCTACAACGCGTGATCTACATCATGATCTACAACCCTTGTGACCCAACGCACAAGGGTAGGTTCCCCGGTGTATAAAATTGGAAACTATCTTAGATTATGTAGACCTATGGGGCAGTTTTCGGGTTATTTTCCTGAAGGAGCCCCTTGAACATCCAACCAAGATGGTGTACAGAAAGAACGCTGTATATATCCCAAAAGACGCATGCATTGCCAAAGCAGGGAAAACTCGTTATCAGGGATAACTGTAGCATATGGTTGGTTGCGGCCTAAACAGCCTTGTCTCTTTATTGAACGCACGAAGACCGTCTGCCAAAGGTCCGTTAACAACTTTAGAGATCGTTGAACAATGTTTTTAGGCGACGAATAACACAATGAGGCTAGATGTGAATCAACGGAAGTTCGACGGTAAAGACGTCAACAGAATGTCAATGGGTTGTAAACGCCTACCCTTGGGCCAACACGACGCATCTCTTGCCTTGTCGCATTGAGCTTCCATAGGTCGGTTTTTGGAGAAGTGACTCAATGCGTGCATTAGAGGTGGCAAAACTGGCCGAAGATTCTTTTGGAGCAAATGAGGGAACCAAACCCCAGTACATCGGCTGTATGGCAACAATGGATTCAGCCCCGACAAATTTTCCAAGGACTAACACAGGTCTGAAAATGAGACATTTGTCAAAAAACCATCGTGACATTCCTTTACGTCAGGAAGACGAAAATGGGCTGCCTAACCTGAATGATAACCAAAATCATTCTGATTTGCAAACTACACACCATGAATGGCAAGTTAGGCAATACAGTTTAGTTAAAATTACCCTTTTCAGATAGACAGAACCCAGATACCAAGTCTCAAACTGGTGTGCATCGAGAAAAGCCATCCATCTTGACCTGAAACCATATTCCACAAAAGGGCAGTTCCAGGATGCTACAGGCTTCATCAATCGACGGTCAGGGATCTCCGTCTGGAAAGTTGCTTCTCCTGGCAAAGACTACCGACAGCGGCGCCGGTACACATTAACAAACTCAACAATACGTCCTGTAGATCCTTTAAGCAAACTGGGTTTACAATATTCCGATAGAATAAAACCATCCCGCCTAAAAGAAAACCTCGTTTCTGTTGCCCAGAAATATAATGGTGGTTGGAAAGAGCATAGAGATCGGGCACTCGGTTTTGCTAATTAGTTGATACCTGGGATATTGCAGGATAGACCCAAATTGGCAGATACAACGCTGAAAACTTATAAGAAGCATAATCCAGTGTTGCATTTCTGCTTTAAGAAGTAAAATTTTCTGCATTACTCAAACAAACATTAATCCTCATGATCAATTGGGGATGTACTCTCCGCACATCTACCGCGTACGATTCGTTAAGCATTAATGGTACCCGTGCCTTATTGCCAGGAGAGTGAAAACAGAAGCCGGAAATCCTGTGGGTTGCGCAATCTACGTACCAAGGTGGATGAGTCATTTTAACAGGGTGGTTTCAGTATTATTTTGGTACATCCTTCACAACTACTGCACCAAAATAAGTTTCGTGAATGGGACGAACATCAAGATGGTAGAAGTATGACATTATGTCCAGTTTTTCGGTGTAGATAAGGAAAGAAGAACAAATCTGACTTACGTAAAACAACCTGGGGCCAAATTGTACGATGGGACATACTTGTGTCCGCTCCGTTTGTCATCCCACCTCGGCAACAGAGGCTTGTTGGAACTGCTCGGGTTAAGGGTGCATCTTTGGCAAATAGTGTTCTTATCAAGTGCGCTGTAGTTTGATTGTAGGGCTGTATCGAAAAACATACCAGGCTGTTCGTCCACACATTTGGATATAACAGCGCTGTACACTCAGTATAACTGAAAAACAAATAGAAGGCTACGGCTATCATCGTCAGAGACAGTAATCTCAGTGTTGACACTACCGAGCCACCATAAGCACACTGAATTGTATTTAAAGCCCTAAACTAGAAAAAACAGAAGAGGATGAGGGAGGAACCCGAAGTCGGCTTGCCGCATGCATTCCAAGGTGCCTACGCCCTCAAGTACTCAGTCGAATAACATGGAAAGGATCTGACAGCACAAACACCACTGACATCGATCAGCAACCAAGTGCAGCGGAGGTGCAGGAACCTCATCCTCGAAGGTCGACTACATCAATAACTTCTAGACACTTCGGAATCTCTTTCACATTCCTGCACCAAGTTCATCTCACAGTTTACATCACCCCGAAGGATACACAGAAAACAACATTTATTTCGGTAGATATTCCGACGTGCCTAGTACACGGTCGACCTACCGCAGTAGGTAGTGCCGGATGCTTGTCGCCGCAGAAGTACCTGCTGCACAACCAACTACCCGTTTTCTGATTACACCACTACGAATTCGTTGACTCATCCGAAAATAGCAACACTTCGGAAAAATCGTTGGTCAAAAATCTGAAGACGCCCCAGGTCATCTGCCCAAAGAGGCCATGTTTCACTACCATACATCAGCATAATCACAATCGACAGCATAACATCAGTGTTCAAGGCTGATGCTTCAATGCCGTACACCCATGATTTCTTTGAAAGCTTTAATGTAAAGAAAAGGATAAAAGCGGGCGGAGAATGGACTTGGTACTAGCTTACTACAACCATTCCGAGGTGCACACACCTCCCCTCATTCAAGCAATCAAATGCTCCCTTCGGGTGGCATGGCAGCTAGGCACCGGAAGGGTGCTTCAGCTGAACGCTTTCTTTCTTTCTTTCTTCTTTCCACCCGGTTGTGTGAAAAGAACGCTTCAAGGAAGCCGGTCGACTGGTATATGGAGCACGTAGCCAGGCCAGCCCAACCTATGCAGTGAGATTAGTTCATTTATCATTCATCCATCGTTTGTTCAGTGCATGATATACTAGCTTCTCAAGTGTCGATTTTCATTGTCGATTTCATTGGACACCCTGGAATATTGATTAATGGGCACCACCATTGACTTCTTAATCTCGAGCTGGATACAGCTCGGAGGTCGAAAATCCAGCTCTTGTTATGAGATCTGTGGTGGGACTCCATGCCGAGCTCTCCGATTGCGTGTATCTAGTCCTTGCAATTCCGAAGGCGTCCGGATTCCCAGGATCCCTTCGAGTCGCATTGTAGCTGTGCCGCAAAAAGGCTGAACAGTTTTTAGTGATTAGAGAAAATAGATCATCATCACCACGCGACGGCCGATGTGGCATTAGTTTATTTTTGTATGTGCAATTCATGGTTGTACGTGGGCTGGGATACTGCCAGGGCGCCCACACCTAGACAGGAGGACGATTAGGGTCCTCAGTCAAAGCCTTTGGCTCAAAAGCCTAACCGCAAGGCAGCGGTGTTTGGCGGGAAATGCGAATGCAAATCCATTTCTACGGAACAAGTCGCCACATGTTCCAACCCCCAACCTGGATGGCCAGGAGACTGTGTTCGTCAGACCTCTAACCATTGACCAACCTGGTGTGAGAGACTCTGTGAGTGTCGCGGGACACTCTCCAGTATAGCTCAATGGATCGCTGAGGTGCGCAAACCGTCACACCACGGTAAGGTCCAGTCTCTTCGTGACGGAATAATAATCGTTCAGCTGTAGCGCCCTTTCGGTGCCTAGCTGCCATGCCACCCGAAGGAAGCACGAGGGCTGGGATACTGTCAGGTTGCCCAAGCCTAGACAGGGGAAGTCGAGTGGCGGAGGTCGGGTTCGAACCACGGACCTTCCGGTCAGTAAATTCGCGCTCTAACCACTTGAGCCATCCCGCTGACCATTGACCATTGACCAACCTGGTATGAGAGACTCTGTGAGTGTCGCGGGACACTCTCCAGTATAGCTCAATGGATCGCTGAGGTGCGCAAACCGTCACACCACGGTAAGGTCCAGTTTCTTAGTGACGGACCCCACTGACACTCGTCAGCATGTTCTCTCAAGTGCCACCGGATGACCTCTCACACGCATTGTTCAAAAACGGGGATGAAATCCCCAGACAACGCTTGTCTGATCTGTTTGTCTGCATTTGGGAAAGGACTGTCCCAGACAACTCGGAGGAAAGTCGATGATAGTGCCCATTTTCAAAACAAATGCGCTCCGAGTGAGTGTAGCAACAATAGGGAGTCAGCTTAACTCCGGTCATAACAACAATGCTGGTGTCACATGTGCCTTGTCGCCTTATGGTGGCTCGTGAGGCACTGACTTCAGAGCAGCAAACGGGATTCCGGTATGGTAGGGGTTGTGTTGGCAGAATCTTTACACTCCACCAGGTATCAGAACAACGCCATATGTGCAAACGACCCGGTTTTAGTATTCCTGAATTTACAAGTCCAATTAGACTCAAAGGGTTTTCACTGACATGCTTACCCATCAAAAAATTCGCCGGAAGTTTTTGAACAGCGTCTTATAGTGAAAGGGCAGTGGAGATCAAGTGGCCTTCATACTGGAAGGCAAGTAGCACCGACAGCACCCAAGAATTTAGTAATTTCTTTCATACTCCTCTGCCAGGTCAAGGATTGACCACCTCCCTGATTTCGACACTATTAATTGGACACGGAAAACAGCACTATCTCCGACAAACGATGGTTGGGTATACGCAACACATGTCCCAACCAACGCAGCTTCTGGTGCTGGACACATTCCTTAATGGAAGCAACCGTTGCACAACCGAAACAAACCCACACGAGCTATGGTTCTGAGACAAACCTGAAGAACTCCGCAATAGTGACGGGAACAAGTGTCCAGAAGCACTTCTGGACTCACTCGGTCCTGCGGACGGAAGCTGTGCATCTGTCGGTCGGGTTTGATTTGTCTACCGGATACATCTGAAGGAGCTGAAGAAACCCCCAGTTGCGCCGTGATGGCGGTTGAACTTGCGCTCCATTATCATTTTGTGCTGACTCGACTAACTTTTCTGTGGACGGATGGTACCATAATGTGTTCGGAACTTCCTTCAGAGCAATGCTGACACTCCATCAGGCGGTTCGGGGTCGCTCTATATAACAGCAAAAATCTTTGCGAAATCCCTTCTGCCAGTCTCCCCTTTTGGACTTCTGAACTGTACGCTTTACAGTGTCATCAAAACGTTCTGCCAGGCCATTCGACTGTGAATGAAACGGTAGAAAGCGGATATGAGTTATGACATACTCTCAACTAAATTCTGCGAACACTGATCCGTGAACTGACTGACGCTATCGGACACAGTAGTCTCTGGTGTTCCAAAACGGTTTAAGTCGTCGGAGTTCCAGGACTGTGGTAGCAGTTGTGGGGCTATTCATTGGAAGAATCTCCGACCATTTGTTGCAGGCATCTACCACGATCGAAAAGTGTTGGTTGCTCACGGTACCTGTACATACGGCTACCTCATTATCGCGAATAATTGAGCAAGTAGTAGGTTAACCTTTATTGTAGTAAGCCTCCAACTTCGGTGTGGACACCGATCGGGAAGTGTAGACAAGGGCGTTTATTAGGCGATTGGGGGTTAGCCAATACAACCTTGTTTAATTATGTGTTGCCAATGATATTGTGCAAGATGTACACAAGTCGTATTTGATTAGACACTATTCCCTTCAGAAACCCTGCTGAGTGGAGTACGGACACTAAAGGATGTTAAGTGGATCAGATGTCTTTAGGTTGGTAAATATGTGGGGATTCTTGGGCGGCGGTTTAGACGCAGAGCAATATCTTCTGAAATAGGAGATGGATTAACCGCCCTTCAATGTTCAATGGGTGAGGTGAAAGTGTGTGAGGAGGACAGTGATCGAATAGCCGAAAGGACGAATGATGTATTCACATAGAATGTGATTCCTTACCCTCTACTACCAGTATACAGAACCAGCGTTTAATGTTTTTTCGCACACGCACCAATTGTAAACTGAGGCTGATAAAAGTGCTTTGGGGACTGGTGACCATTTCTCTTGCATTCAGTTTTCTCCTAGATGTTTTTTCGCACACGCACCAATTGTAAACTGAGGCTGATAAAAGTGCTTTGGGGACTGGTGACCATTTCTCTTGCATTCAGTTTCTCTCCTAGATTATAGTACTGACCAACTCACCCAATAAATTCTAGGTAATCTAGTTCATCATATCAGAAATCCATTCCCGTCATCCTTTATAAGTTTGATTTTGCTATCCATATCAACTCTAGATCTTTCGTACCATAATATCATACAGTAGCGAACACAACACATGCTTGATTGCTAGTCTACTAAGGATAAATCCACCCTTATCCTGTCTCATTTAATCGCTTGTTGTCACCACCCTGTGGTAAGTGTTAAGATTTTTCACCCTAATAATACACATTATCCTATCCGATGTCTCCTCAAACTCGAACGGCTTTGTTGGTTTCATCCCATTCAGTCGTCTCCCTAACCTTCGACCGTCAGCAATACCTGATTCGGACGCCGTGTTGGGCTGATATCAACTCCACCTAGTCTGTGATCTACGTCCACAGAGATCCCCAACTGGACCGAAAACCTACGATCTTGCATCGGCTTTGTTTTACCTCTGCGGATTTCTCTTGGCCAACCCAAAGATTCCCGTTGATCACACATTTGCACATTCCAGGTCAAGCACCACAAACATGACGTCCGTTACAGAGCTGTCCAAAAACCAAAGTATGTCAGTGCAATCATAGAACGACACTGCCATACTCAGTTTAGCGGCACACCTGCAACTATTCACTTTATACTACTTTATACTTTCTACTATTCACTTTCTACTTTTGATCGCACCCTCTCGTCCAATCATTCCACCAACTGAATATGCGAACAAACTCTTAACGCGGCCCCAACCACCTCCAGGACTCGTTCATTCCAATCTATAAAAGCCTTTCGTTCTGAATTAATCAGTTCGCTGGGCTTTCAGGCTGTGCTCCAAAAAATCAATAATTCTCTATACACTTCGCGTACCGGATCGTGTTGCCACCAACTCACTCTTCCGGGGAAATTTTACAACCCGCTCCACTAAACCAGAGACACCAATGAACCTCCGCAGTTTCATTGCATCTCGTAATTATGTTATTTCTGCTACCATTCATCCGCATTACTAATGCCTTGACTATATCATCCCTACTTACGCTTTTTGCGGTTCTGGCCACAAACCCAAAAGTTCAAGGCCACGAGGCCTCAGCTCTGGTTTTGGGTTTTAGTTCACTTTGACCAACTAGTGAGGCCAACTCTGTTGCTTTACCAGATCCGCATTTTTGGTTCACCATTCCCCGTAGTTTATAGTTTTTGTGTAATGTGTTAGACGGGACAACATATCTCCTTTTGGTTTTGTCCGCTACCTTCAAATTCTAACTAGTTGGTCTTCACGGATTCGCGGATTGATACACAGGGTCAAGGCAGTTGCCCAAGTTTCCCGGGTCGGTTTTGTTCTGGTCGCTCGGTGGCTGTCATTCACCTAAAATGCCCAATTGTTGTCAGCACAATATGCTTTCCAGCGCGAGGATTCGTGTAAACAAACGTCTAATAATGCTTTGAATAGGGTTCTGGAAAGAGAGCGGACAACCGTGGAAGGAAGGTCATTCCACGCAGCTACTACCCGAAATGAAAAAAATTTCGCCTGATGAATGTGTGCGCTCTGGACTTGAAAATCTTCATACTATGTCCCCGGTGTACGTTTGCTGTGTCAGCGTTGAAAACCCATTTGCCAAACTTCGTTCAAACACGGCGTAAGTAAGAATTCGGTCACCTAGGAGATGACGATACTCCAGAGGAAAAATGCGAGGCACCACGAGACGCGTTTCTTAGTCAGTGAACCTGAGGCCGTTAACCATTTTCGTAGCGGCTCGCTGAACACGCTCAATGAGGGTGACGTCTTTTGTGCGTCCTGAGTAGACAACTTGGTTGGCAGATTCAGGGAACGGTCCGACGAAGGTCCCATAGAGTATTTAGAAGTCCATGCGAGTTATACGGGAGAAGGTGCGCCGAATCATCCGTAAAATGGTGAATGCCTTTTGGGCCTATTTCTCATGGTGTAGTGAGAAGGACAAGTTTGAGGAGAGCGTCTATCCTCATGATTTTTTCTGGTTCTTTTTCACCATGCATGACAAAGGCATTCGCTCGGTCTCCTCTGAATGACATATGGACGCACTTTTTGTCATTCAGAGGAAGGTGATAGTTCAACGACCACTGCTTTGCAGCGCTCGCATCCATTTGGTGGGCACTGGCATTGGAACTCCAAGATTTTAATTCGTCCGCAAAAAGTAAACATGGACTTGCAAGAAACTCTGGAAGGTCGTTGACGTAGACCAGAAACAGCGCTGGTCCCAGGACGGAGCGTTGAGGAACTCCAATGGAGACTAGCGCTAGAGAATGGTGGGTTGCGCCTATTCTCACTCGAAATGATCTGTCTGATAGGAACTCTTTGATCCGGAGCAGAATTCTTCCTTAAAACTCGTGGGGCTCGAGTTCGTTGACCAGCGGGACGTGAAGGACCCTATCAAATGCTTTTGAGAAGTCGAAGAATGTGGCATCTGATACCAGTCCCTCGTCCTTGGTTTGGGTTAAGCCGTCTATAAACGCGAGCATGTTTGTCACGCAAGAACGGCTTGGGAGAAATTCACTCGATTTTCCTCCTCCCAAGAAGCAGAAGTCAATGTGTTTCACCGCCCGTGCCGGTTCCGGTGTGACCGCGTCTGCGTCCGATATTACCCAATTGTGACGCTGTCTTTTTCGCCCAATCCCCACTAATTGCACATCGCACCAGCCATGCTCTCTTCTGGCTGTAACGTAATGATCATGGATGACAGTATGCTTCTGACTAGTTGGGAATAAACATTATTATTGGTATCGTCGTTATTATACTTCGAGGTTGCTCAAACCGAAGAAGGAAGTTTGGTTGTTTTCCCACATTGAGGCTTTGACCCAAAATTCTGATCCACAAGTATGCGAGGAACCTGCTCAAGCCCTCTGTTCAGAAATTTGAAACGAGAGGCATAAAATTTTATGGTTACTTCTGGGAATCTCCTTGGAACAAGTGAGTTAATATTCTGACCCACTTGTGTACAGGCGGCCGGCCTGGTCCGATGTCGAAGGGAGTAAGCCACCTTTTATGGGGACGCGTACAACAGCACCGATATCCTTTGATTTAAAGCTATCTCCATCGTATTAGCAATACCCAGGTAGTCATTGGTACTCGTTATACAATGGGAGTGTGCTTTTTGTGGCCTACGATTTCTAATCGGTCCTTCGTTGGGTTAATGCAAAATCTTCGCTTCTGTAAGTACAGACATGCCAGTGGCGGGAAAAATCACCACTGCGTTGAAAACCCTGTTACGAAAACGGCACGAATACCTTCAGCTCATCTCCTGGCACGGTTACTAACAGTACGAGTGCTCACCAAACGCTCTGTTTCGATCTTTATAGCATGGACGAACATTTAGGAACTGAGTTTCAGCCAGCATAACTCACAAGATTATTGCAGCACAGAAGCCGAATCACCACGGCAAGCTGGGAGATTTATGTCAGCAACCAAATTAAGTGAAAATGAGGACCGGGCTATCTTAACAAACTTCTAGCGCGCTTACTGATCGACAGAATCGAATGCACACTTGTAGTCAAGTAACCGCAGGATTGTCGGTCGTTTGAACGTCTGGCTTTGCCCTCACACCTAACGAGGTGTGGAGTCGCGGTCTACAATGATTCTTCCCGGTCAGAATTCTGCTTGAAGCTCACAGGTCAATGCACCGTGTGCCGTCATAGGATAACGGAGTATCCGTGACCCCAGAAGCTTTGTTACAACGCTAATCAAACTGAAACCCATGTATTTACAACGTTCGGTGCGAGATTGGGCATCATTACCGAGTTCCTTAGTTGTTCACGACGGTCTCGCTCTCCCGGATAGACCCACATAATCTATAGAAACAATGACTAAGGAATTCAATGTCATCCCTGAGTATAGCAGGTTGAAGATTTTCATAGCCGGAAGCAAGGTGATGCTCGAGTATATGTATGCCTCGGACGGTTCTGAGGCTTAGGGGGTTCTCATATTACGTTCTTCCTTTCTGTCGAAGGCCGGCAGTCCAGAGTGGAGTCAAAAGGTGGTCAACTGGCCTGTCCGAAATGCTGCACTCAGCGTGTCAAATGTTCTATGCTGGATATCAGAGAGCCCTCCTGGTCCCTACCAATTTCGCTCGTAAGTGGCTTCCGAGGACCAGTCGAAGGACTCAAGTAGAAAGAACTGGGGACGGGCACAGCATTCTTGGTCTCTTCCACTTCTTGGACACTTTGCGTTCAGCAAACTCTTCGGTCTACCATCGTTATACAAGCGCTTAACCCCCATGCATCGTTGGGCGCCCATGAAATTTTCTAGTATGCTATAATTATGGCTGCATTGTTTTAGCACTGTCTAGCGTTATGTCACCCACGGGTGGGAAGTAAAATATACGATTATGGCACGCACTGGCGCTTAATTCTCACTGGTTATAACTAGGTCTGAAATCGGTGGCCATTGTTCTCAGCGATATTTGGCGGGTTGTCAGCATTTCTTGAGGTGGTTTATTGTAAGGTCTGAGTCAATACTGCTGTGAAGTTTTCACCGAAGCTGGTTTGCCCGGCGCCTTTGTTGCATTGAAGGTTCTAGTGTCAGGGTGCATGGAAATGAGTTTGGTGCATATGGCCAGGCTCCCGCTTAGACGCAACCTATCTTGAAGTAAACTCAAAGAGCGATGGTGAATCCTGAAGGGTGTGTTGTATGGTGTGGTTAATGCCAGAACAAATCTGTTGATTTAGGCGTAATTGTTCTGTAGATGGTAGTGAGTGTGCTCAAACTTGCAACAAAGTATGGAACAGTGTTGCCTGCCTCCCTCGATAGAAGACTGATAGGATAGAGGAGTGTCCGACAACTATAGCCTGTGTGCCGGAGATAAATGACCCGAGTTACCTCTTAATGAGGCAGGCCAGGTGGTGTTCACCTCAAACGACCTAGCGAACAACCAAGCCACTGTCTTGATGAATTTCATCGGGTCATCTTTAGTTGCCACACTGTTTTCCAGACAGGCAAAGTAACCATGGATAGTAACTTCGGATCCTTCAGCTACTTCAGAATTAGGCTTAGTACAGTTTGATAGCTACAAACTATGTACCAAGGGTGAAAATTTTGCAGGCGCTAAAGTTTCAGTAATCAGAAAATTGGGAGCTTGAGTGATACAGGCAAGCACTGCAGGCGATGTAATGATCAATGGTTTCGGGAAACTGAGTGACGACTCATCGAATGCGATAGCATGAGGGCATGAGTGCCACTAATTTAGCGGTTGAGTTATGTCCTCCAGTGTCATTAACCAGTGGCAAACTGAGTCTCAGGGAGCCCACGGAAGCAACAGGTGTCTTTCCGACAGTTCATCGGTTAGCGTTTTTCTTCTTTTTCGTTGTCTGGTCATGGACTGTCCGCCTCTCGTTCGCTTCCACTTTATATAGGGGTGGGGGAGCATGGCCCCGAGGCAAACGGTCTTCTGGCATGCGAAATATGTCCAAAACATTGTACTTCTTGGAGCCTTTAGAACTCATCTATTGTGCTCGTCTATCCATTTTCCTTAAAACATATGGTATACCTCAGCATTACTAACCCGGTTTTCCCGTCAGACCCGGTCAATGCTTCGAAAGCTGCTGATGATCAAACACCATTGAAACTCCATCCATCGCACCACGTTCTAGTATACTCTGGTGGACAAACTAACGTCACAAGAGGGCGATGTGTGATGTGGGCTGGCAAACATCACCCATGCCCTCCGATCAGAGAGTAACTGGTCCCCAGCCAATCAGTTGGGAATTTTAAAGCTATCCGTGCAAGCAATTTGTGCACCACCCCGATTGGCCAGTTTACAAGCGTGCAGTTCCGGCTCGATCCAAACTGTTAGACAGGATTATTTAGTCCATTTAGAATAATTTAAATCTTTGAAAGTCACGAACCAAGCGTAGTAATATCGTCTACACGCGTAATATCTGCAAACAGTCGTCTCGGGGCATTTCGATCTCCGAGATTTCAGAGGCACATTTGTCAGTGACAAAATTGAGGAGGAATCGGGAGACAGTCTTGGTTTACGCCATAGACGTTTTCGTGCTTCCGACTCCTGGTTCAAGAGGTAAGAAGAAGTATTCAAAACTGTTTTCTCCAAGTCTGATGAAAATGTTCTTCCTGCAAAAGATCGCCACACCAAAGGCTGGGCAACCACTAACCCACGGCCCGTACCACTGAAGTATTCAAAACTGTTTTCTCCAAGTCTGATGAAAATGTTCTTCCTGCAAAAGATCGCCACACCAAAGGCTGGGCAACCACTAACCCACGGCCACGTACCACTACGCTCCTCAATAACGCACTGATGACGTCACCTCGATTGGTAATGGAATGTTTGCAACCAAATTGTTCAGCTCAGCGAATGAGCCAACGACCACGAATATACATGTACATTCCAGATCAGCAGGGTTTTCGTCAGCAGAGATCTGAACACCATAGTTTTGAAAAACTTTCAGCGTTCGTCTCGTCGTCTCATCGATCACAAAATCGAATAGGAATGCAAAGAGGGGGACCCTTGACAGACACCACTTTGAGTGTGGAAACATCCAGAGGACCTTCAGTATCCTCCCACATGCCCGGAAGTCTGAGAAGCGGTCCCTGATGGGTAAGTCTATCAAGGAAAACAGACCGCTTAACCATCGTCATCATCATGGACAGCATGACGTAAGCGTCCAACACTGATGCTTCGGCACCGATCGTTGCTGATGTATTCGAAAGAATTATTGTGAAGAAAATAATAAAGTTGGACAGTGCATGGACGTAGAGCTACCTTACTACAATCATTCCGAGGTGCTTACACCTCCAGGCACTTATTCAGGCAACCTGGATAAAAGTTAACAACACAACTGCCATTGACGTCGATTAGCAATCATATCTTGCAGCGTTCTCAACCAGGCGCCGTGGGGATCGCGTGGTCCCATCCGAGTGAAAGGAAGAAGGCTTCTGCTGAGGAGTTATTCATTGGAAAACACAACCGAACAAATTACAAACTATTGGACGGTGAAGCGAAACTTTCATATGCATCTTGTTCATAGAAACCGTGTGTCCGTCTTTTTCCTGAACAGGTCCTCCTGAACTTTCCTGTATACCCATTGGCTATCGCGCAAACGTAAACGAATGCTATGAAGCGATTCCACAGATTCTGTAGTAAATCTCCCTTTTCAATAGACGCGAAGCAGACTTATGAGAAAACCACATACCACTCGCATGCTTCATCAGTAGTATNTGCCATTGACGTCGATTAGCAATCATATCTTGCAGCGTTCTCAACCAGGCGCCGTGGGGATCGCGTGGTCCCATCCGAGTGAAAGGAAGAAGGCTTCTGCTGAGGAGTTATTCATTGGAAAACACCAACCGAACAATTACAAACTATTGGACGGTGAAGCGAAACTTTCATATGCATCTTGTTCATAGAAACCGTGTGTCCGTCTTTTTCCTGAACAGGTCCTCCTGAACTTTCCTGTATACTCATTGGCTATCGCGCAAACGTAAACGAATGCTATGAAGCGATTCCACAGATTCTGTAGTAAATCTCCCTTTTCAATAGACGCGAAGCAGACTTATGAGAAAACCACATACCACTCGCATGCTTCATCAGTAGTATCCACCGTTATACCAGTAGAACCAAATGACAACCAAACGGTAATCGCTTCCACATCCCTCTTCCAGGTCGGTGGTTGACCCCCTCCCTGTTTCCATCACTATGAATTGGGCACGGAAAACAGCATTCTGTTCGGCAAACAATGGTTTTGCACACACAGTAATTGGCCTAACCAACGCAGCCTCTGGTGTTGAACACATTCTCCAGCGGTATTCTCCGTTGCACAACCGAAAACTCTATTTCTAGTTGCTTGTTTACGGATTCGCCGACACAAACCCTTACGACCTATGGTCCTGAGACAAAAATTGTCGAACACCTGAAGAAGTCTAAGTTTCGGTGCTCGAATAGACCAAGTCTCAGCCCTACAACAAAAACAGCCCGCATTGTAGCCTGATACAGGTCCCTTGAAATTCAGGGATGTCGCTTTAATGCTATAGGTGCCTCAAATTAGCAAACGCGCCCCGGTCCTTGCAGGCTCGTTCATTGGCGTCATCTGTCACACCACAGTCAGAACTAATGCATCTTCCAATGAATGTAGGTGGCGTGTTTAGTGACTTCCTGTTCACGAGCATAACCTTACAGTTTGGTCAGTTTATCCACAAACAACTGCGCTTTCTCCGGTGTGGATGAGTTTGTCTATGTGCAGTTCATGCTTGTTCATGGGCTAATATAATGCCATGGCTCTCACACCTAGAGAGGAGGATGTATAGGGTCGTCGGCCCGAAAACTGTTTCAGACCTCGAACCAGACTACCTTGTATGAGAGACTCCGCGAGTGCCGCGTGGACACCCCTTCCCCCAGCGTAGCTCAATGGGCCACCGAGGTGTAAAAACGGTCACACCAAGGTAAGGTCGTCTTTTCGTGGCAGGATCGGTCAACCGACTCGAATGTGCCTCGAAAATCCAGGTATACCAAACTCGTGGCTCATTTATACGTACGACCTTGCTCTAACAGCTGACGGTCAACGCAACCCCAACCAAATCGGAACCCTGCTTGCTGCTCTCGAGCCAGTTTTTCGTGAGCCACCGTAGGGCGACGAAGAATGAGTGACATCAAGATCCTCGTTACGACCGGGGTCAAGCTGACCCCCCTGTGGTTGCCGCACTCAATCCGAGAGCCTTTTTTGAAAACGGGCATTGTCACTGATTCCCCAAAGTCGTTTGGGATAATCTATTTCTCCCAACTGAAGGCAACCATGTGAGACGTATGCCGACTGAGGCAACGTATGCAGTCCTAATCCTCCGAGGACGTAGGGGTTTCAGGTTTATCGTCCACTATCCTACCTCATCTGTAGGATCCAAATGAGTGACAGCAGGTGGCCACGGGAATTATTACGGGTACTCGACCCGTGATTGAGGTGTTCTTAATTCAAGTTGGCCACACCGCTCTGACCCTTGGTGGTTTCGTCATAGACGGCTTCTGGGGACCAGTCGCACGGATCAACTGAAACGATATTCAGGCATCTCCAGCTTTTTGGACCTCTTTCATCCCCTCACCCTTCGTGCCCATCGGTCTTCAGGGCCGGCGCACACGTTCTTATTCCACTTAAGGTCTGACAGTTCGGCAGACTATGTTCGGACACGGCCGAAACGTCTTTCCCAGATTCACGCAGTTGCACTGTCCTGCCTGATATCCAGTGCTTGAGGGGGTGTGGTAGCGCTGTACCACAGGCGAAATTTTTCAGCATTTTGCAGAGGGGTGGCGACGTCTTTCCAGCATGTATTCTAACCTAATGATGGAATGGTTCGAAGTACTCCAGAAAACAATTGTTGAATTCGTCTAACATTCGAATTCGCCAGTGTTCCAGTTGCTAAGTGACTTGTCCGCACCTGGAAAATGAAGAGGGAAGCGACTGCGGACGAGCGCGTGGTCGTAATCCGCAAATGTGTTACGAGACGAGTGAGAGTCAGTTATTGATCCGCGCCATCGGTAACTGATGGCAGTATGATCAATTTGAGTTCGCAGCCGTCATGCCACTGGAGGACACCATGTGGCCAGAGGACTTCGGTTATTTCGGAAGCTAATACTGCACAAAACAGTCTGCTGTCTCTGAATTACTCCGCCACTGTCCGTACGTACCATGTCCAACCGATTCCGGCCACCGGAGACAACCGCAGTGGATCGCCAGAATCGCGCAGCCTGAAACGAGTGGAGAGTGATGGAACATTTAGCTCAGCCGCTTACCACTATAGACGGACTGATCACACCACATAGGTTGTACTGGCTTCGCTACGTGCACCGTATGCCAGTCGACCGAAGGATTCTTTTTGCAGAACCACACGAAGGGTGAAAACGAGCCAAGTCAAACAATGACTTGTCAGCGAAGTGTGATAGTCATTACCGTCAAACTTAGCTTCGCTGGTCATTGCTATCTCCCTGAATGGGGATCCCGAGACGGGGCACATCAATGGTTAGAGACATTGTCAGACATGGCGCAGTCGCCCCCTAAATGGCGCTCCTGCATCCAAGCTATTGCATTCAATGCATAGCTCCCTTCCCAACCCCTCCACTTAACAGTCCACTGATAGTGCTGTATTTACGCACCAATTTATCAGCTCCCGCCTCCATTACTCAGCTACCTACCCCACTTCCCCAAATCATTGGTGAACGAAACTATGACAGTTACAATTACTGTACGGCAAGTACGCGGTTCTTACAGCTGACAATGACGATGATGATAAATCGAGAAGTCGTTCCCAATTATCTGTGCGATGAGCGTGAACCCTAAATCCGTCGTCAAAGTGGGCTCCATCAGGACATATTCGGCCAACCTGCGCATTCATGTCAGCTGCCAGAATTACGATTTATGTACTTCTTGCTGACCGAAGCAATTGACAAACCTCGATGGAGACTCTTTCTCAGCCTCGGGGCTACCGTCCGTCGGATCTTATGTTGACGCACCATTCATCGCTTACCACATTGATATACACTAATCTTGACCGAATCGCTCAGAGACGACTGTTTACTGGAATCCAGTCCACTAATAAACCTTTAACCCTGGGGCTAAGCACAACTCTTAGGCCGTACATATCAGCAGCGATTGCATACCAGACACCCGAAGAGCAGAACGCAAAGAATCCGGATTCCTCCTGAATTGTTTGAGGTACATAACTGAACTGGGGTCTTGTACGCATGTTTGGGAAACGCAACCTACATCGACCGAAGAAGAGAACATGGTCTGAGCGAGAGCTGTCTGTTATCTGATTTGATGCAGATTACGGGCTTTGAAGCCTCAATGTGTAACGGAACCCTTGGGTTTAATAAGAATTTGTTTTGATTCATTCTACCAACAAAAAACATGCGGAGCCAAGATTACGTAATTGACAGCTAAGTGAGTTGGAAGGACTTGTATGTGAGACGTGTGGATAGGAGTCTTAGAACTAGTTATACTTCCAGGTTGCCCAGGTCGAAGAAGTGGCTTTGGTTGAGGTACCCAAGCTTGAGCGTTTGACTCAAAAGTGTGATCCTTAATGCAGTGGCAGGCTGTAGGGTTTTGTTTGGGGACTCTTCCTCCACCCTCTGGCTCAAAGGTCGAGCGTAGAACAGTGGTTAATAAAGTTTTCTTGAGCGACCTTCCCGCGGAGCCAGTGACTCAACAGTCTGATCCACTTGGCTCCAGGTGGCTAGCCTGGGCTAAGGGTGTAGGCAGTTAGGTATAATCATCTAACGTCTAATACACCTGCGCGCATTAGGTGCCTTTTGAACAGCCACAGACTCGTTTTAAAAGTACTTCGACCGTACTTAACAATGCACCAGTTGTCACTGTCATTTTTTGGACGATCGGAGTTTTCGGTTTTCAGGACCGACGTCTTCTAACCTGTCCTTACTCGGGGAAAGGCAGCATCGTTGCTGGCCTAAATCTTGACATGCTGAGCGAAACCCCTTACTGAACCCACACCCATCGCAGGGAAAAGTACGACTTTGCCTACAGACCGCCTTGCAATACGATTCCTCATTGTTCTTCGTCGTGCTGCTCCCTGGTGGTCTTCTTGGCATGGTTGAACCTTGAGGAACTGAGTTCCAGCCAGTATATCCCTCAGGATCAGTGCAGCTCGACAACCACGATATAGTGATAGATTTTTGTCAGAATTCTGTTTTGTTCCTTAATGAGACCCAAATCTCCAGATCTGGTGGACCCACCCACCTACAATTTCCAAACTCATGGGACGTTTGAATGGCCATATGAACCAAAATCAATCAATACCTGGATTCCCCAAGTGTTCTGTGCTCTTTCCTACACTGTTGCTTCTTCGTATAAACTTACTCATAGTCCGTCTATTGAACAGTTTCTCGGTTAGGTTATCATATCGAAATTGGTGGAAGCTTTCAACGCTTACCGCATGTTAAATATTTGGGTCCCCTTGAGATCTGACTATCCTGGAAAAGCCTTATCCAGGACGCCAACCCCATATTGAGTCATCTAAGCAACCAGAATTCGTGTTAGTTCGTGGTCAACACTCCTGTTCTCAGTCGTCTAGTGAGACTGGAGCGTCTAGCATGAATTAGAAGACCTCGATGCCGGTGATTGCTTTGTAATTCTGAGACGTGAAGGCTGCAAAGCAAGACAGTGAACTGTATCACAATGTAGCAAACGGGTTCGCGAAAACAAACGTAGTATTTTGTGTAGTTGTGGCCTTACTATCCCCACCAAACAATAGAATGTGCTTGTGCGCATGTTCAAATTTATGTTCAGTGAATGCGTGTATCACGCAGAGATCGTGACTGGATATAGTAATTTCGCCTGGAGAATATTACGGTAGTGATAGTATCGAAGGGGTTTTTCAAGTTATCTGTTGCGTGGCCTATAAGGACACACTCGTTCGACCAACTTTGCGAAATAAATATTTAGGGTTTTCATGCGGCTAACAACGATTACTAGGG
Organism: Opisthorchis viverrini; assembly: GCF_000715545.1. Lineage (NCBI taxonomy): Eukaryota > Metazoa > Platyhelminthes > Trematoda > Opisthorchiida > Opisthorchiidae > Opisthorchis > Opisthorchis viverrini. The sequence continues at coordinate 526,050 of NW_008751697.1, read as the reverse complement.
TTCCAAAGAACAAAGGATCGGTTGTAGATAGCTGAGGACTGTTGTCATTCGACCTTCCGGCGAGGCGAGTAGTACCAACAGCACCCAAACTTTTCGTGTATTTTTTATGCCCCTCTGCTTCCGCCACTCTGAATTGGGCATGGAAAACAGCACTCTTTTCGGCAAACGATGGTTAGGCATACGCACCATATGTCCCAAACAACGCAGTTTCTGATGCTGGACACATTCTTCAGTGGAAGTACCTACTGCACAACCGATAACTCGCTTTCTAATTGCCTCGTTACGGATACGCTGACACAAACCCACACGAGCTATGGTTCTGAGAGAACGATTGTCGAACACCTGAAGACGTCTGTTCCGCTGCCCGTACAGGCCAAGTCTCACAGCGATACAACAAAAATCCCGTGCTGTAGCTTGATACACACGTCCCTTGAGGTTTAGGGATACACCACTTTGATGCCGTAGGTGTATCAAATTAGCAAACATGACTCGAACCTTGCAGATTCGTGCGTTGATCTCATCTGTCACACTACACTCAGAAGTAATACAACTCCCAAGATAAGTGAAACGCTCCACAACTTCCAGTACCTCTCCCTGGATTGTAAGTGGCGTGTTCAGTAACTGCACGAGCATCACCTTACACTTTGTGGGTGCAAAGTGCATACCAAAGGACGGGATGAATTTGGTTAGTCCATCCAAAAGCACTTGCATCTTTTCCTTTTCTTCGAAGATGAGAACGATGTCGTCTGTATGTTCCAGATCGACAAGGTTTTCTTCACAGGCTATTTGAACACCAGGGTTTTGAAGACCCTCCAGCGTTCGCCTCATTATTTCATCGGTCACGAAGTTAGAAAGAAATGGAGAGAGTGGGCATCCCTGACGGACACCACTTTGTGTACGGAAGCTTTTGGAGAGCTCCATATACTCTCACACGTCCGGAAGTCTGAGAATACAAAGAACCTATGATGTTTACGAACTTCCGTGGCATTCATTGGTGGGCAAGCGTCTCAAGAAGAACAGACCGATCAACCGAGTCGAATGTGCCTCGGAAATCCAGGAATACTAGAATTGTGGGTTGCTTATACGTATGGCATTGTTCTAGAGCCTGACGCAGTGTGAAGATTTGGTCAACGCAACCCCTACCAGGCCGGAATCCCGCTTGCTCCTCTCGAGTCCGCATCTCGCGAGCCACCGTAAGGCGACGAAGTAGCAGTGATGCCAGCAGTCTCGTTACGACGGGGGTCAAGCTTATCCCTCTGTGGTTGCTACATTCACTACGAGCCCCCTTTTTTGAAAATGGGCACTATCACCGACTGAACAGACTCCTTTTCCCAAATGCAATCAAACAAATCAGACAAGCGCTCACTGAGGACTTCACACTATTCTTGAACAATGCGGGTGGGAGATCATCCGGTCGAGAGGCTCGATGGCACGTTAGAGAACATATGCAGTCATAAACCGTCCAGGATTCTACGTCGCCCATGGGATCCAAATGGGTGCCAGCTTGTGGCCATGACAAGTGTTTTTCGGAGTTTTCGGCCCATTCGTCGAGCCGTTCTGTATTCGAGGTGTTCACTCCATTCCGATCCTTAGTTGTTTCGTTCAAAGGTGGTTTTCGGGGACCGGTCGAACGGATCAACTGAAATAATTTTCGGGCATTACCGGCTTTCTGAGTCTCTTCCATTTCTTTGATTTTCTGTGTCCACCACACTTCACGGTCGGCTTGCACGGTCACCTTCACCCGACGTCTTATAATTCTTCGCATCAAGATATTTTCGGGGCCGACTGGGATATTTCTTCGAGATTTATGCAATGCCACACCGTTCGGTGTGATATCCAGTGGTTGAGTGAACCTGGCGTTTCCGTCCCACAGGCGAAATTTCCAGCACTTTGCAAAGAGGTGGCAATCTCGTCCACCTATGAGTTCACATCTGATGGTGGAACCTTTGGAAGAGACATCCGGATCCGCCAGTCTTTCAGTTGCCAAGCGATTTTCCGCACCTTACGTGACCCTGAAAAATGTAGGAAGAGGCGACTCCGGACAAGCGCGTCGTCGGAATCCACAAATGTGTTCCAGAACGACCGGCAGTCACCTATTGATCCGCACTATCGGTAACTGATGGCAATATGATCGATTTGAATTTGTGGCCAGCATGCCGTTGGAGAACACCATGTGGCCAGATGACTTCGGCTGTTTCTGAAGTCAGTACTGCACAAAAACGGCCTGCGATCAGCACACAGCTGAAGCAATCGTTTCCCATTGTCCGTACATACCGGGTCAAATTCATTTCGACCTCCTAATTGAGTCTCAGATACGCTACGCCTGCCCAGTTGTGCACCCGAATCTCCGGCAACCACCACGATGTCTGAGCTTTTGGCTCGCCACAGCAGGGCATTCAGGGCTTCGTGAAACCTGTCTTTGACGGAGTCGGATCTACACTCAGTTGGGACGTAGGCAGACAGGATAAACAGACATATATCAACTTCCAGCTTGTGAGACCCCCTCACAGACGTTGCCAGACGAACCGCGCAGAGGCGACTATCAACAGATAGCCAGTCAAGCAAGGATACTTCCGCCCGTTTACTTAGGACAATACCAAAAAAGTGTGTGAAAAAGAAAGAAAGAAGCCTCACCAGTGGCCTGTTTTCGCTTTCCCGCCCTGATGCACGCAGCGAGTAAGGCGACCCAGCTGATGGCACCATGCGACGGCTGATATGGCTTGAGTTTATTTGTATATGTGCATTTCATGGCTGTACGCGGGTTGGGATACTGTGAGGATGGCCAAACCTAGACAGGAGGACGATTAGGGTCCTCAACCAAAGCCTTTGGCTCAAAAGCCTAACCGCAAGGCAGCGATGTTTGGCAGGAAATGCAAATGCGTTGCCATTTCTACAGAACTGGTCGCCACATGTTCCAACCCTCAACCTGAAGGTCTAGGAGACCGTGTTCGTCAGACCTCTAACCACTGACCAACCTGAGAGACCGTGAGTGTCGCGGGATACCCCCAGTATAGCTCAATGGATCGCTGAAGTGCGCAAACCTTCACACCACGGTAAGTTCCATCGTTGACATCGTTGACACTGATGCTTCACTGCAGTACAACCACCAAGTTTATATAATTATATTTGAAGATCTAGGGTGAAAACAAGAGCAAAAGAGTGGGTGGACAAGGGGATCTTTTGCTGGCATGTGTCAAGCATTCTGATGCGCCCGCACCTCCAAGCGTTCCATCAGACACTCTAGAACGAAACTGCCAGCATGAACGCCATTTCTTGCGATATCTTTAGCCGAGCGCAGGAGGCTTCGCGGGTACACTATCCTGGAAGGTGTACAACACCAACAACAACCAAACTTTTCGCAATCCCTTCTGCCAAGTCATAAGTTGTCCACCTTATGGTTTATGAAGGAGGCATTTTTCTCGATAAACGGTGTTTCGGCATGCTTTTCACTCGGCTGAGCCACCGCAGTTGATGGTGCTGGATGTTCTCCATGATTGCACTGCCTGATGTACAACCAAGTACTTGTTTTCTAATTACCTCGTCACTAACCCGTTGACGCCATCCAAAAACAGCAACTTATATGTGACATGGACGAGAAAGAACTTGAGGACACTTCACATTATCTGTCTGTTCGCAACCATACAACGATCCAACAATAATGCTGATACCATAACACTAATTTGGTAATGTGATGAGCATAAATCTTCAGTGAGGTCTCGTACCCACTTTCCAACTTACTGTCAGTATCAGTATCATTTCATATAAGAGCTTGAGCTTTTAAGTCATCAAAAATGAAAATAGTGCTTTGGACGGAAAAGCGGTATACTGAACATATTGGGTCAGTATTTAGGTGGGTGGTTCATCACAAGAAAAAAGGAACGGCTGTTAGGCGCATCGGATACGGAGTGTAATTCTCTTGGGTCGCTGCAGGTGAGATGAGCAAAGACGATTAATTATCGTCCTTTCTATAATGAATGACCTAACAAGCGGTTTATCGTCTATTTTTGGGAGATTCTTAATTCACTATTTGTCAATATTATACTCATGAGCAGTTTAATCTATATAGCCACATTAGCTGTATCGGCTTCCGTGGTTACAAGCGGTTGGTTGATGCAGGGTTTATATGAATATGTTGGTTGCACATGCTTTTCCTGGTGACGACCCTAAATTTCTTCGCCATTGTTCCAGTACAATTGTGGTCCGTGCGTCCTAATTCCAATAGTTTCTGCAAAGTGAATCCATCATGCACAAAACGGATGTCACAGAGCTAGGTATATCGAAGAATCTTCTTCAGATGAATTTCATGCGTCGAACCCTGGTGGAAAAGGAAAAAGCTACACCTAAACAACAATCTGACCTGCTTCCGAATCCAGAGGAGTATCCTTTTAACCTCCCTCCTGTTGTTAAAGATCACCTGGAAAAGATGGTTGCTATTCTGAGGTTCAGGCCGAAAGTAACGCATGACAAAAGCCTGTTTGAAATATATGGTGTACCTGCTGGATTCAGACAAAGCTACGGTGGTTTCAACACCACACAAAACACAGTCACGCCCGCTTTGCTTGGTAGTGAATCCCCATCGACTCCGACGACCTCATTGCGGAAGAATCGTGATCATTCGATTACTGGTAACCGGTTTCAGCCCCTCTCAGAACCAAAAGCCAGTCGTAAGCGAGGTCTAAGGCTCACTTTCCGTAAGTGTTTCATGCTTTTGATCTGTTGCGTAAACTAACAATCGGTAATACTGACCGCCATATTTATTCCGCTGAATAGCACACTGACTGACCTGTGTTTGGACCAGTATGTTGAATGGTGTTTGCATCAATCCATCAACGGCACTTATCATTCTTTGCCGAATAGTAGCCATTAAGGATCTCTGCTACGTTTTTTGGAAGTTCTTGGATCTTAGCTATATGGTATTGTATTATTGTTGACAAGTGTGTCGATGTCCCCCAAGTCAACAACACACAATGCGTCATAGAGCGATTGATGACATCATGCTTAATAGCCCTCCGGTCGTCCGGACCGCGTCACCGAAAGTGCATACCGTAACCATACGCGGGTTGTCGTACAAAATGCACTGACACTCATTTGACAGACTCGTTCGTAGCGGTTGCTCGGTTTCCCTCTAGTAATTATCTGCCATGAATTCTTACTTTGAATACTTGGAGAGCCTCATGGTTCTCGAAGAAATTCACTCGTCACCTTGAACTACAGTGATGCAAAGAGTTGTGAAAATTCTGCATCCTGAGGTGATGTCACTGCGGTTTGTGTCCGTGAGTGCTTTAGTTTATCGTAACAGGCACATGCGGTTGCCTGTTTACATGTTCTCTAAAATGTTTACCCTGGTGTGTAATTGCTACTCTGCTTCCTTTACATCCATCCCGAAGATATCGAAGTATATCGTGATGCGGTCGCTTGTGCCTCTTTGTTCCAGTACTTAACGGGAGTCTATAGTCTTTTGTACTAGGGTCATGACGTAAAGATTACTGCATCTTGGCTACTTCACTTGTTTTAAACCTGCAGGGTAACTCGTCACAACAATAAACATACTAATATTTTACCATACGTCTTTTGATGCAGAACGAAATCTCAACTGGAAATTGCTAAATCTCATACTACTACCGGTCTATAAGTAGCTCAAAAGAGTAACTCCACAAGGTATCAAGGCTTCATCTGAGAAGTCGTTACCCGAAAATACAGTCAATATCCGACCAGGTGATTTGGTTGCTGTAAATGAATGATGGGCGGCGCTAAATTTTGTTTAGGGGTATGACCTTCTGAAGTTCCGTGAGATGCAGACTGCCGATGATTTCCAATAAGGAAAAAACAGCTATCCAGTGAGTGCTTCCTTGATTTTCAGAACACATTGGCTTCATTTGGACGACGAAATTTCAGTTGAAAATATGTTAGTTTAGGATTCCATCCACCCTTGACGTGTTGCTGAGACCAATTGTGATTAGTTCAGGATCCTTTAAGTACCCCGTTGTTGTAAACAAGACGTCGAATACGGTTTTAGTTGCTGGGCCTATGGATGTACAAATTGGTGAACCCCAAGTGAGACCCCGTTTGATAACCGTCCTGGACCTATTGGTTAACGCCTGATGAATTTGTGTGCTTGCCACAAGCCTTTTCCTTGCACAAGCATTTTTCGAAACACCCGAACCCATCCAGCTACCTGCAACCGTCAGCAAGGATATGTCGAGGTCATGGATAAATACCGCAATCGGTTATCAGTGGTGGCAATTGGTCCATCATTATGTCTTCTGAAAGGCCTGTGGACTCCGTTGTTTTCCTTTTCATCTTCCGCAGACGCATAAACGGCGCAAAGTTGTTTAAGTAGCCATGTTGTTACTGAAGCCTGAACCATTTGTGCGATTTTGTTTGGCCTTAATCGGCTACCAATTTAAAAAAAATCGTTCAGCTGTAGCTGCCATGCCACCAGAAGGAAGCACGAGGGCTGGGATACTGCCAGCCTGTCCAAGCCTAGACAGAGGAGTCGAGGGGGAGAAGTCGGGTTCGAACCACGGACCTTCCGGTCAGTAAATCCGCGTTCTAACCACTTGGTCCATCTCGCTCCCGTCGGATACCAGCGAGATGTTAGTTGCCATTTTTCTACCAGGACAATATGTTTGAGTGATAGCAGTGTTGTTTCTCGACTGTCCGTCATCTATTGGAGTGCAGTCTTCATAGCTTGAGGTATACCCACAACGTTGTGCAATCACCAGACAAGATGGTAACGTTACCTGATTTTCAGAGGAATACCTCCGCCGGTGGTCAGCATAAATAAACTTCCTGGATTATCATTTCCATGGGAATTCGAGTAACTGGACGGCGTTACGAACGCTGAAAAAGTTAGAAACTCGGTTGTCGGAATATACCCGGATGAACCTCTCGTTTGTGATACTCAACCGAATGTGGTGTACAAAGGCCGCCTCAGGTTTCAGCTGGTACGATATTCTAGATTTTCTCGGCACAACATGCTACTCCAGATTGCACTTAATTTGTTTTCCAGACCAAACGTAAGGCGGATGGACACTCGTGAACCACACCTGCCTGGTGAAGCTTAGGAAAGTAGAAACCAGTAATGAACTGCCGAACGGTCTTCAGTGACTTTTGAGTGGTCTATTACGTCAAAAACATTCGAAACTCGTTTGAGCCACTCTATGCAAGTGATCATTGGAATTTTGTGCTAGGAGCCATGAAAAGGCGTTGGTAGAAGGGTGCCTTGGTCTCAAGGTCAAACACTTTGAGCAATAAATTCAACCGCCTGCTCGCAGTTGCTTGTTCGAATTTATTCAACTACCATCAAACCTCCAACTGTGAACATGACTCACTGTCGATATCGGTGGTATAAGTTTGTATCTTGTTTGGGCACAATGAGCAACTCATCCCAATAATCCCCCCCTCTGTTCAAGGGTTGGAACAAAGGTCAACATCGTCCAGTTGTTAAGGCGCCGGCTTACGGACCGGAAGGTCAGTTGTTCGAACCCAACCTTGGCATTTCTACTGCTCCTATCTAAGCTTGGGCAACCTGGCAGTATCCCAGCCCTCGTGCCTTCTTCCGTTTTCTTGGCAGCTAGGCACCGAAAGAGTGCTACAGCTGAACGATTATCTTTGATCACAAAGTTTCCAGCCGATGCTTGCCTGATTTGTTTGCATCTCTTTCGGAAAAGGATGTTACTTTCAATAACTGCAATAGACCTGTAATCCTACTTGGTTTCAAAAATTAAACCTGTAATGAACGCAGCAATCACTGAATATCAGCTTGCATCAGGCTCTCTCAAGACTTCCAGGGGCATTTCTGCCTCACCGAATCGACACGGTAGGATTTGAGGCTTGACAGGATTTGCGTGGACCGAATACTTACATAATCGGAACAACAATATGTGTAGTTTATCCAATATTTTGTTTGTTGTTTCAATAATGCTCTCAACGGTACTGACGGGCCCATTCCTCTGAGCATGCTTGCCCAGAGTGCGTCTCTCTAAGACGTTTTAGCTGTAACGTGTTTTCTGTACCAGAAGACAACGTGACTATATGGGACTCTACAGCGAGCTCTCCAGAATCTGATCTGCGAAACATGATACCGGACGAAAATACTTAAAGATTCTTTTGTGTACGGGTTATCAGGATGGCGTCGGCATCCAGTTTGAAGCCAAATGGTCAATGATTTAACACCGTAACCTGTTATGGATTGCTCATAATTTATACGCTATATCTAAGGTAGGAAGTATTTGAATCCAATGAGGAATCGGTAGCTATGGAGGTTATTACAGAATTGTTTTACACGATGGATCCGCGTGATTTTTTTTCGTAGCTCATGCACTTCATTACGTAGTTACAAGTCTTTCACTGATCCTGTTTTTTGTTCACGTAGTATTTAGAGATGTAGAATTGTGGCTGGTCACCACTAAATGCCATCCCCTTTCGCTACTGTTTTCACAGCATGGCTTTTAGCTAAACACTGGCATTGGTCGCGAATTTGTCAGTCTGGTGCCTATACTCTCCTTTGAAACTAAGGCCAGTTGACGGCCATAACTTATTGGTGTTTGGTGCGCTCTATTTGTGAATTACTACACAGTTTGACGTTATTTTGAGTTTCACGTTCAGCCTTCGTTGAATTGCTCAATTAGGCGACCTACTCTGATTCGTTCGCTGCGAACCTATTTTGCTACGCTTAGGTAGTTCAGTTACCACCACAATTCCACAGTTACCCGAAATTCATCCCTGTTTTAGTCTTTGCGCTATCCAAAGCATTCATTGATCGTGTGCAGTTCTGCAAAATATAATTCTACCTACTTGGTGATTTAACTCAGGACATTTTTTGGGAGAGAGATTTGGAAGCTTGTGTCACTTCAATGCTTCTTTGGCTTGTATAGAGGGAAGTAGCTTCCTTGTGGCTATAATCTCTTCGGGAAACGGTACGATAGTCTAAATAAAAGGCACAGCTCAATAATTATGGCTTACCTTAATATTTCGTTTGGTGCTTTGTTTGCCTTACCCAGTACCTAATCAGAAGTTGTATAAGGTTTGTATTCTTATTCGCGTTTCGCCCTGAATGGGGCTCATCGTAGGCATAGAGCAAATCACTTTTGTAGAATTCATGTTCTGCCCAGTCTCAACAACCGAAGTTTTAACCTCATGACAACTCATCTTTGTTTTCGTGTACCATTTCTCCCGCTTCAGGTGACCTAGATCAGCCTTCACGTGACCAGAGGCACAAACGACGCAAAACTGCACACATTTGAGACTGTCAGTGTATCGACCAGCCTGTACATACTTCTGAGTGAAAAATCATCTCCCATAACTTCGTTTTTCCTTTCTCCCAAAGCTTGGTCGAAGCCAACCTATTTTATTTCATACAAGTTGTCAATCAGATCAAAAAGCCTAGACTGAGGCAGCTTTACCCTCAAATGTCCAACGTTCATCATGTTAACTATGTTTGTCACCTACGTAAATTGATCGAAGCAAAACGGTGGCAAAACTCACTTGGATAGTCATCCGGTGTTATAGATGCCTATACACTTTTTGTGATGGATATTCCGCGCTCTAACATTTGGTTTGTGGCTATCACATCTGATCGATTCTTGACAACGTGGTCATCTGTGAGATTGTGTTTTGACCAAGCACAGTGTGTTTCCGTGAACTTTGTCAGCCGTGAATCGTGATCGGAGTGAAACGACTCGTAGTGCAACTTTTCAGTCATCCGAAATATCCATTGTGATGACTTCGCGATACATTTTTGATAGAAGTCTACAGAAGAGCTCTTACGGCTCAAGTGGATCTTGCAAACAGGCTGCAAACTCCTTGCTTGGGAATATACTACTTGTTTGGCTGTATTGCCTTGAATGACCTGTTCACACTGGGCTGCTAAAGTAGAGTGAGTTAGGCCTAAGAAGGCGCACACTGGATATTTCTAGCACCGGATGAGACCGAAAATCACTTGGGCGTGAAGCCATTTTGACCATAGAATGTCACACAGCGTAATCACCAAAATGTCGACTGTGACATCCTATTGGTACACTTAGAGTTCACATTTGAATCCGTCGAACTTTGAAAAAGATTATTCTCCTATAATGTGAGGTGACCATGTGAAGGACCATCCAGGTATGTTGAGTCTTCTTTGGCCCCGGATAGACATCCATCTTCATCAAGTGAGTCGGAAAAACCCTCTGCAAATCGGCTCTGTGTACCAATCCAACGCATGCCCTGAATAACCGCCATGAGTATGGTGTATCCTTACACTTGGTGGAGTTCAGTACGGATTCAGGAGGTTCACATCGTGTTTAAAGGTTCGGATTGTATCCGACAGCTAGGCTATGCAGTAGTTCTCTCCCCATGGGAATTGGCTTGTCTTGGTCGGCTAACGGTGGTGGCCACTGTTCCCTCAGCACCCTTGACACCCAGTTTGAGGGTGTCATATTATCCCTATTTTCGTTATTCGATTCCCCCTGGATGTCTATTAATACGACACAAAAGTGCGCGATGAAGGTAACTAAGGTAAGTTGACCACTACCCGAAGACAAGAAAATAGCTTTAGCTCGAGATGTCTTTACCGTGCGGATGCATCAACTTGCCACTGTCACCGTGATTATCATGACAGCCTAAGCACCAGAGGACAGTCGGATATGTAGAAATTACTAATGCCTGAATTCTTTTGCTCAAACATCAGAAGCTTGTTTTCAGAACTGCCAGAAGCCGTACCTCCTTATTTGGAATTTAAAAGTTGGTTCATCCGATCCAGTGCGACGGCTCTTCTGCAAAAAATCCTGCTTTTGGCTGAAAGATGTACTGATGCATGCGTGGCCAACGATAATTCACCGCCTAACCCTTACAGCTCGTCACTGCGGCGGCTACGCTTCCATGATGACTGACCTTGGCATGTTAACAGGTTAGGTTCCTATATTCCTGTTAGCAATAACTAGGCTATTTTTGTCCCTATATTATCATCCACACCGCTTCCCTAGATCACGGGATACCCTCCGCCTACAACTCCGTGCAGTTTCTACTCTTTCGGCTAGTGCTTTTTTAAACTTCGTCGTAGGCTCGTTCCACGAGAGTCTTGTAATGCGGTTCATCGTCATCGACAGCATGACATCAGTGTTCAACACCGATGCTTTACTGCCGTAGGTTGTACGAGAGCCACGATACTGCCAGGGCGCCCATATCTAGACAGGAGGACGATTAGGGTCCTCAACCAAAGGCTTTGGCTCAAAAGCCTAACCGCAAGGCAGTGGTGTTTGGCAGAAAATGCAAGTGCATTGCCATTTCTACGGAACAAGTCGCCGCATGTTCCAACCCCCCCAACCTGTCAGACCTCTAACTATTGACCAACCTGGTATGAGAGAGAGACTGTATGAGTGTCACGGGGACACTCCCCAGTGTAGCTCAATGGATCGCTGAGGTGCGCTAACAGTCACACCACGGTAGGTCCAGTCTCTTCGTGACAGGTTCAGCAGAGTATATGGAGCCCTGTGACTCTTCATGATGTGGGATGCCTGGAAGCGTAGCTCCCTCAGAAAATTTATTGATGATATTCGTGCACCTGCAGTCCGCTATTGGTGGATTGGAATGTATTTAGATTGGAAGGCAAACTTCAGACGTCATGCTTTAACAGTATTTAACGTGCTTGTCTGTGGTGAGTTCTTTTTCAGCAGCTTAGCTTGTTTGGTAGCTAATGTTTCGTCATACAATCTGCTGACTTTTATTCATTCTAACTGAATTTTCCTGGAACAAAAGTGAATTTGGTTTCATGATCTATATTTCTGCGTGAGTGGTAATCAGTATATTCTACAAAATTCCACAATCTAGTCTCCCATGTTTCGATGTGATTACAATGGACGATGATAATTTACAAATGCTGGTTGTGAGTGTCATTCAACAAGTTTCGGTGTTTTCAATCGGCCTCAAATTCTCCCAACGGAGCTGGATTCAGGGTGAAGGTCTGGATATTGGCACGTGCGTTTGTCCAAACTGCCATGACCCCGGCGTGTCCTTTTGATCCATTTTCATGAAACAATAGAACTGTACAGGAGGCACGATTATAGGAAAGAAATCAACCACAATTAGAGATTCTATTGCTCACCTTAGAAGTTTTCTGAACATATAATACAATTATGACAACAAAATACACTCATTTGCATGCCGGTTCGGTTTTGACGGGAAACTCATCTGGGACCCAGCTGTCTCTCGTTTATGATGTTTTTAAACTGGCTTCCACGTGAGTCTCCCGTCAAAACCAAATTGGTATGCAAATGATTGTACTTTGCTAATTTCGTAAAATTTGGGTTCGAGTAGAACATAAGGTTAACGGAAACTCAGGTACTGCGCCTACTTTATGAGCCCCAAGAAAGGTGAAACTGGTAGTGGGTTGTCGAAGTTTTCAGCAACCTTATGAGTAGCGTATTCTATACATTTATGACAGCTTCTACTTAGGTGGACCCTAGATGGCTCACTCGTTAAGGCGCGAAGTTACTGACCGGAACGTCCGTATTTCGAACCCAACTTGTACATCTCGACTGCTCCTATCTAGTATCCCACCTCGTGCTTCCGTCAGGTGTCATGGCAGCTAGGCAACGAAAGAGTGCTACATCTGAACGGATATTATTATTTTAGAACTAGGTGTTCACGCAGTTATGGTAATGTGTACTGAAGCAGGTCTCCAGATCTCTTGACGTTTTTAACGCGAATCTACACCTGGGTGTTAATTGCTGATTAATTTTCATTGGATGTCAATGGTCAGCTACGATCCTGTTGTGTCCCACGTGTCCCACTAGGGATACTGACTGGAAGCGAACCATGGCCGATTGGTGATGCTTGTCGTGTCGAATGGTAATTTTGACAGTATGGAAGGTGGACTATCAGAAATGTGATCTGCACTTTGGGAAGTAAACGTGAGTACGATAGGAAACATTCGAATACGTAGAGTATGGACAAAATTATGCACCTAAGGAAAGTATCCAACCAGAGACTTCTCTCTTCCCGGTGCTTAGCTTGCTGAGCCGCCGGGAACATCCCATTCCACCTGTGCACATGAACTCCGCAGGTGATTCTCCATGGCTCTACTTAGTGAACCGGAAGTGCTAACAGCCTCCTTTTGCTAACCCATTGTATGAACTTATGGTGGATCTCATGTGAAGTCCAGGTGTGTAACGGTTATATGAAACCGTGTCCTGGTTAGTTCAGCAATGATCGAGGGTTCCCTACTTCATTTCCACCTTCGTCCGTTCTGTCAGTATCATGAAAGTAACAAAATAAAGCAAGAAAGGGAGCTGACAAATGAACAGAAACAGGTATATTGAAAGGCATGCGTGCCAATCCGGTCCAGGATGTTTGTCCTCATGTCGCTAGTCTTCCTAGACAATCAACTATTTTTCCTTCCCTTTTAAAACATCTTCAAACCTCTTGGCGTAATTCCTCACGCCTCTCCAACCCATTCGGTAATCCAATGTCTCAATTTCCCAAATTTGCGCGTCCCGATAAACTACCGCACTGGATCCCCTGTAGCTGCCTCACGATAGTAGCATTTACAAGCCCGTCGGCATCATCGTGGCATATCGACAGTATGGTAATTGTTTCAGTGGTACATTTGATTCGTAACTCATCGAAACAACTAGAATGTCAGGCTTCGGGGAAAATACTTGTCGAAATGGCCTTACCATATCTTGCGTGTAGAGTATTGTTTTTGGATCCGGATTGGCAAGCACATATCGGAAACCACGAGATTCCATTCGGTACAGTCCAAGACAGAGGATTTGCCAACAAGAAATACATCGGATGAATACCTCACCGAAAGTTAGCGGTTTCTGAATGAAAGTGGGGGATGAGAGTACATGATGAAGATGATAGAAATTGTCTCCCTTGAGGACAATTGTCTTGTTCACCGTTTTCAAGTGACGTTATTTGTGTAAATCTCTTCAATAGCATATCTACCCGCTGATCAATTTTGATGTGCCGCCTACCTTTGAATAATGTCAAACTATCACGTTAGTTCTCCCAGTTCATAGGCTTTCATAAATTCAGCTTTCAAAGTCAGTTTGGACTCGATTCGATATTTGATTCCCAGACGACGATCCAGCATGTTGGACGGCTAAATCGTGACATCTGCATCCTTGTTCGGCCTCCAAGTGCCCTGTGTATTAATGTACGACTGAATGCCGTTGGGAATCCGAGCAGTCTGAAACTACCTAAACGTGATGTACTTGTCCGAAATGTGCTAGCAAAATGGGTAGCTGGAGACCGCCACATACTGTTCACTGCTCATCATTATTCCAGCTGAGGAGTGACGGTAAGATCGATTCCACTGTCAGGTCAGTTCTGCACATCTTTAACTAGCCCATGATCACCATAATGGAGGTCAAAAGAATGGAATCAGTCTCAGATTTCTGGGGAATGGTTTGAATAACTGACCTAATGGCTTGGGATCAGTAGTTAATGGAGCATCAAATGTGTCCAACGAGTGGGCGAGAAAAGAGATGTTGGGATGCTTGGACTAGTGCTAACAAGAATGGTGGTACTATCTGGAATCTTTGAAAGATCATGGGTAGTACCAGCGGTCAACGCTACCCAAGTTAACTTCTTTTTGAGTTTCGGTGTAGCTGTCGATTGCGATAAAGTAATTTGAGTTTGAAGACTCACGATGAACTTTACACAAGATATAGTTTTGCTTCTATTCGAGATGTTGGACTGATGTTGAACTTCGTGTTCGACCGCAAAACTTTTGTTTCTGCTGTTTTTTCTACGAGAAGGTAGGAACATTACGACAGCCACAGCTGTATAAAGGCTTGTCTTGTTCGCCACCCAGATATAAGTTAGCCTAATTGTAGCATTCACTACAAAGAGATCGCTATGAGAACAGAAACCTTTTTGTCTATTTGTGTATGCTTCCTAGCGCTTACTCAAAGCCAGAACTCAACGTGCTGAGGGTTTCGAAATGTACATACAGTACGAACGAAAAGAACAAGTCTGAGGTAGACTAGAACCATATACCTCCCAATTGCCAGACTGGCGTTCTACCAACTCAACCACCGTGGTCCGTACCCGTCGCTACAATGATGCGCATCCAGAAAGCTGGATAATCTGGATGCTAGCCCACTTCAAGGTATGGTCCTTTCCCTCGTACTACGTGTAATTCGCAATCCTGGGTTTCCTAACTCCGATACTTTGTCATTTTACGCATGCTTTGCATACCAGGACAACGCGGAGGTCGGATCCATTGTGGAAGGTACCCAAGGGGCCTACAAGTGATGCTCGGAGAGGTCAACTGCTAATCCACTAGACAGATGTGTGGCGGGTCACGTGTTTGGGACAGCTGTTATTGACAAGATTAGCCGAACGTCGGTACTCGGAGTACACAAGGTTGAACCAGGCATTTGGTCTGTGTTGCTACTGAGGCACACTTTGAGTATGGGGCGTGAACAAGAGACAGTGGATAGCATGTCATTTTCGTTGTATGATAAATGCAAACAGCTTTGTCTCAGCTGCAGCGTTAATCGTTACGTATTCTTTGGCCACCCAAGTGAAAATGTAGTCTAGGAAACAACCGTTGCGCCTATGATAAAATACGCTGAACTTTTGCAGTCAGTGTTGATATTTCCTTCATTTCCATGGTTTGTGGAATGAAAGATGAAAAGGGAGAGTCTGCGAAATGAAATTGTTTAAACATTTCGCCGGCCTTTTTTTGGGAATACTCAATGATATCCTCATTTCGGAGCATACTTTTATAAGCTTCTTCTGAAACGCTGTCGCGAGTAGTTTGCGTTTGCGTTAGCGTTTCGGGTCGATTGAAAATTGATCGTTTTCGCTTACATGGAATGGCGTTCTTGTTTCAGCTGTTGCGACTAGTCGGGCTGTAAATGGGTGAACTGGCTTGTCTAGTCGACGTCATCACATGGCTCGTTTTCCATCTAGAGCTGTTGGTGCGTCATTTCCGGGACTTGGCGCATGTCATTTTCATATAAACAGCTTCATATGCGCAGTCCCGCTCATTGTAGTTAGCGTCAGTGGGGACACCCAAATGGCTATGATCATTACATACCCTTACCCCGCCCAGAAAAGCCAAGCAGCACCAACACCGAAGTAGGTCCTAGACTCTACTGGTGTGGAAAGCGCTGCGGAGTGGCATGACGGCTAAAACACCGTGGTTTCGATAAGGTGAGCATGTAGCTACCCAGTCACCCACATACGTGAATCTTCAGCTCACAATCGCCCACTGACTTCCCTTTTTTTATACTCACAAACAGGTCATACTAAGGTGACTCATCGGACATCGATTGTCTGTACCGTCCAGCGAGCGTAGCAACAACTCATGTGCTGGCACACCCACGTAAACGCATATAGGGAAACCGAACACAGTCAGCACACAGACTCGCCCGCGCGCAGGAAGCAGGTAGTCAACCGCTCTCCACAAGTCCACGGACAATCATGGATTACGTGTGGCAGCCATACTGCGGAGAAAACACGTTCCCGCCATCCGGACTTTCACCAAGGAATTCTCCTCTTTTGACTTGCACCCCTTTTGCATTGTATTTATTTTTGTACGTGTGGCATCTCACCATTGTCAACTGTACTAAAAGCTTTTATTAGTGCATATACCTTCTGAATTGTATTATGGCCATCATCAACGGCGCACTAATAAACATACCTAAGAACCAGAACTGTAAATGGATACATACTTGCTGTGCCATGATTGTATTGCTACAGGACATCGGTTCAGTATACTATCCGAATAAACTTCTCTGAACTGCTGGAGTGAAAAAAATTACGAAAAAACACGTCATCGGTTTTGCCACTAAGCTGTTTCACCTTTTCGTAAGTTCGGTGCTGCTCGCTGACCAATCGGTATATTTTAGTGTTGGCCGACAGACATACCACCCGCCCATACGTGTGACATCCTTTTCTGGTTCGCCAATTTAAGTTCCTGTTCTAGGTTTTCGGGTTACATTTGCTTTCCATTCGTCTCTTTTCTTTATCTAGATGGGGCTTTTTTTTGATATTTTTGGTACAGTGTAGTAACTGTAGTATATTGCACTCTATTATATTAAATTTCGTACATCTATCTGCAAATGGCTCGGGCTTGCACTGAAGATTCCGGAGTGTTAAGCCTACATTAGTATTAGAAGTGATATACTTCGACTCGACGATAGTCGTACTGACCGTACTGATTATGGACTGGCAAAGCTAGCTATATGTGTGTGCCTTTCGTCAGTCTTGTAACTGATATAGGCTAACAGACCACCTTGGCTATGCACTGG
This sequence comes from Opisthorchis viverrini, assembly GCF_000715545.1. Taxonomy (NCBI): domain Eukaryota; kingdom Metazoa; phylum Platyhelminthes; class Trematoda; order Opisthorchiida; family Opisthorchiidae; genus Opisthorchis; species Opisthorchis viverrini. The sequence goes on along the minus strand of NW_008751697.1, from coordinate 508,798 downwards.
GCTTCAGCAGCTCAGTTATCGAGCAAATGATTAGACAATTAAGGGCCGCTAGTTGGACGCGCACATGTCTCCAACACTGCCCATCCTTTTCACCCTCCGTTACCAAAGCTCCACACAGGATACACGGCGTCCGACCGGTTGTTGGTCAAACCGAACAGGATGCACAGTTAACTCACATCTACAGGGTTCAGTTGGTGTAGTTCGGTTTGCCGGTGAATCTGGGAGCGGATGTCAACCAACTACATTCGTGTGAATTTTCGATAGCCTTCAAAGGTCATGATTTCAGGAAACGTCTGTGATCCAAAACGTTTGACGTTCAAATTCGAAAATGTGCGGGAATAGGAAATCTAGAGTGTAATGAAAATAAGCTCCTGCATTCTAGTGTTAACACAATGATGATATAAAACAGTTTTAGAGCTACTGTCCGCCCGACTTGATCTGCGGATACCTGCTAGTGGCTTGGGGGGAGGGTGATTTAATTGGGTGTGGGACTCACTCTTCTCTGCTCTCGGGCCATGTAACTGAACGGAGGTTGGTCAAAGTTTCTGAGGGCCACGTTTACTCCATTAATACGACAAGCTCCGTCGGACGAATCGGGTTGCAGCCCTGTTGGGGACAAAGGTTGTGTAGTGTTTTAGATGTCCAAATGATACTACCTTCGAAAATCCGAAATACTTCAGTGAACAAATTTCGTTTCATCTGCTGTCTGGGCTTCCAAGACGCTGCTCTGTTTTGTATTTTCGGTAATTTTTGTGCGGTTTCAGCCACCTGATTGAATTCACTTAGATCTCACCATAAACGTACTCACTTAAGTGACCTATGGAGAGTAGCTTTTGTTGTGAACAAGAATGAGAAATCTTGCATCAGCTCATGCTAGGAAGGTCGCAACCAGGACGCTGCCTCAACTAATGTGCTACACGCATCCGACGTGATGTAGGGAGATCGGATATTCCGGTCGATTATTTGGAGTGAAAAGCTGTAGTTATGTTCAGGCAGCTAGAGCATGGTGATTTGTTGAAATATTGGTCACTCAAGTGCAACCATTGGCGGTGAGCTTCGTAACCCAACCCTACGTTGGTGTTTTCCTCTGCATTGCTGACAAAACGCACAGACAATTGCAAGACTCAACCGACAGATCGACTGACAGTTGCAGGGATTTTACCGGTGGAGGCAAAGCATTGACAGGAATCTAACTGGATAAACTGAAGTTCACCGGGCTTCCCACACAGATTTTTACGGTAATTTAACCAACCAACGCACACCAGTTGCTAACAAATCTAGATGTCGAAGTTAGTAAAGTTGGTTCAGCTTAACAACAGGGCTGTACTCCTGTTAAGTCCGTAACTCAGTGAAAACTGACACGCATGAAACCTATTTGATCACATGTATTGTGTACACTGTACTCAGTACGTTTACGCGATCGTTCTAAGGAGAGGACAGTTTTCCGGTACGTGCCGTCTGGACGTTCCCGCACTCCAACGGTAATAAAAGTATGACCATTTTTAATGGATCTGAGACTTGAACTATGAATATTAGTTTGGCATTTGTGAAGCCACTAATGATGGGATATTTCCTCGTGACACCATTGGCTACTCATTCTTAGTAAGTTGGCAAATATCTTACCAGCTCCAACAGCAAAGGAGGCTTCAATTGCGTCGGCTGCCTGACCAGATATAAGCACTCTCAGGAAGTGGAAGACGTCATCGTTATAGAACAACTGAAAACGGGTGAAATTACAAAGAAGTTGATACGTATTATGATTCGCCAAAGCCAGTTTCATCAAATGACGTATTACTCAAACCACGCACACTTAGATGCGATTGGAGGTGAAAGGCTACCGTGATGGCTCAAATGTGTTAAACACCAGATTGGTCAACAGCTCCTTAGTACCATCTGTCCTTTGTACTTGGTGGAAATTCAAGCTGACATACTGCAAAGAAAATGAATGCAATGTGGTGTGCAGTCGCTTAGTTACTAGGTGTTTGACCCACACCATGATAATGCGTGCCCGGAGAAACCATAATAGTGAGATAAAAGGAGAGATTTCAGGAGATAGGCTGCTACACATTACCTAATGAGAAGGTCCTATGAAGTGGGTTCTTGTGGTGAGCTATTTCCACCACAGTCAGACGGAGAAACGGCTTTCATGCGCTTGCAGAAGCCAGATCAATTGTTTGGGTAGAGGAGCTGGCTATACCGCGATTCCAAACGAAAAATAGCGTGAACTGAATATGGCAGCGTTGATAGAACATGTGATCTTTGGAATTCAGTACCCGTGTTCACTCATCTGCAGCTTCCCATATGTTTGTACAAATCTCGGAGATTCACATTCGAATATATGGCGTGTGACATTGAAAGTTCTATTCATACAGTATATCAGGAAGGTCAAATTCCTGAAAGTAACCACTGAGTGCTCGGAGTTCAGTGTGACCCTCAGCTCCACTAGATGCTAACCAGAGAGACAACGCCCCCTCAATATGAAGCGCGTCACAACCTTGTATCAAACCCAGACAGTGAGTCAGCGTTGGACCAAATTCAGACAGTGTCCCTCTAATAAAATAGCTTGATGCCGTTGTGTTTTCGCACTCACCCTCTCGCACTCGATTGTTCGGAATAAAACTGTTGTGTTCCCTTCGGCGAGTCTTTTTCCGGCACTAGGCACTGGAACGGGGTCAACAGACTGGCGAATCAACAGTCAGGTACAACAAATTGACCAATCAGCAGATACAACACAGTATCTCAACGTGACTCCGTTTTACCCCATAATTGTTGTGCTACTTACATTATGGACCCTCGGTAGGGTACACCGTCTGTCGTAAAAGGTGTGCAAGTTGGATTTGAAAGTAGTTTGAAAAAAAGCTTTTCACTCGACGATGAACTATTCAAACATTCCTGGACAGCGGAAGCCAGACTATTGTGATGTAAACACTGAAAACTATCGTACAGACTCAGGTGTCATGGGTAGTATAGTATCTTAAACGTTACACGAAAGACACGGATACGTGTATGAATGAACCACTTACAGAGCTTAGGCAACTATACAGAAGCGTGTTGCTGAAGACGAAGCCTCTGGCGAACGGTTCACTAAACCACACGGGCAGTTTGTAGTCATTTGCATGAGTGTCCACTGAACTGAACAAATGCGCGTTCTTTTCGTAACCTATTGGAAAGAATAGTAAAGAAATTTGAAATGAAGTCTCTGAATCATAACGCTGCAGGCACCTAAAGCATGTTTGGTTGGTATGAAAGCCGCCTATTTTTAAATCCGAGTGGTTAGCTGTCTTGGTATGATACCTTAATCCCGAGCTTGGGAATCGCTTGCATACGATGAGACGTTATCAATGCGCAGTTGGGTGCACCCAACGCATCTCTAGCGGGGCGCTAAAGACTGTGCATGATGCAGCCAGAGTTACTTTACAATACCTCGTCTTGGTGTTTAGAGGTTGAGAGATTTGCACTAGGAAAAAGATTCAGCTAAACGCTTTTTGGTGTTTTTTTTTCGCAAACATAGCTGTGGATTCAGCAGTTTTGAACCGTTACCCTACAAAGAGCAAAATAGTCTCCTCACGAACTTCCTTTTCCAAGAAAGTTGGGCAGGTTATTGAAGTGTCAAAGGGTTGGACGGGTAGATAAATCCGAGACATGTTTCCTTCTTAGGTCCTGTAAAAATTATACACCATTGCAGCTGTCAGCATCCCGGGGAAAACGGTGATGCGATCAGTGGTCTGAATCACTCAAATCGTAGGGATTTATGACACGTACATCTTGCCTACTGTGTAGGTTGTGGCGGAATGAACCCACCACAGAATAATAGAATCGTGCAAGCCCAGTGCTTTCTGCTGATCATACGGCACTTACGCAGTTCGGTAGTGAAGTGAACTAACTGCTGTTCACGTTGAAGTAGCGAACGGATATTCATTGCACAGAGTAGAGTTTTTCTATCTTGAAGACAAAGGTCATCGGACTGTGAATCCAAGTCATCCTGTACATCACCAAGAATCACACATGCCATACATCGACACAGTTGTACAGCATACAAATCGGTGAAGCTGCATGGATCTCCCTGAAACGAAAAAAGGATGCTGGCGTTTGACGAGTGGATTAGCCCACACAAGGCGTAGGTAAACAGTACAACACACGAATGATTTCAATCCACATGTTAGTGATAGACCTCCGAGTAAACTGCGTAGACAAATGACAATTTGTAGACACTGAAGTGCCAACATTTCTGCCACTGGCCAACGTCAATAATCCCCATTGAAAATGCCACAATGGACTAACACTACTACGAACCCGCGTTCGAAAAAAACATTAAAACTGACCAACTAACTAAATGCCATCAGGATCCCTCAACCATGGAAGCTAAATCAACTTGCATCTACTGGGTTTTACGTTCACAAGGACAATCCCTTCAATAATTGGATCAGGAAAACATGAGAAATAAGCTTGTGGCCACCGCTTTTGCCTCTAACAAAAAGTAGATAAAGATACTCGTGTCATATAATCTTGGAATTGGTGTCAAAGTTGGTGGCTCTTACTCAATACCACACTGGACAAGCAGAACCTTTGGACGACAGTGGCAACAATAACCGCAACCACATCGATTTTCCCGGTGCATTACGGGTGAATAATATATTTTTCAACTGAGACTGTCCCAAGAGTTTCGCAAGATGCACAGCTGGCGATTACCTTTTAGGATGAAAACGCTGTAGACGGTTTCTTAGCTTTCTAACACGACTGGTTTCACTTGTAGTGTCTATAATCCGTTGTCACATTTACTATTCTTCCTGAACTTGAACCACACCTTGTAATTGTCGTTCACATTGTATCAGGACTTTTGTTTTAATGTTACGAATACACAATTTTCCGGTGCGACCTGCTGACTTTTTCCTGAACGAGTGTATTTACGCTCCATTGAACTGTTCGTTGACTGCTGAACCAGTGGGACTAAATCTCTGTGTTTGTGTCAACTGTTGAACGTCACAATAAATCCCTGTGACATTTTTTAGCCGTGAATAATTTTCCTACGGTGGAATATATCACGCACGCGCAACCATCTGTGGGAAATTTCGACAACTGAATATTTCCTCTCACAGCCAGTCACTGCATTTGGATTGGTGTGGTGGACTAGTGGATCTACACATTCGTGAGTCCCCATTTGACTACTCATTCCTTTCCTATTGTGATTTTGTGATTTTGTGTTGGATTGATTAAGAACATTCGAAGAATGTATAGAATGAAGTCATGGCTCAGACATGAATGATTTTGACATCATAGCTGCACAACGTTTGGTGTTGCAGAACTACCCAGTTCAACCGACGTTATCCTTAGCCGTTGTGGTATTGTCTAAATTTTTCGCACTGTAGATCTTGAAAAAAGCAATCCAACCAAACAATCAACATAAAATTCTATGGATAGAAAAATGATATTCCAGACAGTTGCTTTACGAGAATGGTAATAATGACTGATGGCTGAAAGTATTGGGAATATCTGCCTGGGGCAACTCGCATCAACTCCTGCAATGCGCGGTAATTCAAAATGCTAGCATTCATTCGGGGTTCACATGAAACTACCGGGAGGAACAGATGACTAGAAACCATACAGTGGAACCTAACAGGATTCTGAAAACCGGTTTTGGAAGCAGCCAACACGTTCCAATATGACCAGCATCGTTTCTGACAGGTTCAACTAGATCAGTCGTAATTATGCTTAATCCAGACTAAGTAAATCGAAACATTCTAAGCTTACACATCAGACAGATAAGTGAACCTCACCAAAGTGTTTTAATCGTATATCTTATCACAAAAACAGTTGTTCTACCATCTGGATTGAGAAGTTCTTTGAAACCTGTTCTTATCCACCAGAACTCGAAGCTACTGTGAGGTTGGTCACTTTGTGCTTTCTAGAACATCTCAATACGAGAACTTGACAGAATGGGGGAGAACAAGAGACAAAGTACAAACTCACATTCACGAGAAAGATTCTTGGTAGATTTTTCAGCTTTGCCCATTCATATGGTCCAATAAGCTGACTGTTTCCAAGTATGACAATATCTTGCACTTCGCGCCAGTGAAATCGAAATGGCATGATCAGATTTTCCAAGTTAAGGGCACCAGTTGCAGGTGTGCCGACAATACACACGAGGAAATGGTGACTGAAATTGTATCCCTCAGCCTGTTTTGTGGTCTGTGGTAATACGATACCAGATGAAATGCAATAAGTAAGCAAGACCAATGGTTAGGCTTGTCAAGAGGAAATATCAGATGAACCGAGTCCATTTGGACTGATCGGTGGTCAGTTTGCAGGTTCACATCACTGGGCAATCATCATTGCTAGCAGCATAGATATTGACCCGATGAGAGCTGCATTTCAACTTCTCAAAAAACATGGTTTGTAATGCGCTTATTTGCGCCAACTTATGCACGTCTTGCAATAACCAGGCGCCACTCAGAATTCCAGCGAGAGACATATGCCTGTTCAAAATGTGCATTTCATGTTCATCCAGTTAAACCACAATGCATCATATCGAAAAACCCAGCGGATTGAACTTTACGGTGTCGATCGGATGAAGTGCTGTATTATACTAACAAAGTATCATCATAATTAAGTCGTTTTACGACTCTCCATAGTGTCTGTGAGTTTGTTCGTCTATCTCACTTCTTACGGTTAACCACGGATGCACAAGCTCACTTGCGGTATCACATCTGCCCTCGAGCAAAGCATATACAGACCTCTAGTTGCTTAGCCACTGTTGCTAAACCAGTATGTAAGAAATTACTTCCGCCCGTGAATTCTGCTATGGGCAACAGCCTCGATCCCTTAGTGAACATGAGTAGAAAAATAACATCGTGTGGTGCGCAGTTGGTAGACATAGCACTAATCTAACTTGGTCTTTCCCACAACGGCATATATAAAGTAAACTGCAGCCTGGTGATTACCCTGGAGGATTGAACGTTTTGAACTGTGATCAGGCCGAAGGTTTCTGCAGAACTAGGGTTTTCCTCCTGCATACGGTGATAACCAGTCTTCATTTCAGAATGGCTTGAGGAACAGTCGGCGGATTCTAAAACTTCTCTGAAATGACGCCTTCTTGATCGGCTTCAGGCTTTTTTGATTAACTGGTCGGTTGAATGTAGCTACTACTTATTAAACAACATACAGCAATGAGTTCGACCCCATCCAATCGACAATACAACGCGTATTTCTCGAAACCTAATGAATAACCGTGGTTAAATCTCATAGAGAAAACTGCTCACAAGATTGCTGAAAGATCTTCCAAACCAACGACCGATTTTGCCTTTCTTGGGTCTCAACAGTTAGGCACACCCTCGAGTTTCCGTCAAACTTATGTTCTACCCGTTCACTGCTTGGATTTCTCGAGGTTGCAGTTGTCGATCATATAGCTGCTTGGTTTTCATGCCGTCTTTAAGCAGCAGACTTTAATTTGATTCTGACCAATGAGGAAAACAATGCCTGAACTTGAAGAATTGAAATTGCTTACAGAATGACCATCTTATCCACAGAATTTTCCGTCGTAAGTTGCCCTCTCACGCCATGAACTTTTGCATTTAACCGCTTGTTGCAGTGTATATCTATTATTGGTAAATTGCTTTGACACGGAAAATGTTCGTATCCTCTAAATAGTAACAGGTGCGACTTGGCAAACACTACACTGCGGGTGATAGGATGGATACGTAGATGATGGATACCTGTTTCAAAGGTTAATGGTCCACAGAGGTGTTGCGACTCTGTTTTTTTACCTTTTTCGTAACTAGAATAGGGACACGAGGTAACAAGTAGTCTCGGCAAATTTCCACGATACCAATTTGGAGAACTCTACCAAACACCTATTACTAAGTTATCCTTCTAGAAAATGCTTCCTGGTTAGTTTTCACACATTCTCCTTGTCATCGTAATACCATTGAATTCATGCTTTAAAATGAATAGAATGGGTGAAAAAGCATTGCCTTCGATTACATTTATCTTGACTTTGGATAGCTTCATATTCCTTGTGTATGCAAACAAGCCCTCCTTTAACTCATTTTTTGAAATACATGCCTGTGTGCAAAATTGATCCAACTTTCAAAAGCTCACTTAATACACTTGGGTTTACCATACGTCTCTTCGCATAGACCGAGTATAACCTGCACGTTTTAAAGATCTCTTTCAGTAGTGTTATAAGCAACATGAGAAAATCAAATTTACATTGCAAAATACAGCTAAACAAATGCCAAACTCACGGCCGAACAAGTTCACATTGAGATGAAATCCAAGTTCCCTACTACGCAAAGCTATTTACAGTCTCCGCTAGACTGTGAAAGGCAGTTTAGATGACTTTTCTGGAACCGTTTGAATGATCAATGTGACAACCATTGGTGGTTAGCAAAACCAAACCTCGATAAAGCAATAAGACTTTTCGTTTTGTCGGACGAGGCTTTGTATAGATAAAGCAGTATTCTCGACAAATACACTCATTTGCTTATCAGTTTGGTCATTGCGAGAGACTCAACTAAATCTCTCGTCTATGATATTCTTTAACTGAATCTGTCGCACAAAGGCTGTCTCGTGTTTCGCTCGGTTGTCGAGACATTGAAGCGTATTTGCATGAAGGAAACTAGCTGCAAGTTTGCCTAAAACTCTTCGTCAACCTACGGCTAGCTTCGCCTTTCTTGGGGACTCATCGGGTAAGCGCAGTTCATGAGTTTCCATCTACTCCCCATCCAACTTTGAATGATCTTCTGCTTCAAATGTGACTTCGTTCTTTTATATTCATATTACAACCACCTCTTCGTATGTGTCAATCGGACAATGAAAATTAGGTTAGGAAGGTGGAGACAATGACTATGCAAGGAAATGCAGCAGATTTTGTAAATCAACTCGAATCGGCGGAAGAAAGTCTGTTGCCTATTTCAGGCTGTAAATTTATGTCTTCAAACTGGCTGAAATGGTGTTGATCGGTGGAGGCCGACATGCCAGGAAATGCGTTGTAAACCTTGTCTAAAAACGGCTTTATGACATTATCAAAATATGAAGATCGTTATGATGAAGGACCGTTGCACAAGGTACGAACTTACTGACCAGAAGGTCCGAGGTTCAACCCCACCTCAGCATCTCGTTATGATGAAGGACCGTTGCACAAGGTACGAACTTACTGACCAGAAGGTCCGAGGTTCAAACCCAACCTCAGCATCTCGGCTGCGTTTGTCTAGGCTTGGGCAACCAGTGGATATCTCAGCCCTCATACTTCGAGTGCCATCACAGGTAAGCACTGAAAGGATGTTACAGTTGAGCACTGTTTGATTCTCAGAGGCTTGTATTAAGTGTTCATCATCTGAGTACATTCATCACTTCTACTTCCGTTAACTGCCCGCTTATGAAGTCATGACGTTAGTGATATTTGAGTACGGGTTCAGACAGGAAGCTTAAAGTTGACGTACAGCTTTCTGGAGTAATATGTTTTGAATTGAAAACTCCCCACATTATACATAAAATGGTAAGAACTGCCCACAAGATGTCATTCGCACAAGCAGAGGCTAAGAAGATGATAAGTAAAAAGAAACTGTTTTTACGAGTCAGTAAACAGGGTGGGTCGACCATTCAGCCGGGAGAGACTTGAGCGCAAGCGAATTAAAATAACACCTACTGTGGCTCAATAAACCGATCAGTTTTTATTCACTGTACTTGGTTTCTGCTGTTGACGTTCGATTGAAAACCGTCTGACGGTCACCCAGAAGCCAAAAGTTCTACTAAGGCATTGAGGATTCAGCAGTCCACTCTGCGAAAGTATATCAGAAAGCCATTTGGGACACCGCAGAAGCACAATAAGGGCAAGTGCTGACGAGCCAGTCCTATATCTAAATCGGCCAAAATTCCCAAGGGAGGAACCTTGCCACTTTTCAGTAGTCTCCAGCTATGACGGAAACTTATGGTGAGATTCTTATCATAGAACGTTTCGTGCAAGAGATGGGAATCGCAACACTTGAAAACATCAAAAAGATGTTGTCGATGTTGCAGGGAAGGATACCACCCGGGAACTTACAGGGTAGGCGTTTGTTATCAATGTTAGTATTGCAATTTGTGATCAGATTCGTGTAGAACAGAAGCACATGTCAGAAAATGCTGTTGATGAGTTACACAGGACTGTAAAGGTATTCGACAACTTTGGTCAAATAGATGTATTCAATGTCGATAAAACTCGGGTATTTTATTCTTCTTTACCTCCTAAGACGTTGGAAGGAGGGCACTGGGCCGCCCACGGGAACTAAGCACCCAAAAGTCGACTTACTCTGCCACCCTCTGAAAGTCTGAAGGGAGAAAAACTAAACCAATTTCAACAGACCCTTATAAATCCCAAAGATGTGTGAAGAGTTTTGAGTTAACATATATCTTCCCGTAGATGAAATTATTCATATTGTGTTTGGGGTTGGCTGTTAGGCGTTCGAAAAAAGACATATACTCATATTCGTTGACAGTGCTCCATCGCAGCGGATGCAGAATGAATATTCCGATGTACGGTTAAGATTCTTGCTTGCACTTCCATCGTCCGGTCACGGGGACCAAGCTGAGGTCTGGTCCTTCAAACCCAAGTGTCGACAAATTCTGCTTGACCTTGTAATCAACCACATAGAAAACAGTGTTGATGAGCATTTGTTTCGCCACATTAATATGCTACCGGCAATATGACTTATTCGACAAAACTGGAACACCGTTCATGCAGATACGATAATGAGTGATCTTTGGATAAGGGTTTTTATGTCGCTTGAGGACGTAAGTAGAAAATGCTCAGAACATACCGGATCTGACACGTTATTTCGTCTAGAGGCTAACCGTGATAACAATACAATGGGTTTGAGTAGAATGAGCAAATTATCGCCTAACTTTCAGAACTGGACGCAAAAAGTGATCAGCACCGTTTTATGTGAAAAAAATGCTTCTCGTGAAGGAGAGGAAGGAGATAATGACTTCGAGAAGTCGTCACGGTGGTTAGTCGTTCATCTGTAGCACCCTTTCAGTGCCAAACTGCCATGCCACCCGAAGGTTGTACGAGGGTCGCCCAAGCCTAGACAAAGGAAGTCGAGAGGCAAAGGTCGGGTTCAAATCACGGTCAGTAAATTTGCGCACTAACCACTTGAACCATTTCACCTTCATATAATGACGTTAAGGAAGTATTGAGCTTGATAATACAGGCAGCTAACTCGGCGTTTTGAAACCCTTTGCAATTAGGAACTGCTTGTCATCTAAAAGTTGCATAGGGAGTAACATTAAACTAAAATCCTATTTTCGGGACATATGTTGGCCAGTAAAAACGAACGAGGCATTTTATGATCAATGGTATTTTGGCAAATAAATCGTTGAACAGAATGAGTGCAAATATCTGATTTGTCCACTGCATTCGGAATGTTTACGAGAGGATAGGAAAAGTGGACTTGTTTGTTGATGTCAAATTTCATCTTTCGTCGTGAATCCCACCACTCGGATGCCCACTGTGACGATGACCTAAGTAGATTTTAGAATTGCCAACCAAACACTCTGTATGGAACTGTCGTAGGTGAGTATGCTGGCAGAGTGTGTAGCGAGAGACTCGCGTAGACATTCTGAAACAAGTTGACTGGCCCCAAAACCGCCCTCAGGGTTGGGTGTGTCCTTTGGGTGGTGTGCAGCAACACATTCTCAGGATCACATCGTGGCGTGTCTAACCGATCCCAACAAGATATATTCACATTCTCAGGCTTTCCGCCGAAACGGGTTGATATTAAATGAACTACTGTGTTGATCATTAAAGGAGCCTATCCGCGTCAGTCATGCCATGTTTGGCTTGCTCAACATGTGCAAGGTTGATTATGTTTATGGAAGGTAGATTAGCCCGTGATTCATTCAAATATGACTGCAAGCGGAAGCTTAATTATTTTGTAAGGTTGCTTATCTCTTTAGTGATTATCAATAGCTGAAAGACCAGATGCCCAATGTTTCTAGTCATTTTGTTAAATTTTGACTTCTGACCATCACCGGTTTCTGAAGCCTCTCTATATAAACCCTTGGATCAGTAAGTCGATCAAACAGCGCAGCCATGAATAACCTTCCTTGGAAGCGTTTTATTTACTTCGGGAAATAGTTTTGGATGAGTGCGAATCTCACGAGAAGACTAAACAAGGCGAAATGGGTTTTGCCGTCAGGTCAATGAGTTTGACTTGTAGCCATCCCCTCACCACACACATGACCGCACAGTTCACCGCCACTCGCTAGAGCACGAGATTTGTCCTTTTTCTTACACTCACAAATCACGCCACAGAGTAGTGACCAACTTGACTACACAGCTCACAGTCAAGCCCCTGATCCCAATACTCGCCTCCTTTCCCTACACGTATAAATCACGACACAAGGGTGGCTCATCTGACATCGACTGTCTACCCTCTGACAAGGTAGCAGCAAGTCANACCGCACAGTTCACCGCCACTCGCTAGAGCACGAGATTTGTCCTTTTTCTTACACTCACAAATCACGCCACAGAGTAGTGACCAACTTGACTACACAGCTCACAGTCAAGCCCCTGATCCCAATACTCGCCTCCTTGCCCTCCACGTATAAATCACGACACAAGGGTGGCTCATCTGACATCGACTGTCTACCCTCTGACAAGGTAGCAGCAAGTCATGTGCTGACACCCACACACACGCAAGCGTTACTGCGTATAGGGTAACAGCACAGTAACACAACACAACCCAACAGAGCTGCATACGTCGTCCAACTCGGAGCATAGCCGCTCAGGACTTACGGCGCCTCAAACACGGATATTCAGGAAGTACGTGTGGCTGCTACAACAGCGAAGATGACACGAAACCTGCGTCCGGACTTGAAACAGGAGTTATCAGCCTGCACCTGCAATACGGTATGTCTCTTGTTCACATATATACCTATTGTAACCATTTTACTTAACAAGCTGACATTGTTGGTCCTCCCCGTTTTTTTGTTCATCTAACTAATTTTTGGGTTTGAGTAGAGCATTACCAAACTCAATTTATATGGATCGTTGGCGGTTATAGGAGAACATCAGGGTTGTACCAAGAAGTGGAGCATCACAAGACTGGCATTCGTTTCGACTGCTGCATCAGGTCAGTGAAGTCCAAAACATAGAAATCTAACACTGTTACACTGTTTAACACTGTTGTTAAACAGTATCAAGGCACTTTTGCACGTCTGATCCGGGAATAAGGGTGGAGACAAAAAGGGAAGTCAGGATAAAAGGCACGCAATACCGATGGATTATGTTTGGTAGGGAGGGTTAAAGCCATGAGGCATATGGATGGACTAGGGACCACTCAGAAGGCGTACCAGAGTCAGGCATACGTAGGTTATTGGGTCCAAAATGACGCAGCATAGTACTTGAATGTTGTTAGTTCGGGCTCCTTCACAAATACAGCGCAGTAGTGTGCTTTACATTCGGAAGACTGAGTTCAATGGTCTCCTCTGTTTAGCTTATTACTGTAGTGCCACGTTTTTATCAATTCGACCTTATCTTGCCCATTTAACGACAGGCAGCACTGATGCCGTCGTATAGGACTGTATACACGTAAATCCACCGACCATTTAGTAAGCGCGACCAGCAAGTTAAATAATAACTCAGATTAACACATGCCGGTACTCCACGTGGCCCTGTGAAGCAATAGGAAATCTACGGGCCAAAAGGGCTGGAATTCAGCGTCCAGCTGCTACCCAACGTTGTGTATAGATAAACGAGAATCTTCCTGGGTCGGGCATCAGTGTGACCTGTTCCAGAAAAATCGGACATATGTGTGAGATATTTTGGCATGCGCAGACTACGGCATTTTAGGGAAAATCGTTGGCCTGGATCGGACCATATAAGGTTTGACCGCAAATAAATGCTTACGTCTCAGAAAGCTGCAACATGTGGCAGACTACGAGGTATTCAGAAAAAGTACTTTTTCGTTTAGGACAGGGAGCACGCGAACAAACGAACGACGCTTACCAGTTTTGCTTTCGCAATCGAGACATCGTGCACCCAGTGAAATGAACCGGTTCTGTCAACCATGTTGGATCTCTGTTCCTTTGTCCCTTTGTTTCGCCGTGAGCTGTGTCGCTGGACTAGTTTTTGAGGTGTTTGAGATCGTATGGTCAATGCGCGCCGCAAAGTTGTGCGATCGGTGGGCGGTCCACCGTTCAGCATGTTGTACAACACGGTCTTCGTCTTCGAGGGCATGGGAGCTGACGTCGATATGGAATGTCTATAGGCAGGCGGTAGATCCCTTAGGTTAAATTCCGAATTGATGAATCCGTATTTTTCCCTGGAAGGGAGATAAATAAACTGTTCTTGAAAAAGACATTCATGTTTAAGACTGGGTGGCTACGTTGAATCCCCCTCTTAGAAACTGACAACTTATAACATAAGTGCATGTTTTTAAAAACCAAATATGTTAACTTATTTGTAATCACGGTAACAAAGAATGTTTAAGACGCATGATAATCATGAGAGAGGCCCTTATGTAATCAAAATACAAATATCAAAATTCCGGCTAAAAGTTGCTTTACACAGAAGTATCAGGTTTAAATACTGTGATAAATTAAAGACTCGGACTTCCAATTAGAATGTAAACATGGTCGTAAGTAGCCAAAACAGTGTCCTTAATCAGTTAATGGTGAAACTTCCAGATATGATCTGGCTTTTGGACTGGCGTATTACCTACGTGAGTTACAGGCTTACGGCTGATATGGTGGTATAAACTCCATTACTCGTGGGCCTACGAAAAAAATTCCTCTCTAATCAATGATGTTTTGGTGAACCTGCGAAAAAATGCCCAGAATAATTTGGCATCCAACCTTAAAATGGAATCAGTGGATTCTGAAGAGGGTATTGATAACCGCAGGCAAACTCCTACGGAGGTCTGTTGGATTTGGCGAGCCAGCAGAAACTTGGAATTTTCCCTTGATATAGAAGGCCTAAAAACGAGATTAATGATATGTAGTGATCGTTTGTTCGTTTATCTAAGCACCATGAAACCTTCGGACCCCAGAATCCCATGATTTAAAAATGTCTGATCACAACTAAAATCAGCTGCTTTGCAAGAGAACATTGGTAGCTCATGTTGTAGTGATGGTCGTTGGTTCATCCGCTGAGCGGAACAATTCCGTTGAAAACGTTTTATCACCAGTCGAGTTGACGTCGTCGCTGCGTTGAGGTTGGGCAGCAATCCAATCTCCGGTCCACTTCCAACCTGAATGCAGTTCCACTCACAACACACTGACAAGGTCGCCTCGATCGATGATGAAACGTTTGCAACCACTGAATTGTCCAGCTCAGTGAAGAAGCCAACGACCGTCGGATCTGTTGCTTCCATTTGGGACGGTCTTCAGGAAGTAAAGTGACACCGTCCTGCAAGATTCAGGTAACTTCATTGTACAATCCAGGCAAAGAGACGCTGAAAGTAGTACGGAAGCACAACTGTCGTGGATGTAAAATGGCACAGCACGAAATTCTGCTTGGACTGCACGTCTGCATGTCATCATTTCCTGACAACTAGCTTGTCGTCTTTAACCTCATTCTTCGGCGTACTGCAGGCAAGAGTGATGCAAGGCTTAATGCCGTCCACATCACTGACGTGTCGTTTCTACATTTTTGTCGTTCTGTTCGACTGCTAAAGAGAACCTAATGAAGGGTACGTTTACAGCAAACAAATCTCTACGTTTAAAGGAAAAAGAGTCTGACAACAGCTACATGCTTTTCGGTCGAGTTTGGCTACATGGATTTGGATGGATTATTTTCAGAAATGGCCCAAGAACAATTTGTATCGGAATTGCTGTGAAAAATCTCGAAACTTGAAGTTTCTTCTCAGCTAAGCCGGCACTCCCAACTAACATTATTACGGCCTGAAAATAAACTTCTATACTTTGCGGTTTACTTATCCACAGTACTGCAAGCGTGTATCAATATACGCCACATTATCACCGCCATATTAGCAATACGGTGTTGCTCGGCGTTACTTTGTAATTTGTAGAAAAATGAGCTTGTGGTATTCAACTTCCTCTGTTTCAAGTGTCCTAATTCCAGTCTCGTGTTTTCTCTAATACTGGCCACAGGTTAAAATAGTGTGGTTGCACCTACAGAACAGAATAATCTTTCCAGTGTGGAGTCCCAAATAAATGGTTGGCAAAGTTCAGATTATGAGGGTCTTAGACCTGAAACTGAAGAGATGAAATTTGAAAACAGCAATACGCACGTCATTCGCGAAGCGTACAGAAGTTCTCAACCGATCAATAAAAAACCGCCAAAATATGACGCTGCGCAAGCTTGGCCGAGTGGAGGCATGCTGGGCGGTTTCAGACTGATACTACCGTGATTGGCGTGTTCACCAAGTGAAACGGAATAAATAGCCAGATAGCTTACCATGACATTTCGGCTTTTCGCGATTCTCCAATTTGCTCATACAAAGCCAAATCTGTTGGAATGTCAGGTGGAAATGACTGAGGAATGTCCACATAACACGGATAAATATGCGTGATTTTGATTAACAAGGGAAATTAAAGTGAGGGCTACAATCACCTTTGCTCCAGCATCAACTATGTGCGTTTCAAGCTTATTGACAATCGCAGCAATTCACACAGATTCACAATCATTTATCAACCCGATGGTCCACCTTTACTTGTCGCGGTGAACTACAACCCTATTTAGTCGATGATATAATCATGCGAACCTGGAAATCGAAATGCTATGCGAATGGGTGCATTTTGCAGTTTGTGTCGAGGCAAAACATGAGGCTGAAGGAAACTCTTATGAATCCACAGCGATCAGCAGTTGTTCTTCTTGCTTGTTCTGACTACTCATTGATAGCTTGACTTAGGCTGGTTCAACAATACGCCGTCTTGCTTCCTTGCTACTCGTTCCCTGGTTCTTGCTCCCACTAAAGCCTACTTACCTTCTAGTTACTAATATCAAGATTTATGTTGCCTATCTGTATCTGCTCGCAATTTCATACCACCTTCACCTCCTGGTAAGTGTCTGGTCTAATGGAAAGCCAGATGGATTGGAGATCGAACTCTGAACCACTCGGAAGTGAAACGAGTTCACTATATCCTGCACCAACTCGACTACTCCGCCAATCCTGTTTCTTTGTATTACTTTTATATTGCATCTTATCTGACATTCTTTGTTGAGATTTTGTTTTAAACCGGCCTAAGTTAGCATTCCGTGCTGCTGAGTTGCGCCGTCAGCTAAGCACTGCAGGTATGTTAAATTTGTACCAAATTCACTTGATAACTGTTTTCCAGACAGTTTCCTTACTTTCCTAAACGTACTAACTGTTTTCCGTGCTGTTGAGTCCGCATACGGCATACGGTGCTTACTCGCTGGTACTTTAAGAAAGCCCTGTTCCTTATTTCACCCATACCGATTGCGCTATGTTCGGCTTAATTTATGATGTTTATTAACCAATTTGTTCTTAGAATCAGTTCTCAATACAACAGCTAGTGTCCTTATTCGTCTGCACCTACTGCTTAGCAAATACTAACTGCATGTACTCCGATAGCTTTAATCTTCCTGCAAAATCCTTGGTCGTGATCCTTGGCAGTACTACGTAGGTGGACATGGCAAATGACGTTCAACTAATCCTATAGTTTACATTAAGTCAAACGGTAGTTAAATTAGCTAATGTTTCTCTCTATGCTGATAAATTCCTGGGCGCATACTATAAGCGTGTGCATAGTGTAGTACAACGTATAAGAAATGATGTTTACTTACCTCTTTCGATAGTCACTTTATGACGTCGTTCATTCTTTCGTTTACGACAATCACACTGGCGTCCAAGTTCGTGAGCAAAGCAGGACGTGCAATAATTCTGAAGTCTGACGCAAAACAAAACGTCTACTTTTATGAGAAAACAGAAGTACGCAGACTGATAAGACCAATCAAATGTAGTTATTGGGTTAATGAAACAGTAGCATCGACAAAGATTCTTCAGAATAAATTTTATCTTCGCGAAGCAACCCACTCATCCAAAAAGAAAACCTTTTAATTGCAGCACTTATCTTATGTAATTTTAGGGGCGAGTTTTCACGTCCCGAGAAGAACGGACGCTGTCATACATGAAGTAAAGAGTTATTATACTTCTACTGATTCCGAATGTGAGGTATGCAATGAAGAAATAGGTAAGGGATTTAACAAGAACTCACTGAAGGGCCTCAGGATAATTCTTCGCAATCACGATGGCGCGCATGGTGTTAAAATCAATGCTACAGGTGACTTCAGATGGAATCAAAACCATTTCGGGGGGATCGGAACGACGTACTGCGACCACAATGATGTTCCATTTTTCATAAGCAAACCTGAGATGGACAGGGGATCATATGCACAACTGGTATGATAACATTTCACACAACTGGTCATAGATTTATCTGGCTACTAACTTTGAGGTGTGAAGTAGTTTCAAGAAGAGTCTCACGATTTACCAAAATCTCCACAGTAATCCACCTCTAATAGATGGAATGGATGCACTCAAAGTGAATAATTGTCATCATCATCATCATCACTGTCAGCTGTAAGACCCGCGTACTCGTCGTACAGTGGTTGTAGCTGCCGCAGTTTCGTTCACCGATGATTCGGGGGGGGGGTAGGTACCTGCTCATTGGAGGCGGGAGTTGATAAATTAGTGCGTAAATACAGCATTGTCAGTGGGCTGTCAAGTGGGGGGATTGGGAAAGGAGCTATGCATTAAAGGCAATAGATTGGATGCATGAGCGCCATTTAGAGCGCGACTGAGCCATGTCTGACAATGTCTCTAATCATTTATATGGACCGTCTCAGAGTCCCCATCCAGGAAGACTGCAATGACCAGCGCAGGTGAGTTTGTTGGTAATGGCCTTCACATTTCGCTGCCAAGTCATTGTCTGACCGCCTCTGGCTCTCTTCCACCCTTCACGTGGTTGTGCGAAAAGAACCCTCTGAGAGAGTCGGTCGACTGGCATACGCAGCACATGGCCAGGCCAGCGCAACCTACGCAGTGTGATCACTTCATCTATCGAGAGTGAGTTGATTCTCCCGAATACCATTCGACGTACTTCAGCATTGCTGATCCGGTGTTCCCACCAGATTCGGGCAATGCTCCGAAGACATCGATGGTCAAACACTGTAAGAATTTTGACGTCCTCAGCGCGCAGCGGCCAATTTTCTGACCCGCATAGTAATATGCAGCGCACCGCAACATTGTAAACTCGACCCTTGACACAGAAGCTGATGTCACGCTTACGACACAGGTGACGTAGGTTCACAAAAGCTGTTCCAGCCTTCGCAATCCGGATGGAAATATCATCTTTCGCCAGACCACCGGGACTGATACAGCTGCCCAGGTAAACAAATTTGTCTACTACCTCAATCGGTTCATCCGTAAGCGTAGGGCTAGGGTTCGAGCCCATCCAGTCTTACAGTAGCACTTTACATTTTGCAGGTGTGAAGCGCATGTCGAACCTGGAGGCAGAATTATTTAGATTATTTAATTGTAGGAACGATCGGACTTAATGCACTGCTCGGTGTCATGTGGAAGAAAATCACTGGACTGAAGCGGTTTGTGTAACAATCGATGCGTACGAGGCTGTAGAGGCAAATCGCAAATCATTGTGCAAACCAAGCAGTCGGTTGAAGGGAAGCCAGTTGTCTGGTTGGGCCAGCTTGTCGCACCATGAATACATACCACGCTGCTATCGACCCAGTGATTGGTGGGCGAACCAGCTCAATCGAGGCAGCTGAACGGTGTATGGAACAAAACAACATGGTTATTAGGCACCAGCTTGGAAAACCATTCACGTGAATGTCCGTGTGTGCTTCTCGCCAATGGAGATGCACCCGTGAATCCCACCACAAAAAATGGACTAGCGTATTTGGGCACACTCTTAAAAAGCTTCGAGTTACATAAAAATTGGGCTTTCAGTGTAATATCATGCGCTTGCGTGTCATATAGCAGACAAAGCACGGTGATTCTGAAGAGCCAAGGACGAAGCATACTAAGATTTGAACAGTTCCAACTTTTTTTCACTTAGCCTGGGAGACAATGTGTGTATCGCACCTCTCGATCAGATGAGGGCCGGTCTCGTTTCTCTTGGATTATGTCCAGTTAAATGGAAAGTAAGAGCTAAGTAGTGTGTCAACTGTAGCGAGCGAAAAGACTTATGTATAACTTCATCCTGTAGGTAGGGTAAGATGGATGGTGGAAGAATGCGGGGGCGGTCAGTTGAACTAACTGACTACAGCCAAAAAGAAAGGTCAACAGACTGTTGCGGTGAACATCGATGAGCTTTGACAACGTATTTGATCGAACTGTCGGCTTTTGTTGTTGAGAAATTGGGCACTTTAGCCTACTGTGGGAAGATTATATATCGGGCTAGCTGAAGTACCAAGGGGTCACTTTGAAAAAGAAATAAATAACACGTTCAACTTGAAAATCAACTGGCTGGAACCGAGACCATTAATTCGTTACGTCGGCTAAGAGTTCTGCCTAATGCCTAATGAGGAATCATGCATCAGAAGCAACCAGTCATCCCAGACTTTATCAACAGCCAGTAGTACGGGATCACAATTCGGGCTACTGAAATTCCGCCTATCTATTTTGCTTCTACCCAATGAAGCTAGATTTTTTTATCAGGAACAAAACTATCAAGATATATTTGCTCATGGACAGAAGAATAATGAGAAAGGCTTCACGAAAGGCTTCACTTAAAAATATCTATCCAGAATAAAAGAAAGCACAGTCACGTGTTTCTGCGGCTGCAGATACTACTGCATTCAAGAGCAAATCCGGGACTCAAAGAAATATTGATGGACATGAATGAAAACCTTTCAACAACAATTCGGTAACTGGTCACTCGAACTGGTAGATTCTTAAATTTGCAAATAAAGCAGAAGTAGAAATCGTTGTGTATGACTGTTGGGGTGTTTCCAAAGACCTCTACATTTTGCCAGCAGCTCGGAAGTTGGTTCCTAATGGCATTGTTCTTTAGCAGCAATGCTGTCACACTTCTTCCAGTGACAGATCTTCAGTGACAACATGACCTACGAATGAACTGTATGAATCCGATCGATTTCGATATGAGCAAGGTTCGTCAAAACTTACGAGATAAGTTCTTGTACCCGGATGTTGTTGAATTCATGACTAATTCCAACGTCATGCATTTCCATCCGGAACCCGTACTCGTATTCCTCCCGCCACCGTTCCAGCTTCTAGCAGTATGATAAAAAGCGGTCATGAAGAGAAAGAAGGGACGACTCTACGTTTTAGCCTTTGGCGAAATCCAAAGAATATATAAATGCATTTCTGTTTCGCTCTAACTATTACATCTTAATTGCAGTAAGCTGGGTTTGAAAATATACTTAGGAGGTCCTTTTCATAACCGCAAAGTTAAGAGACAATCAGGGATTACTGTTATGAGTTTTGACAGAATACATGTGTACCGTACCACGTAGTCTCGCTTAGATGGTGTTTGAAGCAGAAAACAGGGTTGAAATTTTATTTAGACCTCATTGTTGTAGTAGTAAACCTAAGCAGTCGGTTGAGGACAGTGAACATATCGGTATCACGCCGCTAGCATGACTGAGAAAGATAGAACCGAGAAAAAAATCCTTAGACTCTGTTCCTGGCCAACAGAATGTCAGCTGATAATTATATTCCATGCTCCTCATTTTCAGAGATTTACTGAAACAGCTCAGTAATTTGGTCTTAATAGAAGAATTACGTCAATCCCGGCCGAATCTTTGGTTTATGACACTTTACAACTGAATGTGCTACATAAAGGCCGTCTTATGTTTCACCTGATAGCATATATATATATATA